>NC_090931.1:1332031615-1332338937 GCF_040938575.1 Ambystoma mexicanum
TATACATTAAATAAATACTTCATTTCCAATTCATTTAAAAAGAAAATACATAATATTTCAATGTTAAAAAATACTGTGATTGCCCCAGGGTTTGAGCCCAGTGGACATTGTTGCAAGCCATGGCCATTTTTCAACAGTCCCATCTTTGGTGTAAAGTGCACACTGGAAGAGTCTGTATTCTAGGTCAAATGTATATTGAGGGGGGGTTTGCTGGGGCTGTTGTCATGGTTGAGTGCCATAGCCTAGGAAAGGGTCAAATCTTTGCGAGTTGGTTTATTTGGTGGTGTTTGTTAGAATTAAATCAATGGAAAGATCACCATCATACATATATACGTAATGAATAGATATTCCTTTAGTCGATCTTTACTTTATCCCAATTATCACATGCAATGTGCACAGAGTTATTCTCTGTTTTTAGGCAATATGACCAAAAGCTATCACTTTTAATGTCATCATAGCTTGCAATGTAAGGATCAAGGAGGTTCATATACAAAGGGACAATTCTCTACATTTGCTCAAAACATGGCAGCGGACTCGGGTTTACTCAAAGGCAGTTCCTGGATTATCTGGGAATAGAAAGTTCAGGTCCCATCGTAGCCAGTACTGGTAATATGTTAACTCGCAAGAGTAGTCAAAATTTGCTCAGCGCCGGACTGGAGCACAATTTTAAGTAACCCTGAGGCTCTTTGAATGTGTGCACCACGTAAAACATCTCCTCGCCATAGCTTTTTGATACACTCCTATGACCATTATTGGAGCACCAATTCCACCTCTTCAGGTTGGCTTCTGAATGCAGTAACTCTCTTCCCAATTCGGAATAAATTCCACTGTTTTAAATACCTGATTTACCAAAGTGGCAAGTTTGTTACTGCTCCCCACCCCACTTTCCATACCAAGAAGTCTCAGTAGTGGGCAAATAGGGGATAGTTTAGCTTTTAGATATAATAGGCCTCTTCTTTTTAAGGCTTGGGCTACTAAATATGTCACACCCAACTCTAGCCTTATTATTTATATTGGTACACTAGGGCCCACGCCAAGGACACACCTCCAAAATGTTACCTCCAAGAGCTTCAACCAGGACAGATCCTTCATGCACAGTTCCTCTAGCCGGTATAAAATAGCAGAACAAAAACATTGCCTATAGAGAGTCAATATGCCATGTAGAAGGTAGCTTTATGTCTCCCTAATACACCTTGAAATAACCTGGGTCAGGGCAATTGCTTTGAGTTTCTTCTCAGCAATAACTGCTGAGTAGTTGCAACCAGACTTTAAGTCCAGACCTAGATACTTGCAATGATTTACCTTTTCGATGTGGGCACCTCTACTATTATTTTTAGTACCGCCATATTTCTCAGAGAAAAATGCATATATTTCGGTTTTTCAAAGTTAATCTTCAAGCCACCTTCATCAGCATATTTACACGAGGCAGTTCAAGAATGTTTTAGGCCTGAGAAGGTACGGTCGCACAGAACAAAGTTGTCTGCATATAAGAGACATTTAATTGGGACGCCAGCAAAACTCGGTGGATGGTTAGCGATTTGCTCTGAGTACTCTGGCAAATCGTCCAGGTACAGGTTAAACAGTAGGGGAGCCAAGGAACAGCCCTGTTTGACTCACTTCTCAGTTTGGATGGGCCGCGTAATTGACCCCCCAATGTCCACCCTAACCTGCACTACAGTCTCTTCATGGAAGTGTTGTACCATATAGAAGATATCTGCAGGGCAGCCATACACTTCAAGTTTTTGCCACAGTCGGCTCCAGTCTGCTGTGTCGATGCCGACCGGAAATCAATCATGGCCATATGAAGGTTGCCCTTGGTCTTAGCATCCATTGTAAGCAAATCAATAAGCCAATGGCAATGTCCAGTGCCAGAACCCGTCCTGATGCCCATCTAGAAGTCATCAAGTATCTCAGCAGTTTTTACTCATTTTGTTAGTCCGACAAGTATCAGGAATGCAAATATCTTTCCTGTGACATCCAACATTGCAAGGAGTTTAACATTTTTAGGAGATGGTCTTTTACCTTTTAATGAATGGGTACCAAGATAGAATTCCTCCAAGGCCTGGGAACTCTACCCTCTTCACAAACTTTATTAAAAAGAACGAACAACACCCTTGAGCAATACACAGGAGATCTTCTTAATACAGCGTTTTAAGAAGATCAAAATATTGTTTAAAGCTTCTCGTGGTGAGAGCAGGTGCCCCACCAATGGCCTTTCCAGAAGGAAATGCCTAACCTATAAATTCAACCCAGTCCTGCTCACTGATACAACTTGTAATTTGCGAGGCTTTAGCTGAGTTAAATTTAGTCAATTGGTTCCACATCTTGTTAGTGTCTTTAGTTGACACTGCTTTAAGAAGGAACTGCCATTGAGCATTTCTGTGGGAACATTTCCAACCCTTGACCCTTGCATGTATTTTTTACCAGACGACAGGCCCGGTGGCTGGCCTGGGGGACAAGGTCAGACTTCTTAATCCCTCTGAGATCTTGTCTCATGTGTCTCTTTGCATCCTGAATTACCTTATCGGATTGCACACTCTAACCTGGATTACTCAAAATGACAAAGCTACCCTTAATGTACGGTCAGCCCAGACATAATTTCCTTAATCCAGGCTTCAATAGCAGCCACTGAAAGTCAAAGAACGTTTTTTAATTTGATCTGCTGTCTGAGTAGTTAGAAATGTATTTTCATGCATGCACCATCAGGCCTGTCAACTGTCCCAACAGGATCCACACACACAAGAGACACAAGGCCCATATACACTACTAACACTCCTGTTACGCCAGCCCCATCACGTTTGGTCACTGCTCCAAGATTACACCAATGGTCTGTCCTCAGGAGTAAAAATCCCATTAACTTACATAAATGGAATTTGCTGTATAATAAGTGGCGCTTGCCTTGGCGTTTGGTTGGACGTGGTAGCCATACCATCTCAGCAAGAAAATACTGCCGGAGGAGAAGAACGGCCCAGCCACTGTCACCTGTCAATGGGCGTCACAGTTCGCTTGCTGTTCTTCAACACCGTGATTAGAGTCTGCCCTTGTTTCCGGGTCATGTGACACCCGATACACAACGTGGTACAAGGCTTACAGCCAATCAAGTAACACGGCTCTCATAACGTGACGCACGCATGTAACATCACGTGTCCGGATGCCGTAACGGGACGCTTAAATCAGCTGAGCGTTCTGGATTCAGTGCTTCTCAGCTGTTTACAGCGTTTGGCGTCTTGGCTTTCTCGTATCCTGTTTTGCATCTTTCGAATTTCACATTAGGAATACACTGTACTTACCATAACCTGCATTCTCTTTCAGCAGCCATTTAGAGGTCCTGGTGTTCCCATTCCTACCACATGTGGCCCTAATCCTCGAAGAGCAAGTATATTTTGTATCTTGCTGTTTGTTGCTTAGGGACGGAGGTATTCATACTCCTTGCAAGCTTCAAGTGTCAACGAACCTTGACAGACTGAGAAGCATTAAATACTTGTTTGGGGTATGGATCCCTGAGCCGGGGACCAAATGGCTGCACTGGCCCAGGCCATTACGGCCTTCCGCTCTGATATGGCAACTGCTAGAGCAGCCATCCACCAATGGCTGGATACCATTCAGAGCGAACACCACGCTTTACCTGCAGACCCCGCGTTTGGAGATATCATGGCACCACCCAGTGCATCACAGGCAAGCCCTCCGGTCACTACACATGTAATAATGCCTACACCATTCCCTCTGGCTGCCCCCGAAAAGTTTCAGGGAGACCCCCGGAAGTTCCGAACCTTCCTAAATCAATGTAAGTTCCACTTCTTGTGCAAACCACAGGCTTTTCCGTATGCAACAACCAAGACAGCCTTTAAATTGTCTCATCTAGCAGGTATAGCTGCCAATTGGGCCAACCCATTACTTGAGAGCGACAGTCCTGCATTATATGACTTCGATCTTTTGATAGCAGAAATGACCAAAGTAGTTGACATTTGACACAAGGCTCAGTCACAAGACTTTGAACTACTTAGTCTCTCACAAGGGAAAAGCCCCCTTATTGAATAAATAACGGTATAACCAACTAGCCATTGAAACAGTGTGGCCCGAAAGTAAAAAGGTTCTGATGTTCTACAGAGGTCTAAATGATGCCATGAAGGATACACTGGCAGTGGTACCTTCACTGCCCATACAATACCACAAACTTGTGGATTTTCCCCTTCAAGTAGCTGCCTGTCGGGCAGAGCGCAAAGCGGAATCCAGATTTACCACTTTCCGGTCCTCTCCAGCTCCGAATTCACAGGGGGAGTCCATGTAAATAGGGGGTGTTTGCAGTCCCGTTACGAATAATGGAAGGGAACACAGAAGGTCGGAAAATGCCTGCTTTTATTGTGGGCTTAACGGTCATTATGTCAAGGAATGTCCACGCCGACCAAAACCACAGGTTTTTACAAGGCTCGTCCCTATATCCACACGGACGAGCCTAGACCAGACCCCCTCCATGAATACATCAGCTTTTGAGGGAACAAGTCCCATCACAGTGCAAGCCTCCTTGTCTTTTAACACCGACAAGATACACTTGGTCCAGCTGGTCATAGATTCAGGGGCTACTGGCAACTACATCGACATTGATCTAGATGACACACTGAATTTAGTGTTACTGAATAAGAAAAGACCAGAACCAGTGCAAGCCGTAGATGGTTCATCACTCATTTCTGGTCCCATTAAGCAACAAACCGCCCCACTGCAACTAACTATACAAGACACTCATGCAGAACAGATCACGTTTGACCTAATAGCCACACCAAAGTATGGGATCATTCTGGGGATTCCATGGCTACGTCAACATAATCCTGTAGTTGATTGGGGTTCCGGACATTTGTTTTTTGAATCGCCATTTTGCCAAACTAATTGTTTAGCCAACCATAACCCTCCTGAAACACTGGCACGGTTGCTAGGGGCAGTTGCTCAGCTCACATTGAACGATCCTCTTCCTATGGACCTGGATCCACCCTCACACGTAGTGGGTGCCATAGCATTAGGTATTCCGTCAGAATATCTAGATTTCCAACAAGTATTCGACAAAGGATGTGCTGAGACCCATCCACCACATAGGCTCTATGATTGCGCAATCGACTTAGAGCCAAATGCCAGTATACCCAACGGACGGACCTATTCCTTGTCTCCTCCAGAGGATCAGACCCTGAGGGAATATATACAGACAGCACTAAAACTGGGCCATATATACAACCTTCCACATATCCAGCAACAAGTCCCATCTTTTTTGTCCCAAAATGGGAGGGGGACCTACTTCCTTGTATTGACTACAGACGCCTAAATGCGATAACCATTAAGAACTGTTATCCAATCCCCCTCATCCGACCCTTATTGGATTGATTAACCCACGCTACGGTCTTCACTAAATTGGACCTCAGGGGGGCCTACAATTTAGTTCGGGTACGCAAGGGAGATGAGTGGAAAACTGCATTTTGTACACGATATGGCTTATTCAAATACCTAGTCATGCCCTTTGGTCTCTGTAATGCGCCCGCCACATTTCAACGTTTTATGAACAATGTGTGTCATGATATACTAGATGCATACGTCATTGTATACCTAGATGACATATTGATTTTCTCGCCCTCTCTTTCTACTTCAACATAATCCTGTAGTTGATTGGGGTTCCGGACATTTGTTTTTTGAATCGTCATTTTGCCAAACTAATTGTTTAGCCAACCATAACCCTCCTGAAACACCGGCACAGTTGCTAGGGGCAGTTGCTCAGCTCACATTGAACGATCATCTTCCTATGGACCTGGATCCACCCTCGCATGTAGTGGCTGCCATAGCATCAGGTATTCCGTCAGAATATCTAGATTTCCAACAAGTATTCGACAAAGGATGTGCTGAGACCCATCCACCACATAGGCTCTATGATTGCGCAATCGACTTAGAGCCAAATGCCAGTATAACCAACGGACGGGCCTATTCCTTGTCTCCTCCAGAGGATCAGACCCTGAAGGAATATATACAGACAGCACTAAAACTGGGCCATATATACGACCTTCCACATATCCAGCAACCAGTCCCATCTTTTTTGTCCCAAAACGGGAGGGGGACCTATGTCCTTGTATTGACTACAGACGCCTAAATGGAATAACCATTAAGAACTGTTATACAATCCCCCTCATCCGACCCTTATTGGATTGATTAACCCATGCTACGGTCTTCACTAAATTGGACCTCAGGGGGGCCTACAATTTAGTTTGGGTACGCAAGGGAGATGAGTGGAAAACTGCATTTTGTACACGATATGGCTTATTCGAATACCTAGTCATGCCCTTTGGTCTCTGTAATGAGCCCGCCACATTTCAACGTTTTATGAACAATGTGTGTCATGATATACTAGATGCATACGTCATTGTATACCTAGATGACATATTGATTTTCTCGCCCTCTCTTTCTGAACACATAGTCCACGTATGTGAGGTATTGTCCAGGCTGCATACTCATGCACTCTATGCCAAACTCGAAAAGTGTCTGTTCCACGTGAACGAGGTGGATTTTCTAGGCTTCCACATTTCACCCGGAGGCTTATCTATGAACGCTTCCAAAGTCCGAGCTGTGTTAGATTGGCCAGTCCCCACTACAGTCAAGGCCCTCCAGTCATTTCTTGGGTTCGCCAATTTTCATCAGCGATTCATTTACGGATTCTCCTCTCTCGCAGCTCTCCTCACAGCTCTCACTAGTCCTTGAGTCCCTTACCTTTGGACATCAATCCAACAAGAAGTGTTCGAGAATCTGAAATCTTCTTTCAAAACTGCTCCTGTTCTTCAGCACCCGAACCCAGATCTCCAGTTTGTGGTGGAGGCTGACGCCTCATCCTACGCCATGGGTGCTGTCTTGTCCCAGTCATGCCCAAACACCGGTCGCTTACATCCCATAGCGTTTCACTCACGTAAAGTCACAATGACTGAAGCACACTACACCATTACAGCAAAATAACTGCTAGCCATAAAGGAGGCATTTCAGATTTGACGTCACCATCTTCTGGGGGCTAGTCACCCACCATTGTTTACACCGACCACCGTAATCTCCAGGATCAGGAGTCCCTGAAATGTGCCAACAGTAGACAAGTAAGATGGCATTTGTTCTTCTCGGCCATTGATTTTACGGTGCAATACAGACCCGGTAGGTCCCATTGAAAAGCCGATGCTCTCTCCCATTCCCCGGGTGGGGTTGCTCTTCCCCTCTATCCTGAAACTCTTCTAGACAATAAACATGTAATATGTTCATATACACCTCCCGCTGACCTACTCAGTACCCTTCGACAATGGGTGTCCTTGCATCCCGAGGCAGACTTAAAATGGGACTTGGTACTACAGGTAGGACTACCATATTACCAGAACAAACTGTTCATGCCCACGCCAGATACACAGAGTCAGGCACTGGAATGGTCTGACGATGCTCCCATCAATGGTCATCCTGGACAAAAACTCACATATGGTCAACTGCAGCGATGGTGTTGGTGGCCTACGATGCGGGCAGATGTCAACACTTATGTTAACACCTGTTCAATATGTGCGCAGTGTAAAAACCGAAAAGGACAGCCACTCAGACTACGCCACCCGCTACCTATACCACCTTGACCATGGCATACCTTAACCATGGATTTCGTTACGGATTTACCTCGGGTAAAGGGTTACAACACTATCTGGGTGGTGGTGGACTCATTTACAAAAATGGCCCGGTTTATCCCTTGTTCTGACATACCCATGGCACCAAAGCTAGCTGTCTTGTTCTTTCGAGAGGTCTTTTGTTTTTTTGGATTACCTACGATTCTCATAACTGACAGGGGGTCTCAGTTTACATCTAAATTCTGGAAACCACTCACAAAGTTGATGGGCATAGATGCCAGGTATTCCTCCTCCAATCACCCAGAAACAGATGGGCAAAAGGAGCGGGTGAATCAAGTAATGGAACAATACCTACGATGCCTGTCCCTCCAAAACTAGAAATCCTGCTTTCAGTTGTTGCATCTGGAAGAATTTGCCTGTAATAACGCACCTCATTCTTCTATTGGTTGTTCACCCTTTTTTGCATTGTATGGGCAGAACCCACGTACCTTGCCTGTTCCTGACCTTTCTACGTCCCACATCCCCGCTGCATCCGCTTGTGTTAGAGATATGAACACCATCCATAGCCAAACCCTAATACATCTCCATGAGGCACAGAGAACCATGCAGATCGCCGCTAACAAGAAGCGTTCTCCTGCCCCGCCATATGTGACGGGGGACCGAGTCTGGTTGTCCACCCGCCATTTGCAATTGCCGGGCTCTCGAAAATTGCTACCCCGTTTTGTTGGTCCATTTAAGATCACCAGAGTGGTTAATGTGGTGGCCTTACGATTGGCCGTTCTGAATTATTGAATTGTTTTCCAACAGTTTTTATGTATTATATTGTAATGTGTTGGATTTTATGTAATTCTGTAATTTTGTATTTCTATATTGAAAAGTTGATAAATATCAGCGATATCAATAAAAAAAATATTGAAACATCTCTGAGTCCACTGACACAACCCTCTGTACTGTGTACCCACAATGGCCTGAACAAAATGCCTTACATTCATCATGTGTATGCCTGGTGTTGAGCATATTATGCCTTTGTCACAAAAGCGATTTTCATGTTTAGTCTGCTCATGACGTTACATCCCAATATGTTTACAGGTGTCTGTCGAGAGTAAAGTAAGGGTAGTGATAAGACGTGATCTCCTATAGGTAGTGAGATGTTATCAGTAAAAGGAACCACCTTCAGAGCCCCAGAGATTCCTTGAGTGTTCATGGCATCGCCTGACAATGCAAATGTCCCTTCCCGGATTCATGAACTAGTTGCACCAGTATCAACAAGAAATTAAAACATTTTGTCACCTATCGCCACCCCTATGCGAGATTCCTCTGCAGAATTGGATGTGACTGACAGGATGGGACACATCAAGTTCATCTGTCTGCTGTCCTGTTGGTGGGTACAGTGATAACCCGTTCCCTGTAAACGGGTTGTTCCCCACCATGGTAACCCCTCCCAGTCGCCTAACTGGTACTGTCACCATTGAATCCATGGGTTCTGGTGTGCCGGCGTCCTGTATTTGTGCTAGCTGTTGTGTGTACCCTCTGATCTGTGGTGCTTGCAAATATTGTGGTATTGGTGCTGCCATTTGTGTTGCCTGTGTCTGTACCTGTGATGGTGCTGGTGCTTGAGCTTGTGGCATCTGTTGGTTGAGGCCTTGTATCTGTCCTTGTTGCTGTTGACCCTGAGCATAATAATCCTCTTGTCCCCCTTGATAGTTCTGCTCTCCCTGATCTCCCCAGCTTTGCTGTGCTCCTCTAAATCGACACATTCTTGAAATGTACACACAATTCCAGATCCAGCACTGAGGCGATTCCTTCCCTTGCCCTCGGAAACCCCATGAAAAGTCACCTGGACTCTGTGGTATCTGCTGTCCATACCCCCGATATCCCCATTGGTTGTGTTGTGTCCAAAGCTACGCCCTCTCTGGAACCCACCCCTATCTCGAAACCCTGGTTGGAACCTGCCCCGCCACATGTACCCTCCTCCCATGGTTGGTGCGTACTGTTGTCGTGGTTGACACTGCTGCTGTGCTGCTGGTGCCTGTGGGGTGGGGCTGGTTGTAACCACCCCTCCATTGCATACTTTGATAGCTTCTTTTGTTCTTGCTTGGCCTCATCTTGGCCTCATCTGCCTTTCTTTCCTCTGCCTTTTGTTTGACCTTGGTGTACTATTGTAAGCTGAAGTTCTGGCCATCCCTTCGCTTACATCCCCACCAATGTTTTCAAACTCTTTTGTACTGGCTCTGGCAGGCCCTTTACTAAGATGTGATAGAAGATAGCTATAGTTTTGTCCTAAGGCTCTCAAGTTTCAAGGCACCAAAGCTCTTGAATCTCCTGAATGTATTGAACAGCGTCTTTGTCTTCACGCATTTTTCATGACGTAACTGCTCTGATGTCTGATATGTCCTGCTATTGTGTTCATAGTGCTTGCCAAATGGTGACACATCACATTTGCAGGCTAACCTTCACAATCCTGTCTGAGTATGGGCAGGCAAATGTTCACAGTTCTAACTAAGAGCGGAAGTGTGGCATTGTTAACATTCACAAACCTGTCTGGGTCTGGCGTAAGGTAATGTTCACAATTCTAATGAGGTGTGTAATGCTAACATTCATGAGCCTATTGATAAGTGACGGAGGCTACTGTTTGCAAATCTAGCTTAGTGCAGCATTGCTAACAATCACAAACCTATCTAGATGCGACACAGTATAGTTTTGCCAATTCTAAAGTAATTCTACCATTCACAATTCCATCTTAGTGTGGCACATGCTATCATTTGCAATTCTATTCAAGAGAGGCACATGCTGTCATTTATAATTCCATCTGTAGAGTACTACTCATTAAACTTTGTAGTAATCTTTGGGTGCGCTATCTAGATGTGACACAGTGTTAAGAGGCAGTTGCTATCTTTGGCGAATCTGTCTGGGTCTTACGCAGGCCAAATTTCACAATTCCCATCCAAATGCGGCTTAGATGCAGACTAATGTTCTTGACTACATCCAGGTGTGCCGAAAGCTAACATTTAAAGGTCTGTCTAAGTGTGGCACATGCAAGCATTTACAGTTTAGAGGTAGGTTAATGATAATGTAGAGTGGTAGGGCTTTCTGGAGTAAAGTAATTGCTCTATTCCCCACCCAGGCAGTGCCACACTTACATTTTGGTTGCTGCTGGTTGATGGCTGGTCGCTGGCTTCCCCTGCAGACACCTGCTGACACTTTCTGGAACCGCCTCTGTAGGAACCGCCCTTTGCCTTGGGGCCCTTTGCCACAGGGGCTGCCGGGCAGACGGATGCCTTGGAGTGGTCAATTTAGGCCAGTGAACACAGCCAATCAGGGAGGATGTAGTTGGGTTGGGAGGCACAGCCAGCAAATCAGGAAGCGGGAGGCTGCTCTTAGTGGTAGGCAGGGGGATTCACCACCGGCACGGAGCCCGGATTACAAGTTTTAAAAAAACAGGTACACAGCCTTCAGGGTAAAATATTCTTGTCTCACTCACCTCGCGGGCTCTAAGATAAAGAAGAAACTGTGGATTGCTGCAGGGCACTGGGTGTGTGGAGCAAGAGGCGATTAGCAGGGTGGGAGGTGGGCGGAGGGAGGGAGAGGGAAATAGAGCTGCGGGGGAAGCCGCCGGGTGCTGGGCTGAGATAGGGGCAGGCCCAAAATGTTAAGGCCAGACCCACGAGGGTCCTGGGCTGCATTATCCACTTACCTGCTGCTGGATGAAAGGAGCAGCCAGGCAGTGTAATCATGGTGTATACACAGAGCATACCCCAGAGGGAAGCCAATCAGGAATGTGGGGAGGGATGGGAGGTGGGCGGAGGGAGGGAGAGGGAAATGGAGCTGCGGGGGAACACGCCCGGGTGCTGGGCTGAGATAGGGGCAGCACACAGGCCCAAAATGGTAAGGGCAGACCCACGAGGGTCCAGGGCCGCATTATCCACTTACCTGCTGTTAGATGGAAGGAGCAGCCAGACGGTGGAATCACAGTGTATACACTGAGCATAATCCAGAGGGAAGCCCATCAGGATCACAGGGCGGGTAGGAGGCGGGCGGCGGGAGGGAGAGGGAAATGGGGCTGCGGGGAAGCCGCCGGGTGCTGGGCTGACATAGGGGCAGCACACACACACAAAATGGTAAGGGCAGACCCACGAGGGTCCAGGGCCGCATTATCCACTTACCTTCTGCTCACAAATTTTTACTGTCAGGCACTGCTCTCCTCTCTACCTCAGGTTTATTCCTCTCCCAGTCCATTGCTACCTGTGTTTTTACTGCTCTTATTGCTTGCTCCTCTTCCTCTTTACATGCTAATTCTCTCAACAGTCTATCCAATTGCAACTTTCTCTGCTCCCTCTCTGCTAGCTTGCATTTTTTTTTGCTCTGCTATCTCCCTCCTCTCTGCCTTCTCCATCTCTCTCCCCTTCTTCTCCCTTATCTCACTTTCCAGTCTCTTCCTCTACTTCAGATCCCTTTCTATTCTTCCTTCACGCTCCCTTTCCAACTGTTCCCTTTCCTCCTCCCTTCTCCGCTCTCTATCTTCCCACTCCAGTTTCTACTCTCTACTCCATTCTCTGTCCTTACGCTCTAAGCTCACCTCCCTCTCCTTCTCCCTTCTGTCCTCCTCTTCCATTATAGCTGCCCAGTCAGATGTATCTCGATATTGTCCAGGCTCTCAGTCGCCTTAGTTGCCCCTTCTACCTCCCCTAGGTCTTCCCTTTGAGCTTCATGAGTATCCGTGGTGCTATACATTTGTCCGCGCCTATGCCCTAGAACTCTGTCTTTGTGTGCTGCAGCCCTTCCTCCCTCATTCCTGCGTCACTAGCGGGTTGCCCTGCACCTTTCGGTTTCTCTTCTCTAATATATGGTGTTGACTTATATGTCAGAATTGAATATCCTTCTGCCACTCTCAGTTCTCTTATTGAGTACATCCCCTGTTTGTCATCTGTGGCATCTGATATTACGCTTGGAGGGGCAGGGGGAGTTGCATAGGGATTACTCCCTTCCTCCTTCACCTCGTGCTGCTTTAGCATCCACTGATGCCTTGCAGCTTACCCTTCTCCCTCCTGGAACATGCGCCATAACTTGAACGCAGCCATGCGTTTGGTCAATTTCTTTCCCTTGTAGGTATCTTGTATGTGTGTCAATAGCTGTTGCTGCACGTCTCTGGAGAAACTGCCACACGGTGGCCACCGTATTGTTAATTTCCCTTCTGTGTTTTTGGACTATTCTTGCTATACTTAACAATCATTTCCTTCTATGGGGGTAACCTTTACACAAATGCTGAAGTGGACTAACTCCCCCACTGCTGCCCTGATACATTTTGTAATACATTGCCTTACCTGACCTCAAGTAGAGGCTTTCGATAATCCTCTGTTCAGGGGATAAAAGTCACAGTACAATGATAATAGGTTCCAATTTTTTACAAGCCTCTTTGGCTCTGCACCTTACCAGGCGTGCTTCGCTCACCACCCCTCCTTCACAAGCTCTGCCTTCTCTGGCATACTGCCACAATTCTGCGCATTCGCCTTCCACGCACCGCCACTGGTTCACCTTGTCTGCCAATATCAAGTTCACAAAACTAGTTCCTCACTGTCTGAACTCTGTGTCCTGTGTGCAAACCTAAGAGTGACGTCACCAAACTATCAATGCAATGTAAAGAAATTGAATATTGCACAAATTATTAATGACCCGTTACTCCCAATCCTACACAAACCCCTGCGGCTGTCTTTCCGCTCTCCAGAGCAGATTAAACCAATGCTCTCTTGTGATTGAAATGCACCCGTTGCGTCGCCTAACGTGTGAAACGTCTCTTTCCAGGAGACTTAATCAGTCAATTCACCTTCTGCAATCTAGGATTGCTCCAGCTAGCCCTCACAGCGATACTGTAATCTATGGCCTGAACTAAAACTCCCAAACCACAGGAATACTTTACTCTTAAACTCTCATCATCCAAGCCCTCTAAGACTGTATATGACCTAAACATATATGACAGGTACTTCTACCACTGCTCCAGTCCCTACTAATATACTAGACAATACTCTAACAAGACACAATACTCTAACAAGAGACAATAACCATGACTCCCTGGAAGATCCCCAACTAAGAAGATATCCCTGATGTCTTGGAACACAAGAGGGTTCCATCATTTACTGGAAGTAGGTTCACTTAGTTAGGATGATTGGGATTGTATAAGCTTCCAGAAAACTTGGCTACTGCTTGAACCAGCCTGGGATGGATTTCCGGTCTTCCTAAACCCGGCAGTCCAAGGACTTGCAGGCAGACCTCGTGCTGGACTGTTAATTCTGATCAACAAAATGTCACAGGTGGTTAAGCATATACATAGAGTAATTTTCTCCATTATGTAATTGTGAGAAAGAAGCAGGGAGCGGCAAAGAGGAACATTTCACCATGTCACCTCATCATAATTAACATCTATTGGAGTGTTAAAGGCATCACGCCAATTGAGATGAGGGATGACCTGGCAAAAGCTATTGAAGAGGCCTATACTTGTCCAAATTCGACCATAATACTGTGCAGATATTTCAATGCGGCCTATCTATCTATGAGTCAACTCCAGGAATGGGAATCTAAAGAGCTATGTCCTAGCAATTTTGATAAGATCACTCTATGGGTTGACCAGATGATGAGTCGTGAACTACACGTATTGAATGGAACCCATGAATGGAACCCATGAAGCTGGGGGGAAATCCGCCAAGATTCACGCTATTACCGCCGGCGGGAAATCTGCCGGCGGTAAGAGCGTGAAAATTCCCCATTGAGCCCAATGGGGAATGGGGCATTTCCGAATGGGCTCAGTGGGGAATGGGGAATTCCATTACCGCCAAACCCGTGATCCTGCGCTAATAGCGCCGGGGGGTTTGGTGGTAGGGCTAATACCACCGGCAGTAGTACCGCCAGCGTTACCGCCCAACTCGTGATGAGGCCCATAGAGTAAAGCTGAGAGTTAATAGGAGTAGTGTCCCCAATACCTAGAGTACACTTACTGTAGGGGAGGCATCACTGCTCGCCACTCCATTGCCAAAACTGTATTTGTTACTGCAGTTTGTAGTGTTTGATGACCGAATAGATTTTACACACAGAGTTCTCTAGTTTTAGAGAATGCTCTTTTTGTCCAGGCCAGCTCTTCCAAGATGAACAGAATGTGTGAGCCACCTTTGCCCCATGATGCAGCTTCTTTTGCCATATGTGGTAGCTTTGGGTCAGGGCAGGATGAATAAACAGACTGACACCGATATCTAGTTACTTGATTCTTTATAAATACCCGGCGGGGGGTTGGCACCCTCTCAGCCAATGAAGAGGCTCGGAACGGGGGAATTACCAGACTGTAGTGCACCCGCTCCGAGGCTCCTCACAGCTGGAGGCCACCATCTTACGATGCCGGGAACCAGGTAAGTGGTCCTCCACTCCCTTACCGCCTCCCCCATCCACAGAATACCCTCCCTGCGCCCCATCCCCACTAACCTTCTTTTCTGTCCATTTCAGGAGCTGGAAACTCACCAATGTCTCCAATGCATCCGCTCCTGATCTGCAACAGGTGATCATGGACATTACGTAGGGACAACACGTAGTCCCTTCTCTCCTTTCCATGGAGGTCATTTTTTTTTATACTTTTTCCCTATTTTTTTAACAGCGGCCATGGAAAGGGAGAAGGCACTACGCCTAGTCCCGTCTCCCTTTCCATGGTGGCCATTTTGTGTACTTGCTTTTTTGTATTATTTTCAATGGTGGCCCGGGAAAGGGAAAACAGACTTCATTTTCCCTTCAATGGCTGCCATTTTATAATGATTTGTTTTCCTTCTTGCAAAATTAGTATTTCGCAAACAAGAAAGAAACTTTTTGTACCCCGGGCCAACAGGCCGGGGTACTAATAGCAATAATGCCCTCACCAGGGGGGCTTTACTGAGTCAGGTAATGCCCCAGGGCCTTCGTTAAGGCCATCACTATGCTCGGGCCTGTAACTATGGGTCCGGGGAATTACCTGGATAAGTAACGCCCCCCCCCCCGGCTCGGGGATTATTGCTTTAGTGACCAGCTGGTAAATTATTACTTTTGGAACTCTTGTGTACGCCACCATGATTGCCCTACTCTTTTCCCTTCTCCCAAGTGACCAATTGTCCTTGTACATCCTTCATATTCCCTAGGCCAAAATAATGGTGCCTGAGCCAGAGACCCAGTCCCCACACCCATGGAAATGACACCACCTATATTGCCTGCATACACCTACGGTGTTATAATACCTCTCTCCATTCCTGCAACCACACTACACAATAGACTGAGTCTCTGGGATATTCGCAGCATTGGATGGGCGTATGGCCCTGAGGCAGTTGACATGAGTCATCGCAACTGGCATACAATTCTAACACCCATGCCAACAAAATAAGTAAACACATTACGCAAAGTTTATAAGTGCCCTGCAACGGGTATTGATGCAATAAACAAAAGAAAAAAGAACAATGCTGGAAAAAGGTAAGCTAATGGACTTCCTTCTGTGTCTTCTGTTCCCTCTCACACCCTCTCGCCCCCGTGCCTGGCAGGATCTGGGTTGAGGGATAACAATAAGTTATTCTTGACAGATACATTACAGCATGCCTGGGCACCTCTCCCTGGCTGCTAGGCCAGGTTCCAGCAAACGAACCCATTGTGGAAGGTGTAACCGTTTGCTGGTTGCATTTCTCTGAAAACGGCCAATCCAGGAATTAAGCTAATAATGTGTTGCTAATTCTAGTGGCGATTATGTAGCAAAGCAAACAAGGTGTCAGCTCAGTCTTGAAGAATAAAAACAGTGACAAGGGAGGTTTTGTTACATGCCTACTACCCAGAAAACCCTTGCTGGAAAGAAAATAGGCAAGTACTCAATGTGTTCTTAAGATTGGGGTTTTGCGTGGTGCTGTCTCCAGAGTGGTCTGCATGGGCGTCATTTTAGGGGGGGAAGGGGTGTTTGTCCCCCCCCCAACTTTCATGGCACACCAGTTTGTCCCCATTCATTTGGCTGGGGCACCTTTTCTTCAGATGTCATGTCCCCCCCAACATTTTCAGCAAAGTTACTCCACTGGGTCTGTGATATTGTGATACAATGACCGCCTCCAATGTTTTCAAAGATTGCATGGCTTCCTCTGTGAGAATGTGCAACCAGGCTTTAACCGAGTTGAATCTGCCAACAGTATACCACCCCTCTCAGTATCCTACTTCCTCTTCACCTTACTAACCCTTCCCACCTTCTCGTTTACAGATCCGCCAGAGCGCCTGGTGATCAATTCCGTTGGTGACGGTGCGCTATATAAGTACCTTTAACATAACATAACATAAGTCCTGCTTTTGCAGAATTGTGTGTTTACTGTTTACTGGAACATGTAACAATCCGATCTTCTTTATCCTCAATGAGGAGATAAGACGCTGCATGAGGCCAGTTTTTAAAATAAGCAACACACAGGCAATATCTAATAAAAGCATCAAATCAGTGAAAGAGGAAGGAAGAATACCAAAAGGGAATTAGAGGGGTATTTTGGAGATTTAGAGCGTACAGGGCACTTGGATACTGGGTGGAGTGGAAAGCAGGGGTCAAGTGAAAAGTGTGTAAGACTTTCTGAAAAGGAAGGAGGTGGAGAACGTTTCTGAAAAAGCCTTAGAAGAATTCAGTAGAATGAAAGGTAGGTATTTCCAGGAGTAAAATATCCTAGATACGTGTACACCTGGAACCACCAGAGACCTGGAGCTTATCTGCTTGAAAGATGGGATCCGTTACCAGGTACATGCAATGTGCAGCTCGCAGATGTTTTGGATTACAACTCCCATGGTCCCTTGTCTTTAACTCGGCTGGCTATGTCTGATGGGAGATGCAGTCCAAAACCTCTGGAGAGCCAAAGGTTGCAGACCCATGGGAGCAAGTGCCCTGAAATTGATGCAGCTCATCTTGTAATGAAGGCGAAAGTGAATGGATGTTGTATCCGTGGAATTGGGCGATGATCATGTGTTTGGACTAACAGAGCCCTGACATGAGGAACAGCTGTAAGGGACACCAGCTTGGATGCTCAGTCCTTGCTGCATCCTCACTTAGAAGACTGAGGATGGTAAATGTAAAAGGATGCAATGCAACTTTTGCTTTGTTATATAGTTAGGTGGATTTGGATACATCATTATACTTCTAATTTCTTTTCCCTTATCTAAGTGTGAGAGTAATGACCAACGGGTAATCAAGAATCAAAAATGGCATCATCTGTCAGGGTTGCAAGATAGGGAGAGACAACTGGTTCATCCAAAATGAGAGCCGAAAAAATGATTATTTGCATGTATTTGGTGTAGGTGTGTGGGAAAAGCATTGGAACAAGGGATATTCAGCGGGAGGAGTTCCAAGCAAAACTGAAACAAACACTGCTAAAAATACACTTTCCTAATTAAGTTGTTTGGAAACTAGAAAACTTTCTTTGGTGGCATTCTATGACTGGGCAATGGCCTAACCATTTTTTAGAGACATGTTTTAATGAATGGGTCCATGTTAAAAATGGTACATCCCAGTTTACCGTACAAAACAACACTATTATTGTTTCTTTAAAATGTCCACTGCTGGGCAAGGCACACTTTTAAAAGTACGCTTCCTAAGCAATAGTGATCACGTTTATTGTTCAGGGCAAATGGATATTACAGACAATAAAGACTATGCTATGTGCTCTTCCAAATGTTATCTTTACGAACAATTTAGTGCGCTGGAGAACAAAGTTAAAATATTCGATTTTTTGTTGTCATACGTTTTTGCAGTTTGAGGAATTTCGCATAAATACATGTGGGGGCCAGATGGTACTCCCCCATGTATTCTTGAACACCTAAGTGTGATTCAGTCCAGGCCCCTGCACTGCATTTCTGTCTTTAGTATATAAGGAAGGAGGGAAGCCGATGGGCGGGCAATATAGAAGCATCGGGCATAGGATCTGGGCGCTAAACAAGCAGTATCATTTTCTTGTCCAAGGAAATAGCCTTGAAAATAGCCCAATCCATAGTGCAATTGCTCGTCGTATATTTCCGAATTATTATAAACTGCATTCCTCTGTTACGGCATAAAAAGTCACTTCAATCCGCGCAAACATATATGTAGCAAAACCACATATTTACTTTTCCTTCATGTTTTTGTGGCACCAATGTGGTAAATGTCACCATGGATGCGCTATTCACAGAATGCTTACTGCACCAGGATTCAACGTAGCCATTTTGTATAGCGCTATGCCATGCCGCTGTAATACCTCCTCTCACGTTACAAGGTCACAATGCATTTCGATTAGAATCAAGGGTAATAAAGTAACGCTGAAACCTCCATGTGCCCATTATGTAGGGGTAATTGGCCTCTATGGAATTGGGTCCACTGCCTGCTTTTGGCTGGTGTAAAATGCCCCCTGCTAATTATTCAGTGGGCCTCATTACGAGTTTGGCAATCTCATAACGTATAATGTAGTTCTGCCACCTTATATCCTGGTGCCACCGGACAAGACAAAACCTGGCGGCCGGGGATGACAGGCGGTGTAAAGTGTAAGTCCTGTAGAGCTCCACGGGAATGGGGACACAGAGGCACAGGCACCATTGCTAACAGTGTTGGTGCTTCCGTGATACCAAGGCCTACCGGTGCCTGTGCCCCCGGCAAGTCAGACCTGCCTGGTGCAACGACCTCTGCAGGCTTAATTGTAGTATGGTGATCTGGAAAAGGGTGCCGGTACGCTGTTAATGGCACCCTTATTTCTGGACCACCAGACTTAGAATGAGGCCCATTTTAATGCCACCAGATCCCCCTATGCCCTGCATTACCAGATCTAGGAATGTTTCTGATTTGTATGTCACCTTATTACATTTTTGCTGATTATTTTACCAAGGTTACCACTTTGTTTACCACAAATTCTCCCCCACACCCTCTCTACCTGCCCCACCCCTTTTTATAATACCCCAACTTACCATCTGCATTTTGAGGTAAAAATAAAGTGGTAAAAAATGCAGCCAAACTTTTTCGGTCAAAATTGTAATTCGGAGAACCACTTTATCATGGTGATTATTACATGTGATGCAAGCGATAACACTGCATGAGTGTGGAAATAGGGTCTGTCCAGGAAATGAACTTTAAAATGCTTCATGATTTAAATGTGCATTCACTGATTCTAAATGTACACATTTTTCCTCATAAATATTATGAGGGATTTCCTGAAAACCTATCAGGATTCCGGCCCTCGATGGCCAAAGTTGGACAACCCAATCACTCTGTCCATTACATTGCACTGTCAACATCATCTGCCGCAGCGAAAAGACAGACATTATGTGAGCAGACCACTATTCTATAACACAGGACACACACTAATATGTCTCCATGGACCACCCTCTCCTTTGCACACTGTGTGCTCAAATTTGTACCCATGTGTTTGTGCATCAGAGAGGAGCACACAAAGGTGGTGAATCACGCAGGTTGCATATTTGCACTTTTTTGACTGTTGTATGCACTGATGCACAAGCACACACCCATTACGGATTGGGCAATAAATTCAGTACCTGCTAAAGATGCAGATTTAAAAAGCAAACGTTTTAAAAAAGCACTCTATGCAGCTCATGCTCTTGGGGGGGGGGCGTGTAACGTAAATAAAAAGTGTAAACGCCTTTCATTTACATCACGCGCCATTGGGGCAGAGAGGAGAAGCAGAATGCAACTTGCGTTTCTGCCACCTCCTTCCTCTCCACCATATAAATGCTCCCGCATCTGTGCCGGCATGGATTATCCTATGCTGGAGGGCCTTATGGGGTTCGCCGGCTTTATGCAGCAGCATAAAGTAGGCTGTCCCCATAGGGATCCATTGAACACGCCTGAGCATGCACAATTACAATTAAACTCTCCCCGATATGCTCGCCTGTGCGGGAGAGTTTAATTACAATTGTGACCGCTGCAGCACTCCCAATGAAAAGTAAACGCTGCCTGACATTCCAGCAAATGTTGCCTTTGGTCTTTGCATTTTCACCCTGCAGTGCAAATCACAAAACTGTGGCACAGTGAGCTGCTTACTTTACAGTTTAAACCTAACAGCTCCCTGCTGTCAAATTATGATTTTGGGCAACATGAGCCCCTGTGTGATAAAAATTGTATGCGAAGAATAGACTTTCAAACGGACAATAATGCAGTACCAACAAATATGAAGAATCAAATTGTCCAAGTACTTTGGCATAGTGCCTGTGTAGGACATCCAGCATCCACCAACTGCATAGTTACAAAATGAGGGAAAACAATTATCCTGGACCAGTGTCAACTATTTTAGTTTTGGCTTCAGGTGGTATCATCTGATGGTGCAATAATGGTATAATAGCGTGCTCCTGGGCTTGCCAGGTTGTGTTACGCTATAATTTCCTACATAGTGCTAAGAACCCTAATGTTATCAAGCATTTTAAAGAAATGTCTTCTTTCAGAAACAATCCAAGGTAATTAGATGGGCAGAGGAGCACCATGCTAATAAGCAAGGTATTGGAAGACAATCAAGCTTTCAATTCTGTTTTTAATCCAGAATAATTAGATTCAAATCTGAGATGTTCAGACTCATTTTTCCAGGTCTGAGCTCTCTGGATGGATGGTGTTTTCCCCACTGTCAATGGCGAGATTTGTCCCAGAGCTGAGCTCCAAGAGCAGACAGTGTTATCCCACCGACATTGGAGAAATGTGTTCCAGGTCTGAGCTCCCTAGATGGGCAGTGATTTCAGACCTGCATTGGAGAAATGTGTTCCAGGCCTGAGCTCCATGAACAGACAGTATTATCCCACTGGGGGTGGAGCGAATATTTTCCAGATCTGAGATCCCTGGATGGACAGTGTCTTCCCACCCACTCTGTAGAGATTACATCTGGGGATCCCAATTAGGAGCTGTGCAGAAGAGCAAAGATATCTGCTTGGCTTATATGGAGAAAACCTACTTTCAATGTAGTAACAGGCTGTTTCGTATAAACCTCCCTATGTTTTTTGGGATATCGTGTGGATAATCCTATCTTAAATAGGCAGCCAATGGAGTCTACATGGTATAGGAGTGATGTGGGAGCCAAAAGGGTCATTGCTGACTGTTCTTGCAACCTTATTTTGTGGAACATGCCTTTGATGAATTAGAGTTTTGGAAGCACTTTAGTCCCCATTATTGCTCTACCAATAGTTGCACGGTGGGATTATCTAGACTTGTCTGGCCTGAGCACTAACAACAACAAAGTATATGTTGATTGTGCCCCTATGCCACATGTTGCTGTTTGGCATTAGGAGTTTGTTCTAACTAACCTTCTCTGTTCATGCATTGGCTGACAGGGACATGGAAAGCAATGTGCATACTGTTCCTGGCACAATTAGCGTTCTGTTCTCCTGAGTTCAAAACTCTGTCCATTTAATTTTTAGCTCAATCTTCCCAATTAATGTCAGTCCAGCAGGGAAATTGCTCCTCCGGAACATCTTTTTGGCTGCCGAGATCTGCATGCAGTGTGGAATTCAGAGAGGGTCGGCACTGCTCAGGACCCTGGATCTGGCAATGCTCACCCTATTGCCAGATAGCAGTTAGAAAAGGATAGAGAAATGCCTATTGATTAGGGAGAGCATCCGGTGAGTGCAGACTAATCGCCACACAGATAGTTCTAAGCCCCTGCAGCAGAACTCTGATATACATCTGCCAGAGATTTGTTTTGGGGGTATCTGAGAAAAGCATTCTGTTAGAACTAGAGAAACTTAAAACTCAACTCAGATTTGTGTCCAACAATCTTACAGAGAAAACGTAAAAACAAGCTTTGTTGACAATGAAAAACTGATTATCAAACAGCGGACAAATAATGGGGTATAGTGATCATGATCTTTGACCAATACGAACAGATGGTCTTGGACACTTTAGAGAGTCTCAAAGCCATTACAAAAAACCTTAAAAGGGACCCGACTGCAGAGCGCAACATATTAATTCAAGACATCACTTTAGTATCTCTAGAACGGCACTAAATTGCCAAAAAAGAATGTGATTTCTTAATGTGCAATGAATCTCGTGTACCATTTATCTATGTTCTTCCTAAAATACATAAGCACCGCACTAATCCCCCTGGTAGACTAGTGCATCTGGCTGTGGATATGTTCTAGAACCTTTATGTAAGTACATACATACATATCTTCAACCAGCGAGTGTGTTGACTACCTCTTACCTCAGGGACACCACAGCGGTGATCAATTTACTGACAGGCTTCCCGTTTGATCCCTTAGAAAACCTGCTACTTAGCTTTGATATAAAAGCTTTGTATAGCAATTTATCCCAGGATGAAGTGATTGAGTGTATGAATGACCTTCTATCTCACACACACTTGCCAAATGGGGCTTCTGCATCTGACATTTTAGAACTAATAGCTATCGCCTTGAAACACAGTTTGTTCAAATGTGGTCATTCCTATTTCCAGCGTATTAAGAGCACAGCGATGGAAGCAGCCTTTGCACACAGCATGGCTCTATTGCACATGGCTGCTTTTGAACAGAAACACATGTTTGCAACTACCAATGCATTTGGGCCTAAGAGTAATTCGGAGAAGGCACATCAATGATACCATTATGATTTGGAAAAGAGACCCACAGCCGTTGGATGATTTTTCGATTGGCCGAATTCCATTAATCACAACATTCAATTTACTGTGACAGTCAAGGCATATAGCATTGACTTTTTGGTCTTTTGCATTGTACCTTTTGAAGGTAAACTGTCTGTTTCTCTATTTAGGAAATCCACAATATTCAGCATATCATCCTAGATCCCTCTGGGATACTCTTCCTTATGGCCAGTCTTTGAGGATCAGACACAACTGTACATTTAGTGATGCTTATAACAATCACACATCTGACTTGGATCAGTGGCGTAAGAAACTGGGCTACCCTAAGAAATTAATCAAGGCCTCACACAAAAGGGCAACATATTCAAACCATGTGCACATGCTTAATCAGAGTGAGAAAGACACGTATACAGAGACAATTGTATGTGTTTCTACATTTAACTCTAATGCAGATAACATTCGGTAAGTATTGCTCTATTATTGACGATGCTCACAGGAGTTGGACGCACCTGTTTTTTCATTTCGGACTGAAGCTAATTCGAGGGATGTGTTGCTTCATTACCATCACAGGAGTGGCCGCTCTGAAAGCTTACAGGTGGGAGTAACCACACTGGAAACGGTACAATGGCGCTTTCCTTGCGGATCCTGGGCCACTTGTCCAATGACGTTTTGTAACGCCCAGCTTAAATATAGGTTCTTTTGATTGGGAAGTAAGACAGATGCCTAACTGCTACATCAAGGCAGTCTTGTATATAATGTCTCTGCCATTTAAAATATGTGTGCCAGACTCGAAGAGCTGTCAACACTGGAATCCTAGAACACAGGTCAAGAATTCAGTGCAATAACATTGACTCTCCTTAAATCCAACATTTCAAGGATCATGGACTTAAACCAGAGGAATGTATGCAGTGGGTCATAGAAACCATACCCACTGATCTTTCTACTAAAACTATCAGTCATATGCACAACCCCAGAGAACTGCTTTGGATTAAGTATTAAGTTCCCACAATGTTGGATTGAATGATTTCATTACTTGGTCCTCATGAATGTTCTGAATAAGGGTAACATTGCTTCATCAATGTTAATCGAATTGAGGTCACTTTTTTCGAATTCAAGAAAACAATCATTTCACCTTTTCGAGTATTGACATATAAATAGTACATGTATGTGCCTTATCTAATCTAACAATATAATAAAAGGCCAGATGTATGTTTGTCCCTGTATGTCCTTCTGATGCAGTAGCTTTGCCTGTTGTCATGGCTAGAGGGAGCTTTTGTCTTAGGATACATACAGACAATACCAATTTGCATAGCTTCTCCTGTTGTCACCTATAGAGGAGATGCAGGCTTAGGATATGTTATGGTCCTACTGTGTCAAGGAAAACCTGCACTTTGGCCAGTGTAGACAGGCGTACGGTAGTTTGTTATAATTCTCTTTACCTTTTGGCAATTCTGACTTTTCCCATACTAAAACAAACAATTTTGAGGCCAATTTGCATGTGACAAATTCAATACATTTGAAATGTAAGTTGTCATACTCAGTGATATTTGTCATGCAGTGCACTGGTCAAGATGGCTGCCTTAAGAGTACCCACTTTCTGGACCATATCTGATGATGGCCCTCTAATCAGGAACTTGGCAGCAGTATGCACTGGTTGTTATAAGAAGTATGTACACACAACACCTGCTCATAATGTAACTGACAGGTGCGGATGACTCAACGAGTATCCTGCGCCCACTTAGGCAGCACCTAGAACCATTTAAGAAGTGTGACTGTTTTAATCAATGTGATTAATTA
This sequence comes from Ambystoma mexicanum, assembly GCF_040938575.1. Taxonomy (NCBI): domain Eukaryota; kingdom Metazoa; phylum Chordata; class Amphibia; order Caudata; family Ambystomatidae; genus Ambystoma; species Ambystoma mexicanum. The sequence goes on from NC_090931.1 coordinate 1,332,056,574, forward strand.
ATAATTCTGATTAATTGTTCAGTCAATATGTTAAAGCTGTTTTGATTCATTTTCGGATCAATTTGGCCAAAAGTTGGAATAACACTTTTGAGAGTAGATCTGTGATATATATAGTATGAGTTGTTTGTTTAGGGTTTATGTATGCCTTGAATTGTCTGAATCAATTGTATGTTTTTTTCAGCAATTAACTGTTACTTTCCTAGTATGTGTAAACAATGTTATGTTAAAGGTGGATTTGTATGGTTTGTCCTGTTTGACCTATCGACCATTCATATTTTGAAATAAATCTCATTTAACATATTTGTATGATCTAATTAATGTTTTTTCTGCTGTTGGGCTGTTTGGGGTTATTCATTCAGTGGCTAGTTTGCAGTTGCATTTATATGTCTAATGTGTGTGCGGGAGGAACACTTTGGAAATATTATTTCTTGTAATAGAGGGCAGGAGATGGTGCTCTTTGGGGCTTGAATGCTCCAGGTCCCTCAGGGTGCAATAGCAACACACTGGTAGGTCAGGGATGAGTGCTGCAGTAGTATTATGGGCATGTTAATGTGTCAGATCTCAGATCTGATTTCGGTTTGTGACCATGCATCTAAAGGTAGCAGCATATCCAGGGAAAGGAAGGAACACCACCTCCAAGCATATCCCGGTGTTCGAGAAACAGATACATTGGCCCTGCATTGGAGGCGTCTGGTGTGCATGGGAATGGCAGCTTTCACGCAGTATGTAACATGGTCTGCCTATGCACATGAGACCAGATGTTGCCAGCTGTGGTTACCTAAATCGGCAGGGGGTAAACGTGAGCTCCACTTTGCATCCATAGCTGCGGACGAAAGTCTCATCTTTGGCCAACATTTATGGATCTGGAAACCCAAGCAGACTCTACAGGCCGGGACTAACCTGGCAAGCATTCTGCCAAAGCCCAATGGCTTTCTGAGTAGACCACTAAATGCTGTTTCATTTAGCGCAATTTGAGTATGTGTATACAAGCGGTAAAGTGTACCATGCAGATGGGCAATGGGAGTGGCTGACCAGCCCAGGAAGCAATGTTTGGCCATGCCCATTAAATATGCAGGGCTGGCCTTGAAAATGGGTATATACAAGCAGGGTCAGCCACATATGTGCCTGTCACAAACAGCTCCTGCTGCGTAAACTGCCCCAGGCATTTCTCCTGATTCCATCAGTTTTCTGACTTACTTCGGACCAATTCCCTGTAACATTTTGCCTTTAACAGGGGAGGGGCACCCCTCATTCATTGATTCATTTTTGGAGTCTTATAAGGAGAAGAAGGATTTACAGGACCTCTGTTTGAAGCGCTGGCTGCGACAAAATCCTCTGCCGTAGAGGTGAATACAAGAGACATCCAAGCCATAGGGGAGCTCTCCTCCCTAACCATCCCCATGAAACAGTGAGAGTGACTGCTGTTGGACCAAAGCGACATTGTTGGCTGCACTCGAAGCCGGACCATGTTCACTAGAGGCGAAGGACACCCTGTGGGTGCCAGACAACTTCCTAGAGTGAAAGAGCAGCAATAAGGACTCACGTTGTCCCTGAAGATCCTGGATTGGGCCTCCCAGCAACCCAAAAGTCGTGGCACAGCAGATGGTTCCCACATTGAATGACTTTTGAGCTACACTGACCAGGTCATCTCCTTCCTGGACCAAGATTATTCATGCCACTTGCCATTGCTGCTTAGTCCGCCCAGCGTGTTGGACTCAGTTGACCAAGCCTGGTGCCGAATCATGGCCATAGGAAGCACCTATAAGCCTGGGTGAGCACCCAAAGCCAAGAAGCCAAAGATACTGTGCAGAGGTTCAGTCCCCTAGCTACACTATTTGCAACCATAGTGACTTTCAAGCCTCACTTTTCTACCTTTTTTCTACAAAGATGTATCCTGGAACTATTGACAATGTAGGCAAGGGTCTTGCCTGAACACCCCTGAACACACAAAGTTCTGCATTTTCTGGGCTTCTTTCGCAGGTGTGGGTTTGTAGTGTTCTTAGTTTCATTTATTGTTTATTTTTTTTTATAGAGCCTTGAGTGGGCATCCTTTTATTTTGGAACCATTGTTCTCAAGCTTTTTAGGTTTCTATTGTTATCAACTCACATCCTTCCTGAAGGTATAGCCTGCTCTTGGCCTGCGCTACCACATAAGGCAAAGGGAATATTCCTTTCGGGCTGGTCGTGGTCACTCTTATAATAGGGATCACTGCTGTTTTAATAGTAATGTGGGGATGAGTAGTGTGATATGATATGGCATTTATAACGCGCCTGTACGCTGTACACAAGTGTTTCTAGGCGCAAGTGTTTAGCCACTACTAATCTCTGCATCCTTGCAGAACAATAGTTATTTCATCACAGTTTGCATCTGTGTGCACATATACCTGCCACAGTGTGTGTGTGTGTGTGTGAGAGAGAGAGAGAGAGAGAGAGAGAGAGAGAGAGAGAGAGAGAGAGAGAGAGACAGACCCAGGCAGTATGCTACCAGTTAGCTCTCCTCTGCAAAGTCAAATCTTTTCTCCATGCCCCAAGTTTCAGAGCAGTTTCAGAGCAGTTCTCTAAGCACCGGATATCTCCCATCTTCAATTAATAGAGCATGCTTTTATTTTCCACAGGCATCACCTGTTGTAGCAACCTTAGGAGGGACATGTACCTGTCATCGCACCCTGGTGAACAGGGCTGTATCTGGCTAAGTCCTGGGGTCGCTTGGAGATATCTGCTGCTGCAAGCCAGGGAGCAGACCTCTGCCTGCTGGGACACCTTGAGTGAATCAGACATGACATCCAGCACTGCACTATAATGTTATACCAGGGTATGTACCATGTAACTAAGTTATTGAAAGTAACAGCGCCTCAATGCCCCTGGGCTGCTTGCGCGCTATGTGAATATAAATAAATAAATAAATATGTATAAGGCAGCATCACCATTTTACAGCTGAATCTGAGAACATGTCAAATAAAATCCAAAGGGGCGGTGGTTTGCTGTTGACTAAGGTGCACACAATGGTGGTGTGATTTCCAAGATGGACATCAGGTTCATGCTAGTCACTGTCACAGGTTTATTGTCGTCGACTCTCCAGAAATGATCAAATGGCTGCTCAGCTAAGGAACAGATGCATTGATTTACAGGCTCTTCATGCATATTACCTCTTTGTTCAGCACCTCCATCATGGCCACCTCCATCATGACAGGGGCAGTGTTGCTAATATCCTCTATCAGAGTCTGATGTGTATCTTCACCTCAGTAGTCTTTGCATTTTTCTGGCAATCTCTGTCATGGTTGGGGCAGTGCCTGTGGCACTCATTGAAGTGAAAGGACCCTCTCTGCTATGGTTGGGGGAAATGCTCTTGACACCCTCAACCATGCAGAAACTATTGTAGGGGCATTGCTCCTCACTGTCACTGTAGAATAAGTGTCTTTTCCACCCCCTGTCATGGTTATGTTGTGGCATGTATGTTCTGCAATGCAATTTTATGTTATATTATGGTGTACTGTTATTTGCATGGTGTTCGGGCACTCAGGTGGAGTCTGAAAGAGAGGAGGTTGGGGGAGACATGGGGAGGGATGGAAAATGCAAGAAAGTTTTGCTTTTGGTTTGATGAATGCAAGCCGGAAGTACCCTGAGCTGTGTGTGTAGATCATTTTCTAGGTTTTCTGTGTCAGGAGAATAGAGGCATTTGTGTCTGTAAGGGAGGCTCATGTACCCAATGTGCTACAATGCATTGGCTGGGAATGTGATATTCAAGTGAATTATAGAGGTTTAGTGTTAGGTTTGACGTCTGTTGGGAGGGTTATTCGATTGCTGTGTGTGAGTGTTTTAGTTGACATGCATATACCGATGTTAAGCATAGAGTTAGAGAATGTTAATGTGTGAGGAGTTTGGTGGAGGGCTCGATGGGCAACTTGTAGACTCCCTCTGATCGGCTATGGTGATATCTCAGTAGGGTTGCCCCTTGAACAGTGTCTGGTTAGTTGTTCTCTTTTGGTATAGTACTGCTGAGGAGTTGTCCTGAGGCACTTTGGAGTGGGCTGGTATCTCTGGAAGAGAACAGTGTGCAGTGACTGGTCATTGATGAGAATGGGGAATATGGGGAGGACTGGAAGACATAGGGAGCATGCAGCAGTGGGTATCAACTAGATAGTGGTTGGGAATAGTCCTGGCCGGTCCTTTGGAAAAACTCAGCATCCTATGAGATCCAGGTGCAATATCTCGGAGCCTGTAACATAAATTGCATTGGCCATCGGGTGGAAAAACAATGTAGACCGCTAATTGCATTGAGCTCTAGGAAATGGACTCCAAGGAGCAAAACCTCAAAAGGGGCAAAATTAAAGTGGAACACACAGGAGCAAAATGACATTGTGGCATATGGGAGCAAATCCTGGTAGGACAAAACACAGTGGGGCACAGGTAAGCAGTATATAGTAAGGTGGAAAAAAGAATGGAGAGCAGGTTAGCAAGCGGTTCAGACAATCAGGACACATAAAGCAAGGCATGCCATGAACTAACAAGGGCATGACAAGGTATAACAAAGCACTAGATAAATAAGGCAAGACAGACTTATCACTTTCCCACACTATTTCCCAGGGACTTTCCAAGCAGCTCCCATTGCACCTTCTCAGTTCGCCACTGTCAATCCCACCCCCCCTCTCTCTTTATCTCTGTCTCTGTCTCTCTCTCTCTCTCTCTCTTTCTCTCTTTCTCTCTCAATCATTTTATTAGATACATTGTAAACTTTGTGGAACAAGGGTGTGGGAAATGGCTGATAAGAGAAGGGGACACTCTGGAGACTCCATTCATTACTATAAGCATAATGATAAGCGCTATGGGATGCATGAACCTTTGCCTCAAACCTCACTCTAATTTGCTCAGGTGCTGCGCTCCATGGGTCTTGCTTGGACTTTGTCCATCGGGTCAGCAAACAGTTTTTGTGAGGCGTTCATATGGCCATCAGTGCAAGGGCCAGAGCCATGTGCCTGGTCACCACTTTCATATTAACAACAGTGCCCCTAGCCCTCTATGTCATACAAGTGGCAGATCCCCATGCACACAAGTCATTGGCCATAGGTGTGACCCTGGAATCCTCTGTAATGCTGATGAGCAATGTTCCTTGCATTTTCTGCCTTGTTCAGGGCCAGTGTCCCTGGCACACTCTGTAATGTACAAGAAGTGCTTGTGATATGCACTGCTATGTTACAGAGGAGATGCTTGTAGAGAGTTTTTTGGAGGGTATTGGTGAATTGTATATTAGTATAGTGGGACAAATCTACTTTCGGGGCACCAGTGGTCCAGGGATGAATATCAGTATCTAAACTATCAATCAGCCCTAGACCTCCAGTACACCAGAAGGGATCTGAACAGATTGGAAACACAAGTCAATTATAAACCTCCTTGTCGAAATTTGGTAACGTGGGTGGAACGGCAGGTTTATATCCGCAAGGTCCTGGATTGTTGGTTAGTTGCAACACAGTGAAAATACAATTATCCAATTATTAAAGGGACTGTCCAGAAGAGGTTGTATAAAAATATGACTTTATTATTATTACAACAGACAGTTCTAGCACACTACAAAATACAACACACCCTGTAAAGGAACACAGAGGACAGAGTTTCACGAAGGAAAGGGATGCACTCTGGATACTGACAGGAGGGTAGTCGGTTAGGGAAATCAGTCTTAACTGTTCAAGGTTATTTGGTTTGAGCACCAAGGGAGCAAGGGGTCATAAATTTCACTAGGGGCCTTTGGAGAAGGACCAGGGAGACAGAATCACAATAGTGCGTGCGCGGGACAGACAGGGTTGCATGGAATGAATAAGAGTGCATGGAATGGACTAGAGCACATAGAATTGCGTGACGTACATAGTATGGTTTGGAATGCAGGGAACGTTTGAAAGAGCATATAACCCATCATATCACACCACCACGCTTACTCTCTTCTTTACACCACCACTCAACTAGAACACAGAGATACTATGACACCATTCGGTATAACTGTTGTCATACCAACATCCGCCGGTAACTCTCCATCATTCTAAGTAAGCACTGCTGGTTACACACTCCCCAGCCAGGCGTTCTCCTCAGGCCTAACGCAGCCACATTCGGTCTGGATAAATCCTGCCAGAACGAACACATACTCCTGATCTCTCAACCACCACACCTACCGCTAAGAAGCAGCTATTACACGAATACCGCACCAGCTGCACACATACCTGGTGCTCACATGCACTTTTGACTCTCTCTACTCTCTCTACTGACCTGAACTTCGGTTCCCAAGGGCGTTCAACCTACCAGCGCCTTCAGACCATACCAATGGTATATAAGGCGCTACATAAATGCAAAATAACATAACATAACATATACCTGGTGCTTCAGATGATCTTGATGCTCAACAGCGTCAAGTCGGTTCTATGACACTTTGCAGCTTCTGCAACAGAGTTTAAGATGGGAGACAGCTGTGGGTATCAGGCGCAGGCAGTTCGACAAGCAAGGCTGGACGGATGGCTGTAGGCTGGCCTACACAGCTTTTCAGGGTCAAGCATCATTGTCTCTGTGCTGGTTGGTGGATCTAGAATGCTAGTCAAGGCGTCTTGGACGGTTTTAGTGACTGCAGCGTGACACCATTCATTGCGCAGCAGGTCATAGTTGTGGCACTTCTCCTAGGGATCGTGTTGTCCTTTAAGGCGGACGGCCCAAACCTGAGGAGAGTGTTTGCAGGCAATGATCTTGTCCTTTGGTCAGAGACTCTCTGGCAATTTCCTCCTAGGAAGCTTGCTGGCAGAACCTAGCAGGGCATGCTGTGTGCTGGCTTGGAACCAGTTCTGGAGCTGTTGCACAGGTCCTCTGAGTCCGGTATCTCCCTCTGTTCCCTGGGAGCTGTTTAGGGAGGGATCTTGCTTCCCTCTAGGAAATCCCGGTCTTCCTATATTGGCGGAAGCTGTAAGGCAGACTGTACCTTCAGCCAGGGTCCAAAATGAGTTTTTCTTCTTACTCCTTTCGAAGTCATCAGATGATCTGCTTAGTGAGGGGCTCAGCCCTCTTTTAAAGCCAAATGGGCCCCAGTGATTAGTGAAGGCTGACCCTACCTCAATGAACCAATCCTGGGTCCCCACCAACGATATTCTATGTGTGAGTTCATAATCAGAGTGCTTTGCAACAGAAAAGGTAGGGGGTGACAACATGTACTAATAAGTTCCACTCATCTACCTGTCCGTTGTGGATCAAAGTGTCTCTCTGGTTAATTGAGCTCTCAGTGACTCCTGATCAATGTGCAGGTCTCCCTTGAAGGTTGTGGTGAGAACAGACTTTCTGTCTCCAGCAAATCACATACTTCTTCCTTCTGAGAGGGGATCTCCCTGTAGGGGTTGCCTACTGTGAACAGTTGTCCCAGAGATGCCATTCACTGCCCTTCATGCAGAGGGGTGGCAGCTAGCTTGAGTGGACACATTGCATATCAAAGAGGTGTTGGGGTTTTCTGTCCCCTTTTGTCAGTTCTGCAATCAGGCCTATCACAGACCTGTTTCAATTAACTCACATCAGTATGCGCTGCCAACAGTAGAACTTAGACAATAGAGAGGGCAGAACCATGAAGCCTTTGATATTTTAATTAAGCTACTTAAGATATTTTAATTAGGCCACAGTCGGAGGAAGGTGTTGCCTTGCCCCTTCCTGAGATTCTTTGATGTACCTGTGGCTGTCACATTCCAGCTAAATGTAACAGGGAGGACCACGCCTGTAGGCGGTGTCCCCCCAGAGTATACATGACTATGTGTTTGTTGTGCAGTGAGCAGAGGAAAATGCGTATGGATTAGCCCCACACATTTTCTGAGGTGGCTCTCCCATCATTCATTTTCTTTAAAAAAAAATCAAAAAGCCCAGGCGAGCGCACTCTCCATGTGGATGGTCGATTTCGTCATATATGGAAAACCAAACGATGCTTTTATATGGAGATTTAAATAACAGTCACAGAGATAAAAATGGCTCATTGTTGTCGGACTCGTGTGTTTGATCTAATTTGACTGAAAAGAGAGGCCTCACCTGGTTACGATCTATAGAAACAAGAGATCTGGATCTCAAATGGCGACCTTGGACTATATGTTCCTGTTGCAAAAAAGCTTACCATTAATAAAGGAGTCCCAGGTGGTTTCCACTCATTGCAGCAATCATGAGATGTTTAGGATGAGATAGGGCAAAGAGAGAGTGATTGAAGGAGAGATATATGCCCCAAAAGTGGAAATATCACTTGGAGAAACCAACTTCCAATAAAACAGGCAGAGATAGTCGAGCTCATAGAGCTTTATGGGCAACGTGTGGCTAACTGGAACGGGAAAACGCTACAAGACGTTCTTGACTACACTACTATCCTGCAATGTTTTGTGGAAGTTTAAAGCAATGTGGGGAAAACGGCCTTTCAACATCGTCATGCGTTAAATGCCAAGGTCGTTAAGAAAAGAAAACGGTGCAGAGTAGATCTAAAACAGATAAATGCACAACCAGATGCAGCAAGAATATTGAGTCAGAGAAATCTGGCTGTGTTCGCGTGAGTCTTCCATGTTACAGCATGATGCTGAAAATATGCCAAACGCGATATGCAGAAAAAGGTTGGGGGCAGCTAATAAACAATGGAAATAGTCCGCAGTCAGCTCTCCTGACTAATTCTGTTGCGGAAACAAGCCTGAATGGATCAGTTTAAGAAACTGTTCACAGACCCTAAACTCCAGGTAGAAGAGGGATCCCCATTTAGGGAGTGGTTCATTCCAAATGAAAGGGAGGATATTATTGCATTGAATAAGAAGGAGAGCAGCTCAGAAGCACCAGGCCCGGATGGGCTGACAAATGTGATCTTAAAAGAAGATCCAGAGCTATGGACAAAGTTCCTGTGCATGTTGTTTGAACAGGTGGTGGAAATTCAGGAGGTCCCTCCTTCTCGGAGAGCCGCCATTATCATCCCAATATTTAAAAAGGTCAATAGGGCTGATCCAAAGAGCTACCGCCCTATTGCCCTTTTGGATGTTGGTGGAAAGTTGTTTGCATGATTGGTCTTGGAGCAACTGGTGAACTGGATTGAAGTGGTTAATCGGAGGGGATGCTTTTCAGACGGGGTTTATGAAAGGCACGGGGACCAGCCTGAATGTAATCTTTCTTACCATCTTCAAAACCAGGGTGATTAAGCTGTATGTGGCCTTTATCGACTTAGCCCAGGCATGCGATAGCATGAACAGAACTCTTCTTTGGGGCAAGATGGTGAATTTGGCTTGCCCGAGTGATCTGCTTGAGGCAATTAAAGCTTTGTATGCCTCAACATCACTGAGAGGGAGAATGAATGTAGCTGGACGCCCGTCGGGGGAAATACTAACATTTAAGGGATTGAAGCAAGGATGCCCCTTGGCTCCAGCATTATTCAATCTGTTTATTTTGGATTTGGGCGATACTTTGAAACAAGCAAGATGTTTCCCTCCATGCATCGATGGTAAACTGGCCTGCAGCACCACTTGATAAACTATGTGTTAAAAAAAAATGGCTTGGAAATAAATGTCCCGAAGTAAGAGATATTAATTCTACAGCCATCGTGTATGAGAGAAAAAGGGGTGGTTAAATGATGTTTGAACCAGGAACCCTTAGCAAAAGTGGGACGTTTTTCATATGTGGGGATGTGTATAAGCTCGGGCCTAGTTGAAGCTCAGAGGGAAGAGATTTTGAGAATGAAAGTGAAAAACTTGGCAGCCCAGGGTTCCGTGCTACTGAGGCGATGTAGCTGCTTCTCCATTGGATAAATGAAAGGATGTCTCGATATTGACCAATGGGAGGAAGCCTTGTTCGCCCTTCCCTGTGGAATATGGCCAATTTTAGAAGGAATCTTCTGGAAGAGGGTTCTGGTGCACCTCGTAGTATTCCAATACACGTTGTGAGACAGGAATTAGGTTCATTGTCTTTATACGTCACGGTGTGTTGGAAAACTTTGGCCTTGTTCCATAAATTGATAATGAAGGACACTCACCCCTTGTTCTTGGACATTGGCAGCGCATGCATTTTGGTGGAGTGGATGGTGGCATGCATGGGCCCACAGGGTACATTAGAAGTGACTAAGAGGTGGATCTGGTGACAAAGCCTGATGAAGTCAAACTCACATTATGCAACACAGACTGGATCCAAATGCAAGAGGAGGTGAGAGAGCATGAGCTCTACTATCTCCTTAAACCTGAGGTGAAATACTACAACATATTGCCTAAACATCTGTGCAAGTTTCCTAACAGCTGTTTTAGGAGGCAATTTCTGCTAGTGCGTTTACATTTGTTTTTGCCAAAGGAAGTCATGCCTTCGCGGGCAGGTTTAGGTACAAAAGATTGTAGTTGCAGGTATTGTAACAACAACAGTAAAATTGAAACAATTAAGCAATAAAGTACATGTTATCTTACACTGGTTTTACGGCCCGGAGAACTTGCCATTTTGGGAGGTTCCTTGCAAATGTTAGTAGTTTAACTCCAGAGCATTGGAGGATCATTTTAATAAGTGGGGAAAGAAACTCCTTGGTTTTTGCAACTGCTAAATTCTTAGAGGGAATTTTTAAATGAAAATGTTTGTTTTAACTTATTGAAATGTTGCATAAATTGAGATGACATGATAATGTCAAGCTATGATGTGCTAATGGTTTAATGTGTAGTTGTATTGAAATTGCTAAAGGTTTGTCACATGCCAAATGCAAATAAAATAAAATAAAAAATAAAAAGAAATATGCACTACTCTCTGCTGACATGGAAACTGTGTACCGGACACCCTCTTCCATATTAGAGATGTTGCCCTGTCCATGTTATCAACAGTTCCCCAGGTATTTATTACCCCTGGTAGAAGGATCGTCCTTGACACCCTGGTTATCATAGCAGCAATTAGTCTGGTACTCTTTGCCATGGCTGGGACATCAGTAAAAGCTACCAAAGAATTTGTCCGGCTGAAAGGAGGTTTTCTAATGTGAAAATAGACCTGGGTCTGAAGCAGGTTCCCTGCTGGCCCAGCAACTGTGGTCCACTGCTGGTTGCTTTGAAAGATGCAGCTGAAAATGTGGGGCTAGAATGTGTGATGGTACTTATAGGGTGAAGGCAATGGCACATCACTTTGCCACCCGCCCTAGTTTACAATGTATAACCGAGGCAGAGCTCCAGACTCTTTGTCAATGGGTGGAGTGGGTGATGATGGATCTTAGAACTTGACTGCCCATCTGGTTTACAATGTATAACCGAGGCAGAGCTCCAGACTCTTTGTCAATGGGTGGAGTGGGTGATGATGGATCTTAGAACTTGACTGCCCATCTGTTGAATTACCTGCTGTGCCTCACCCACAGCAAGAGGCTTCCTTCCCCTTCACAGTATGTGACTAAAAGCGGTGCCTAGTGACGAGGCGCTTGTCCTGTTTGAGGACATGTGAGGGTGTGCAGCAGGTCCATTTGTTTCACAGCACCTTCGGCCCAGTGCTGGTTAGGTTATGCTGTTAAATGAAGGTCGGATGGGCAATGGCCCTTACTGGGTGAAGGAAATGGCACAACTGTTCTCCAATTCTCCTGCTCTACAATTGAGAAATGCAGCAGAAGGTAGGCAGGTGTCCAGTTTCACACTGTTTACCAGGACATTGAAAAGTGTGATTTGAATGTTATGCTATGGTCCAGATGTGGTGATGATCTGTGTGATTGCAGACAAGAGAGGGAGAATGAGAGCTCCAGATTCGGGGCAAATGGAGTCTAAATGTGATAATACGAGGTCTACTAATTAAATAGCCTGCATGGAGGGTGCCTGTTTTTTTTAATATGAATAAGTACCTTTCAATTCTCTAGATGGGCTATTATAAAACTATTAGCAACTAATAAACAAAGCTTTGACAATGAGTGTGACTCTGCAGCCTTCCCATTCCTTATTGTTTTACCCAGAGACGGATTCTTCCCATATGTGATAGCTCTTAGAAGGCAGCCTAAGGCCAACCCACTTGGTGACACACTACATTGACCTTAATTATCTAGCTCCCAATCGTAATTTATTGAAACACACACTGGACATGATCGTTCTTCCTACCGAAAGGCATTAGGCATGTTGCTAGGCAACTGCATCCTCCAAGAAGCTTGCCATCAGCTGCAGCCAAATCCTGTAACCCACCGATCCATGGGATGGCCAATGTCTCCTGTATGGCACAGTGTTTTCCAGACATTTAATTGAAGTGGATGGACCTTCGGATCCTAGTCCGCAAAACACTGCACGAACCTTCCCATGAGTCTAAATCCAACATCCATTCTTGGAAAAAAAAGAAAATCCCTAGGTATTATCTTTGCATCTGAAATGACACTTCACACCTAGATACGTTTCACAGTCAGCATATGCCAGCACTTCCTCTGCCTTCCCAGACGCTGGCACACCATCAACCAACAAGGTAAGACCTGTGATAGTGGGAGCCACCATCAACTCCAGACTTAATTATGCCCCCCCTCTTCATCTCAGCTTGCCCAAACATCATGTTTCCCATTTATAAGTGGTGCAGAACACATCTGCCAGACTGGCCACCAAGATAAAACCCTGGGAATCAATCACAGTAACTCTGATTTAATTAATTATGTATTTAATGTGATACAGTTTACACATAAACTTTACACATATTAAATCAATTGGAATTAAATCAAACACAGAAAACATTTCGTTATGCACATTAATCACTCACTCAGGAAACATTCATCAATCCATTAGGCAATTAATACTATAAAACTACTGCTAAAGCTCAATCAAAATCAGAAGTCAGAAAAGCCACCGGAGTAATTACAGGAAAAAGATAGAAGAATATTTTCTTCAAGAGACTCTTCAATAGATAATAATAAATCGTAATCTGATCAAATCTAATAATTTCTTACATCCTCTAGTCAATCCGTCTTTCAAATAGGGCCCGAATATCTAGGTTTTTAGTATTAGCATTGTATCCCTACTGCTCATTTTCCTGGTTTGGCTTATATAGATATGTTCAAAAGATTCTCAATAGTCAGTCATACACTAGTCAATCGATATCAAAAGACAACGATTGCTAGAATTTACACATTGCAGCCAAAATGCAGTCTCACTTATCGATTCCAGCAAGTGAACATATCTGCCATAATGTATGTGTTATTCCTTGAGAATATCAGGGCATTCAGATAACTCTGACTTTATTGTGATTTGGTTTACAAAAAAACTTACCCAGAATAAAACAATTCATCAACAAGAAAAATAAAACAGGTATCAAAGAGAAAAAAAAGAAGAAATAAACAAACAATTAATCAAGCAGCTTTCAACATTAGTAAGAAAATGGCATACTGCAATAATTTGAGACACCTTTTCCCACCACATGAATCTTTCCCACATCATTTCTCTAGAATAATCTGTCTCAAAACTTTTGGGATGCCTGAAGAATCTGACTCTACTCTGCTGGAGAGTTGGACATTCCAAAACCCAGTGACATAGGGTCTCCAGACGACCCGGCTGATTACAAAACAACAGTTCAGAGCAGAGTCAGAGTTATCCAGGGACCCCCAGTTCTTCATCCGTGATCTATTAGGAAACTAATTTAATTTAAATTGCATATAAACTGAGTGATATTTGCTGCACAGAAAGCGGGTCAGATATAGTGGAAGGTGGTCCCTTTTCCACACAAATTTCACATACTCAGTGAAGGAGTAATATGTGTTAATTGCGCCAATTGTCTGCAACCAATCCTGGTAAAAACTTTTAATTTCCCCTCTCCTGGGAAATTGAGGAGTTCCCCCTCTGCAGAGCCAATCAGTAGAATTAGATCCTGCATCTTTGAAACATAAATGCGTATAGATTGTGAAGATGTATCCCTAGCTGCTTTGTCCAAGTCACACTAGAGCATTTTTTCTTCTCGAGCAAGACATTTTGAGTAATTTAGCAATTGTCTCCACCAGCAACAAGCTTGAACTGAATAACCTCAGCCCTTTAAGATGAGTAGCAATTACCCTAGAGATGGATGGGGATGCAGAAGTTACTCAAACATCAATAATCAAAATGACTCAGTTAGTTGGTAAAAACGATAACTGTTTAATTTTCAAGTGTCTAAAACAGGGAGCACACCGAACATCAACAAATTCAATCGATTCTTTTACTCAACAAGATTCATAAATAACTGAGTTTATATATCAAAAACTTGTCATCATTGACATTGACCTGCTTCACTACCAACGTCATCCTACGTGGCAAACTACAAAAACCAAACAGCAACTGTGATAGGCTCTTAGTGAGCATCTAAGTTTATGATCTATATTAGTATGGGATTGTGAGTGAAAGTGATAGGTTTCTTAACATCAGGTGAGGCAACTAAGCCCTTTCCTCAAAATGGCCACTATGAACGTCACTAAATACACAACGTCCCATTGGCCACACAAACTATAGGACCCTTAATTAGGAGGTCCCCTACAATTGGTTGGAACTCTAACCTCCATCAGTACTTTTCCACCTACGTCTAGCAGCACGCAGATTGGACTTCAAGTTCTGGTGACCTCGTCTTAACCCCAGCTTCCCACCAATGAACATATCAATCCATCATTACCTCAGTGGCCTGCTGGCAATTAGGCTTCGACACTCAGCCTTGAGTTTGTTCTGTACTGTGGAGAATTAGGGGAGTGAAGGCACGCTCTGCCCTCATGCGTAGGTGTGAGCATCTTGCTCGTCCAACTTCGCCCTGCCACTTGACTAAAGACCATGATTTTGAGCTTTTACTGTCTTTAAAATACTGTTTTTTAATAAACCTCTGACATCTTCTTTGTTTGTTCTTGTCTTTCTGACAATTTGTATCCAATACTAGTTAACTTCATCCTGATAAGAACTTGGATTCTTGGCTTGGCTTCATGGCTCATCCAGCGTCGCCTTTCAGAGATTCACTTTTAATTCCTGTGTTTTCTTACTGCAACACACTGAGAAGAGGCCTTTCTTTTTTAGGCCAATTCCAGTTGACAAAATATGTTCATCTTGCGCTGCAGGCCAATAGGCATACGATCGAAAAAGATCAAATCATCTGCAAAGGCAAGCCAATGCAGCGTCAGCTTGCCAGTGCAGGCAGGGTAGATGTTATCCGCCTGCCACAACCCGTCAATGTCGATCCAGTAAAAATTGAAAAGTGTAGGGGCTTGAATGCCGCCCTGATTGAGACCTATCCGAGAGCGAATAGATCGAGAAAGAGCACCCTCACGTGTCAGTAAAATCCTTATTGATGAAAGCCTATGTAGGAGGGCGTTAAGCTGTGCCAGATTAAGAGGAACATTGTGGGTTAATTTAGCCCAAAGATGTTCACGTACCACACAATCATAGGCAGAAGACAACTCTAAGGATGCCATGTAGACAAGGCCAGCATTGCAATGTTTGACTGTGTGAAATAAATGGGCCAGCACCATCGCATTCAAAACTGTGCCCATGTTTTGGCGAAATTCAAGTTGACACCAACTCCGAAATCTCCACACTGGCTTTCAGTCAACAGCTGCATGACCTTTCAAGAATGCTAACCTTCCGACATATGCATCCACAGAAATACCCATCAAATACCTAACAACAGTCTACCGAGCAGCATCCAGCAAAGCATTTCTCACTGCTTTCCCAGATTCTGTGAACAAAGCACAGCTTGAGAGAGACAGGCGTTTTACAGTAGATGGAGCAGGGTTAAGAAAAGCTGTAACATGAACGCTTCACAAGGAATTCAACTACCAAGCCTTTAAAAAAAAAATATATATAATAGGTTATTTATAACGCGCTTAATGCCCAGAGTTTTTTAAGCGCAGACCCGGGGATCGAACCTGTGTTGTTTCGTGTCGTCTTGCTTCCAAGGTGAGCCCGTTGCCCCACAGCTATCCTCCCGAGATATGTATATGTACATTTTGTTGTTTAGTAAAATTCCAACTTAATGGGCCTCATTACAGGTTTGCCGGCCCGGAAACAATGTGGCGGTAAACCCACCGCCACTGTTGTTTCCAGACCGGCAATCTACGAGTTCTGAGGGCGGGTGGCGTTACTCCCGACAGGTCTGACCTGGAGGGCGTAACGCCACCCGCCCGCAGACTGAGGCGGAAACACCGGCACCATTACGACATGGTGCCAGTGTTTCCACTTCCCCATTCCCGTGGAGTCCTATTGGACTCCACGGGAAAAGGGATTTACAGAATGCCGGCTCCGGAATGCCCCGATCATCGGGGCTGTAATGCCGCAGTAATTCCGGCAAGTCCAGAGCCGGTAAATCCCCATGAGTCCTGCAGCAGCCTGCCGGTTTTACCGGCACGGCTATACCGCCGGACTCGTAATGAGACCCAATGTCTTTTCAGGCTGTTGAAAAAGAGTTAAACACCCACCTTCACTGGTCCACCGCCCCCCTACTATGCAGCAACCTCAGGCGATTCACTTTGCCTTCATTCATGCTTCCAAACATCCATTCATTCTTTCATTCTTCATTCATTCATATATGTATTCATGCATCAAGTAGCGCCTGGTTGAAGCTGTGACGCACTTGTGTCGACTTTACTCTTCCACAGCTGGCATAGCCCTACAGACTGCAGCTGCTGCCTCTCATCTTTCCAACCCATTGATTAGCGAAGAGAGTTGCAGCCGCTGCTCTGAAAGACGAGTTTATTAACTTGAGTAGCCTCAGACAGGAAAATAGCTTTAGTGTGAAGGCAAAGACCGAGCTGGGGACGGAGTATCCATTGTGTCCGCCGCAGGAGGCAGAACAATAAGCAGCGTAGAGGGGCCTCCTCTACTAACATTAGCTACTTGCTCCTTCATGTGTAGTAAACATCCCACAGACACAGCCTCTGTGTTCTGGTTAAAGTGAAGCAATGTAGTCCCTATATCACCTGTGATGGGAAAGTCATAGGATGACAAAAACAACTGAATCATCCTTGTGTTGCTTCCAAAACCCCCCTGAGAACCATTCCCAGACTGTGTGTCTTCACTTTTATTTGAATTTCGAGCATTCTCTCACGGGGCTGAAGCATCCTGTGACACAGAAAAGACCAGAGCGCTGGCTCCTTTGATGTTTATTATTTTCTGCGGATTTTGTGGTCAGGCCCTTTAATTCCCTCTAAATGACTGCCGAACGGCTTCGCCCTGGATGATGCGAGCCTCTGTACGTGCATCTGGAAATATCTAGTGCAGCTCTTTCAGACAGGGCAGGGTGCCTCTGGCGCGAACCTCCTGACACACGGATGAGAAGGAACGTACAGTATAGCGTGCAGAGAGATTGAAGAAACAGCGCTGCTATCTAGCCTTCAGTTTGCAAACGTCAATAACAATACCAGCCATAAGCAGTGGGGGAAGTCATACCATTTTAATTAACAAGGATATGGTTCCTTTTTTGTGTACAGTTATAAATAAATAAGGAAGGCAACAATGCCATGTTATCATGTTCCATTATATCCACTAATCTTGAACTGAGGCTGTGAGGCTGGTATCTGGAAGCGGGCTCAGTGTGGGGCAAGTGCACCAGTCGAATGCACCTCCATGAACCTTTAGACAACATCTGGCAGGTGCTTGCTGGGGGGTCTTCAAAATATAGATGCACAGAGGCGTCTTAGTAATTCAGGACAAAGGAGACCAGTGCATACTCGTCCTCCTCTACCTCTTTGCTGCCTTCGATACCGCATTGACCATGAATCCCTCCTCAACGTCCTTGCCATGCACGTGGGTTTCAATGGTGCAGCCCTCCTATGTTTGCCTTACACCTCTCCAACAGGGACAAAATCGTCCAGCAGAGCCCAAACAGATGCCAGCGTCACCCAAAAACCTACAGCGTTCATCAAGTCTCCTTCCTGTCTCCAGTCATCTTCAACCTCTACGTGGAACATCTGGGGGAACTCCTTGCCAAAAGAACTGTCAAGATATATCAATATACAGATGACACCCAGTTTACCTAAAGATCAATCGCAAATATGCAAATGACACACAGATTTACCTTAAGATCAATTGCAAGTTCACAGATGACACAGAGCTATACCTTCAGATCAATTGCACGGACGATACCTATTAACTGCAGCACTATCTGTCCCTCACCTAAGCATCGATAGGAGGTGACTACCTGAAGCTTAACCCTAAAAAGACCACATATGTCACACTATGCCCCTTGTCTCACCTGTTTATCCTTTGAAGTCTTCTTTCTCGGAGGTCTTTTTTTGTTCCTGGACTTGTACAGGTATGGATGGGTATCCTCTGCCTCCAGTGTGTAGACCGGACACCAGCCTCGGAGAGCAGGTAAGTGTTCAATATTCCAGGAAGATTAGGTGATTAATGGTCTATGTCCGGATGAATCTAGGAACCAGGGAGGAGTCGCGGTACTCGCAGAGTGCAGAAGGCAGCATGCAAGCACGGAAGGGACAGGATCGAAGGCCCGGGAAGAAAGAGGAATGAGCGGACCCTCAGGCGGGAACGCAAGGAGCAACACAATTAAATACCAGGAAGGATAATTGGAACCACTAACTAGCAGGGGAGTAGCACGGAAGAAGAGGGAAAGTTAGGCATGCACTTGCCGGGTACTCGGAAAGGTAGCGTTGAGACGCGCAGATCCGTGGGGGCGTTCCTTTTTCCTAGGAAGTGGCAAGTCTTGCGTAAACACTAGACAGTGGCTTCTCTCTGGTGTCGGCCATGTTGGTAGAATAGCGGGTATGACATTGCGGAGCTTGATGGACCATGAAGTCCAAAAAGGGTGTGGAAAAATAGTAAGGTTTAAATGTGAAAGGCACCAGACAAGAATCGAGGAACGAACGCAGTGCCTTAGAGGAACCGTCATAATTCCCTTTTCTCTCTTGAATACAGAAGTCGATTTGTAGAGACAAATCTATCAAAGCCTGGAAGGAACCTGGACGGGCTACTCTAGCCAATTCATCCTTGATTTCTTCATTTAATCCTCGACAAAACAAGGTAAAGCATGCCTCCTGGGTCCAATGTGCCTCCTTAGCCAATTGCTTGAAGTGGGGTACATAAAACAGCAAGTCTTGATTTCCTTTTTGGAACTCTAGCAGATTCTCCTGAGCACTGTACACTTGTTCAGGGCGGTCAAACATGGTTTTGAAGGCATCCACAAATCCGTCATAGTTGTCCAGGAGTGGGTCACCCGCATTCACCAAGGGAGTTGCCCGGACTAAAGCATTTCCCACTTTGACCCTGGGTGTGGAAAAATGATAAGGTTTAAATGTGAAATGCACCAGACAAGAATCGAGGAAGGAACGCAGTGCCTTAGAGGAACCGTCGTATTTGTCCACTATGCCCCCTACCAAGGCACTTTCCTGGAATGCCGAGTCTCTGGATAGCACAAGTTGTTTTAGTGCTGCATTTTGGGCTTTGAGGTTCTAAACTTCTGTTGTCAATTCTTGCATTCCTCCCATGAGGTCCTGGACAGCAGCCTCCATATTGAATTCTATATAAATTCTTTGGCGTCTCAAACTGTCACACTCTGCCCCTTGTCTCACCTGTTTGTCCTTTGAAGTCTTCTTTCTCTGAGGTCTTTCTTTGTTCCTGAACGTTCAGGACTTGTATAGGTATGGATGGGTATCCTCTGCCTCCAGTGTGTAGACCGGACACCAGCCTCATAGAGAAGGTAAGCGTTCAATATTCCCGAAAGATTAGGTGAGTAATGGTCTATGTCCGGGATGAATCTAGGAACCAGGGAGGAGTTGCGGTACTCGCAGAGTGCAGAAGGCAGTATGTAAGCACAGAAGGGACAGTTCCGAAGGCCCGGGAAGGAAGAGGTAGGAGCGGACCCTCAGGCGGGAGCAAAAGGAACAACACAATTAAATACCAGGAAGGATACTTGGAACCACTAACAAGCAGGGGAGTATCACGGATGAAGAGGGAAAGTTAGGTACGCACTTGCCGGGTACTCGGAAAGGTAGCGTTGAGACGTGTAGAGCCGCGGGGACGTGCCTGTTTTCTAGGAAGTGGCAAGTCTTGCATAAACACTAGACAGCAGCTTCTCTCTGGTGTTGGCCATGTTGGTAGAATAGCGGGTATGACATTGCGGTGCGTGATGGACCATGAAGTCCAAAAAGGGCGGAAACGGCGAATCATGAGAACATTCATCTCCTTTGAAACCCCACCAGGCAGTCCCAAGCCCACAATTGGCTGACACACATTTGATGGATTCATGCCTCAGCTTTCACGCAGTGCAAAATCTCTTAGCTTTACTATCGTGTGGGACCGCTCATTAAAAACACACATCGCCAAGAAGACCCAAGCAGCATGGTGCCAGCTTGCACTCCTGTGCAAAGTCAAGCCTTTTATCCCTGCCCGTTCAGAACAGTTGTCTAAGTCCTGGTCATCTCCCATCTAGAAGATGGCAAAGCCCTACTTGCAAGATAGGGGTGGGGACAGGCCGGTGAACGGCTTGCCTGGGTGGTTCACGGGTGGAACCCAGGGGTGCAATAGCTGAAGAAAATGTGCAAGGAAAGTGAAACATAGGGTGAAAATAGACAGGGTGAAAGAAGGGGCTAGGGCAGAAAAAGGGGCATTTTGTGCAGGAAAGTTTGGAATAAAAAGTGCATTTTCAGGTCAAGGTCTCTCTGGTGCTGTGGTTGTATTAGACCTTCAGTAATCTTTGGGATAAGGTAGCACTAGTGCACTGATGGAACATGCAAGGGGCTGTCACTGCTGGACAGTGTGTGGTGCCTGCACTGGTGGGTAATGTGAGGGTTTGGTGGTGGTGGGTCAGTGTGAGGAGCTGCAGCGCAGCGTTAACAGCTGACAGCGGGATTAGCATTTCCTCATAGAGGTCACAGAATCAAACAACCTTTCCATTAAAAATTGTTAAAATGTTCAAAGCACATTGACAAAAAAGAATGTAATCTTATCGCACTCTTAAGTTGCAAAAAAGCAAACATTATTCAGATAATATGTACACAGCAGCTGTGAGCAACACACACGTTTTGCAGTGCATATGATTGGTCGCTATCTTTGGTCAGGCGAGCATGTCAAGCAGCTCTCACAATTCAAAGTAAATGTAGCCTGGCATGCAGGGTTTACTTGCTTTTCACAGCAGAGTGCAAATGTGCAGGGCAAAAGGCGGCATACACGTGTGTTCTCCACCTTTTACCTGGCACATTTGCACTCTGCCATATAAATGATGAACATTTGGCAGCGTGGAGCCGCCTGTGTCTATGTCAACACATAATGGTTCCTCGCCATCAAATTATGAATTTAATGAAATTAAGCTCCTATGACACCTTGATGAAAAATGACTGGCCATGACAGTTATTCTTCCCCTCTTCAGAATTTCTTATCCTCCTTGATCTGTTTCTGCCCCCTCTAATCACCCATTGGCACTAGAACTTGGATAAGCCCTCCTCACACTACCTTTGAGCCTGCAACCTAAGAGTGGCCACTGACTACAAACTCTCCCCTTGATCACACATCTCCAAAATGTCAGCTGCAGCCATCTTCAAGCTGAAGACCATCAGGAAATACTACTTACCCTTACTATCCGTTCCACAAAAAACACCATCATCCAGGCTACTGTCTTGTGAGTCAGGATTATTTCAACAATATGTTTAACCATCTGCCTCTCTCTTCCACACATAAACTGCAAGTCACACAGAAACAGATTGTCAGGTCGATCCTCAGATGGCCTAAACTGGACCGGTTCAAAACTGCTAACATGTTCCTACACTGGCTGACCATAACAGAATGTTTGCAATTCATACTAGTAGACCACATACACAATGCACCATATGGAGGATGACCAGACTAACTTCTAAATAAATGTTCTGTTTTCCCCTTCTCACAATCTCAGATCATTTTCAGTAAACCTGACCTCTGGCCATACCATCCATTTTCTGCCCTTGGCTAGGAGTATGAGTCTCCACTTAAAGTGGATCTTCCCTGTGAAACTGACTTGCTGCTAACTTACACTCCACATCCAGTCACTGGGCATGCATAACGCTTCTAAAAACTCCCCATTGCCTATTCATCTGTTACTCGCTGCCCTTGCCACATTCCGTGCAGCGGCCTCCATTGTTTGCCTATGTTAAGGAGAATTCTATGTTTAGGCTGAATTTCCTAACCTAGTGAGTCCCCCAGCAGCTTTGCTGGATTTCTGGAGTTTGTTTTTTTCCATCCTGCCAAGAGTGAGACTCTTTTTCTCCCACTCTTCGACATGAATGTGTGTAATTCCTTCGAATGTCAATGTGTTCTATGGGCTATTGGGTCTTTTACTCCATAGGGTCTCATATGTTTTGCTATGTGTGTTACACTGCACCCTCCGTGCTGTAGCACTGGGGCATCCTAGCGGACCTCCAGCATAGACTCTATACCCGGGGACTGACTACTGTCTCCCCGGGCATGTAAAGTCACCATTGGCTTTACTAGACCTAAATTTACTAACAGAACTAGTACAAACCATCCTATTGTGGAAGTACTAGTAGGGGTAATTCGATTACTCCTGGGTCTGTTATTCGAGGGGGCACTGTCCCGTCCCCCCTCGTCGAGTTTTGGCTGGTGGCAATGGAAACTACTTGTTATGTTCGACCCCGAACATAACCCTAGGGGATTCTTCCCTTTGGTGGAGATTGATACTTTTCCTTGTTAATCTCTAACATACCACCGGTTTACTTATCTTAAATAAGTCTATCGGATGGTATTTTCTGCCAGAACTCGATTTTTAAAATGGCGACTCCTAAACCAAAGGTTGAGCCCTTTGTTCCACTTTTGGCAGGCTTCTGTACAGAGACCCTCCAAAGTGGTGCCATTCTGTCTGGGTTACCACATGGGTGTGGGAGGGGTTTTAGGCACCCTGGACCGAGTTGCCTTGCCAACTCCGGTCGCACTCTGGTGTGATTGGACCAAGTGGTGAGCCTCCCCGCTCACCACTTAGCGTGTTGTGATTGACAGCTAGGCTGAATGAATGGGGGTTTTCTGCATAAAAGCAGGGCTTTTGGGACTGGATCTTCAGAAGTCGCCACAGGACCTAAGAATCCGACAAGGGTAAAGCTGAGCCGACCTGGAATGACGACACCTCCGGTGGAGCCCTGCGGAACCGACTCACCACTTCCCGACGACAGAGGAGATCTCCCTGCCAGAGAGTCTCTTCCCCTGACTGGTGGGAACAACCAGTCCCCTTTGCTTTTTCTTCGCTCCAGGATGCAGTGGTCGAGTTGCCCGTGCAGAGCACCTCGGCAACCGGATAGCCACTACCCCTGTACCGCGGCCAAAAGGTGGTGCCTTGTGACGGAGCACTCCACGGCTGGTCTCTTCCCTGGTGGTGCACCGGACTTCACTTTTCTTCGACGACGAGATCATCTCTACTCTTGGCAAAGACCCGACGTGTATCCACCACCAGGAACAACTGCCCCGCCGGAGCTGTCTCTCCACAAACAAGGTACCATGTCTGCCTGGCTTCCCTTTCTGCCGGATCGAGTGAGGTGTCTTAATCCTTGCCTTTCCATTGGGTCGCCTCCAAGCTTTCTTTAACGTGTTGTTCTGAACTGGTCCAATCTTTCCATAACAATTTTGCGATTAAGACTCGAAGCGCATTTCCACTGAGACACTTTTGGGACATATCGCCTTGCCTCTCTCCGAGTGGGCCTGGCCTCTGAACTTTGTGATCTGCAGTAGACTTTGCCTTACTTGCCTTGCATTTGTCCGAAAAGTATTGGTACCGAGTTGACTTCATAACCTGCATTATTTTTCTCTCCCGTCCTAACGAATACTAGAATGCCAACTAGGTTAAAGCATACACCTCTTTCTGCAAATAAGTGATGCCGCTGAACCTAGACTTGTTAAACTATTGTTAGGGGGATTGATCTTTTTCTTCGTATAGTAATTGTGATTGAAGTTGTTTGCCGTATTAGTGCCAGAGTGTTTTCCATAGATGTGTTGTTATAAAGAAATACCTTTATATCTTTACACCGAAGCCTTGTTCCGTGTTTGCTTGTTCTACTGTGTAGATTGCCCTATATTGTATACTCCAGATACTGCCTAACTCTTCTTGAGGGAAGTCGGACTGCTCAACCACAGCTACCAAGTGAATCTTTGTGGTACAGACTGCTACCAAGTGGGTTTACTGCCAAACACCTGTAGTCCTAAATCTTTTGCAGTGGTCCCAGAGGGAACTGCACAGGTTTCCACCTAACACTGGTGGCAGCGGTGGGATTTGTATCGAGTATACAGTTTAGAGTGCTTTTTGACACTTTAGGATAACTAACCACAAAGCTTAGCACTAAAAAGCAACTTTCAAAAACATGTCTACCATGGAATC
Source organism: Ambystoma mexicanum (assembly GCF_040938575.1). Classification (NCBI taxonomy): domain Eukaryota; kingdom Metazoa; phylum Chordata; class Amphibia; order Caudata; family Ambystomatidae; genus Ambystoma; species Ambystoma mexicanum. The sequence continues at coordinate 1,332,080,805 of NC_090931.1, forward strand.
TTACAGTCAAGAATTCTTGTCAGGTGAAAATACTGAGGGTTTACGAGCTCTCTGTAGGCAAGAGAATCTTTCTGTAAGAGGCAAGAAGTTAGAACTGATAGCGAGATTGCTGGAAAACCAAAGTCTGGGTACTGATTCAGAGGAACCAACTTCTCCAGCAAATGTAGATAACAGTGATGGTGTTGATCTAAGTCATGACTCTGATGATAGTGATGAAGATGCTGACGAGGAAGGAGAGGCTAACGAAACTGTCTCCCCTGCCCCTCTGTCTGCCTTACCAGCTGTACCTACTGGGCCTATAACAGGTCCCACACTAAGTCCTCAAGTCCTTGAACTAGAAAAAATGAAAATTGACTTGGAATTCAGAAGGATTACTGCTCAAACTGAACATAAACACCAAGAAATGCAGCAAATTCTTAGGCTCCGAGAAATGGAGCTCAAGCATGAGTTAGAAATGAAAAAGTTGTCTGTCGAAACTGCTTCTGTCTCTGGCTCTTCTAGAAGCTCCAGTCCCAAAAGACCCCAGATGCCGAAGGAATTAATTGGTATGTATGAACCAAAGTTGGATGTATTGGAATGGCTGAGTTTGTTTGAGTACAATCATGGGCTCCAGAACATCACAGGTAACGAGTTGCTTACCTGGTTGTTCTCTAGGCTTCCCCCTGTTGCAACTGATGTGGTAATGGAGTTGGGGGAGGAGGATAGGAAAGAGTACGAAAGTGTGAAACTAGCTTTGATAGCTAGATTTGGGAAGACCCCTTCCCAGTATCTTAAGAGGTTTAGAATCCTCAAAAAGGATGATGGTACCCCTTGGGCTACCTGGGTGAGTTAAGGGTTGAAAAACTTAGAGGGATGGATTAAGGGTTACAAAGTGAACACTTATGAGGGTATGAAGAATCTTTTTTATGTTGGAGTCTATTTATGATGCCTGTTCTCCTGAGCTCAGACAGCACTTGGCTGATTCGAAGGAATAGGATTCCCGGAAGCTAGCTAAGGCTGCTGACTTATGGGTTGCCAACAGGGCTACTCATAAGGATTCTGGGGCAACTCAGAAGAAGGATGAGAAAAAACAGCCTAAAAAAGACTCAAAAGAGAATTCGAATAACTCAAATTCCAAAGAGGGCCCCAAACAAAACCAGAAGGGTAAGCCACAAGGAAAACCGCAGCAGAATAGTGTGTCTTCTGGTGCCAAACCGGAAGGAGGCCAGAACAAGCCACCATTCCAAAAAGCATTCGGTAAATGCTTTGTTTGTGGCTCGACTGACCACGTGAAAGGAGATCCCAGATGTAAGGGTAAACCTTCAGGGGTCCAGCTTGTCTCCTTAGCCTTCGCTCCAGAGGACGAAGTCCAAATGGCAAGTGGAAACTTTCTACTGCTAGCTGATGAACCCATTGGATTCTCAGCCAGTGTTTCTTTAGTATCTCTGGGGTTGTGGGAACAACAGAATTTAGATGTCTATAATTCTATCCCCGATAATACTAAAGAGTATTATAAGGACAGTGTAAAGGTGAATGGTCAGGAGACTCCTGCCATTAGGGACACTGGGGCCAGAATAACTGTGGTGGATAAATCGTTTTTTCAGGCTGAGGATGTTGCTAAGGCACCCAAACGCCCCACCAAGTAAGCTGGAGGGCCTGTGCAGATGCTTCCTCAATTACCAGTTCTCATCCAGTGTAACGACATGACTTTGAAGATACCTGTCAGCATACAGCGTGAGGTACCAGGATGCGTACTGTTGGGTAACGATTTGAAAACTCTCGGAGTTGTATCGCATACTCCCAGACCTCCTAGTAAACGGTTACAGGAGCTAACCAGACCCGCAAGAGAGAGGACCATGCGCGGTACTCTCTCTGAGATGATGAAGAAAGAGATCACTCCTGCTCCACTGGAATTGTCGGCCGCTGTCTCGAAGAAATCAGAAGCGAAAGGGAAACCTAAGACTTCTACCCCGAAACCAGCAGCCAGCATTTCAGTGCAGCCAACACGGACTTCCCTGCGATTGTCCAAAGTTACACCCGTAACTCCACCTCCAGCTGAGGCTGAGAGGGAGGTACAACCCTGTGTGGTAGAAAAAGACTCTGAAGAAGAGCTAATGGAAGGCCAGGAACTCATTGGAGATCTGGATCCTGTTGACCATCCTGAGCTGCAGTCTTTACTGGCAGAAGGTGGACCCAGCAGGGCAGACTTCAGTAAGGGACAGAGAGAATGTCCAACTCTGGAAGGTCTTCACCACCAGGCAGAAGCTCAGGCTGAAGGGCAAGAGCCTGGGAAATACAGGTTTCACTGGGAAGATGGCCTCTTCTACAGTGAACCGACCGAGTCTGCACCTGGAGACTACAAGCGGCTTGTAGTAGCCCAAGAGAACAGACCACAGTTCTTGCAGTTAGCCCACGAGATTCCTTTGGCTGGACACTTGAGTTTCAAGAAGACTAAGGAAAGGCTATCTCTCTACTTCTATTGGCCAAAGATGGGGGCCGAAGGAGAAAAACACTGCAGGAGCTGCCACACCTGCCAGACCTCTGGTAAGGTTGGCTCCAAGAATGTGGCACCTTTAGTGCCTCTTCCAGTTGTGGGAGTCCCGTTTGAGAGAGTAGGGATTGACATTGTTGGTCCCCTTGATCCTCCAACCTCCTCAGGCAACAGGTTTATACTTGTTGTAGTAGACCATGCTACTAGGTATCCTGAGGCAATTCCCATGAGGACTGTTACAGCCCCGGCTGTGGCTAAGGCCCTCCTTGGTATTTTTACCAGGGTCGGGGTTCCTAAGGAAGTAATCTCTGACAGGGAGTCAAACTTTATGTCCCACTACATGAAAGCCATGTGGAAAACCTGTGGAGTTACTTACAAGTTCTCAACAGCTTACCACCCACAAACCAATGGGTTGGTGTAACGGCTCAACCGAACCATGAAGAGCATGATAGGTGCTTTAGAGGAACCCCTTAAGCGTAAGTGGGACCTTCTACTGCCATGCCTTGTCTTTGCTTATAGAGAAGTCCCTCAGGAGGTAGTAGGTTATTCTCCCTTCACACTTCTCTATGGTCATCCCTTCAGAGGTCCATTGGCCCTTATTAAGGAGGGGTTGGAGAGTTCTCCTTCCCCCAAGCCAGTCAGAGTGATTGACTACATGATAGGTCTCCGGAGGAGAATGTCGCACATGATGACAGAAGCAAGCGATAACTTGAAAGCTGGACAAGCACTGGTCAAGCACTGGCACGATCAAAAGGCTAACATGGTTGAGTTCGCTCAAGACCAGCTCGTTCTCGTTATGATCCCAACTAGGCAGAGGGCCTTGCAAGACAAATGGATGGGACCCTTCAGAGTTGTGGGTAAACTCGGAGAGGTTAACTATCTGGTGGACTTGGGCAATCCCAAGGAGGCTCCGACAGTCTTCCACACCAACCGACTCAAAGCGTATGTCTCACAACCTGATGTAGGAGCGTTGCTTCTAGCATCATCCGAGGAAGAAGAAGAGAGTGAAGCTCTTCCGGATCTCCTCAGAGGCTTGCCTTTGGACGAACAAATTGAAGGAGTAAATCTCTCCTCCAATCTGACACCCGAGCAACAAGAAGAGTGCAAATCTATGTTGAATCAGTTTGCCTCTCTGTTCTCGCTTTCACCAGGCTTAACCCCTTGGGGCCAGCATGACATACTCACTGGTGACTGTCTGCCAGTCAAAAGCAGAGGATACCGAATGTCAGAACACGTACAAACCCACATCAAAGGTGAGGTCAGCAAGATGCTTGATCTCGGGGTAATAGAGACCTCTACTAGTCCATGGTCTAGCCGAGTTGTGTTAGTACCAAAGGCCGGATCTAAAGAGCTTAGATTCTGCGTGGATTATAGAGCTCTTAATGTAGTCACCAAGACTTATGCCCACCCTTTGCCAAGAAAAGATGAGTTGGTGGATAAACTTGGCGCCGCCAAGTTCCTCAGCACATTTGACTTGATGTCAGGCTATTGGCAAAGAGCCCTGACAGACCATGCCATGGAGAAAACTGCATTTTTCGACCCCCGTTGGCTTATACCAATTTAAGGTAATGCCTTTCGGATTGAAGAATGAACCTGCTACGTTACAACGGATGGTAAACCAGATTCTGAATGGGATGGAGGACTTCTGCATGGCATACTTGGATGACATCGCAGTGTTCAGCAATTCCTGGGAAGAACATGTAACCCACCTGAGAGATGTTTTGCAGGCTCTTTGACGAGCCAATCTGACCATAAAGGCGAGTAAATGCCAAATTGGACAGAGTAAGGTAGTCTATCTTGGACATGAGGTAGGAGGTGGAGAAATAAGGCCTTTGCTCAGTAAGATTGAAGCTGTGCAAAATTGGACAACACCTACTACTCAAACCCAAGTGAGAGCCTTCCTAGGCCTCACTGGGTATTACATAAATTTCATCGAGAACTATGGGACCATAGCCTCTCCACTGAATGTCCTCGCCCAAATTTCCTAAAAAGGTTAGATGGAACGAGGAGTGCAATCAGGCTTTTGAAAACCTGAAAAAGGCTCTTTGCCAAGCCCCAGTACTCAGAGCTCCTGATTACCACCAACACTTCATTGTGCAGACAGATGCTTCAAATGTAGGAATAGGTGCCGTACTCAGTCAACTGGATGGGAAAGGTAGGGAGCACCCCGTTTGCTTCATCAGCCGCAAGCTGAAGGATCCAGAACAAGGTGGGCAACAATCGAAAGAGAGTGCTTTGCTATTGTGTGGGCTCTGAAGAAGTTTAGGCCGTACTTGTATGGTTCTACTTTTGTCATTCAGACTGACTACCAACCCTTGAGATAGTTAATGCAAATGAAAGGGGAAAACCCGAAACTATTGAGATGGTCGATCTGCCTGCAAGGGTTTGATTTCACCATTGAGCACTGGTCAGGGTGTCACCACCAAAATTCTGATGGTCTCTCTAGGATGTATGTCATCGACTAGAGGTATGAGATTCATCCAGGAGTGGATTAAATCCTCCTGTCCCTTAGTCTGGGGGGGGGGGCGAGTGTTAGGGAGAATTCTCTCTTTAGGCTGAATTTCCTAACCTAGTGAGTCCCCCAGCAGCTTTGCTGGATTGCTGGAGTTTGTTTTTTTCCATCCTGCCAAGAGTAAGACTCTTTTTCTCCCACTCTTGGACATGAATGTGTGTAATTCCTTCGAATGTCAATGTGTTCTATGGGCTATGGGGTCTTTTACTCCATAGGGTCTCATATGTTTTGCTATGTGTGTTACACTGCACCCTCCGTGCCGTAGCACTGGGGCGTCCTAGTGGATCTCCATCATAGACTCCATACCCGGGGACTGACTACTGTCTCCCCGGGCATGTAAAGTCACCATTCGCTTTACTAGACCTAAATTTACTAACAGAACTAGTACAAACCACCCTATTGTGGACGTACTAGTAGGGGTAATTCGATTACTCCTGGGTCTGTTATTCGAGGGGGCACTGTCCCGTCCCCCCTCGTCGAGTTTTGGCTGGTGGCAGTGGAAACTACTTGTTATGTTCGACCCCGAACATAACCCTAGGGGATTCTTCCCTTTGTTGGAGATTGATACTTTTCCTCGTTAATCTCTAACATACCACCGGTTTACTTATCTTAAATAAGTCTATCGGATGGTATTTTCTGCCAGAACTCGGTTTTTAAAATGGCGTCTGTGTTCGTCTCTGTGACTCCTAAACCAAAGGTTGAGCCCTTTGTTCCACTTTTGGCGGGCTTCTGTACAGAGACCCTCCAAAGTGGTGCCATTCTGTCTGGGTTACCACAGGGGTGTGGGAGGGGGTTTAGGCACCCTGGACCGAGTTGCCTTGCCAACTCCGGTCGCACTCTGGTGTGATTGGCCCAAGTGGTGAGCCTCCCTGCTCACCACTTAGCGTGTTGTGATTGACAGCTAGGCTGAATGAATGGGGGTTTTCTGCATAAAAGCAGGGCTTTTGGGACTGGATCTTCAGAAGTCGCCACAGGACCTGAGAATCCGACGAGGGTAAAGCTGAGCTGACCTGCAACGACGACACCTCCGGTGGAGCCCTGCGGAACCGACTCACCACTTCCCGATGACAGAGGAGATCTCCCTGCCGGAGAGTCTCTTCCCCTGACTGGTGGGAACAACCAGTCCCCTTTGCTTTTTCTTCGCTCCAGGACGCAGTGGTCGAATTGCCCGTGCAGAGCACCTTGGCAACCGGATAGCCACTACCCCTGTACCGCGACCAAAAGGTGGTGCCTTGTGACGGAGCACTCCGCGGCTGGTCTCTTCCCTGGTGGTGCACCGGACTTCACTTTTCTTCGACGACGAGATCATCTCTACTCTTGGCAAAGACCCGACGTGCATCCACCACCAGGAACAACTGCCCCCGCCGGAGCTGTCTCTCCACAAACAAGGTACCGTGTCCGCCTGGCTTCCCTTTCTGCCGGATCGAGTGAGGTGTCTAAATGCTCGCCTTTCCATTGGGACACCTCCAAGCTTTCTTTAACGTGTTGTTCTGAACTGGTCCAATCTTTCCATAACAATTTTGCGATTAAGACTCGAAGCGCATTTCCACTGAGACACTTTTGGGACATATCGCCTTGCCTCTCTCCGAATGGGCCTGGCCTCTGAACTTTGTGATCTGCAGTAGACTTTGCCTTACTTGCTTTGCATTTGTCCGAAAAGTATTGGTACCGAGTTGACTTCATAACCTGCCTTATTTTTCTCTCCCGTCCTAACGAATACTAGAATACCATCTAGGTTAAAGCATACACCTCTGTCGGCAAATAAGTGATGCCGGTGAACCTAGACTTGTTAAACTATTGTTAGGGGGATTGATCTTTTTCTTCGCATAGTAATTGTGATTGAAGTTGTTTGCCGTATTAGTGCCAGAGTGTTTTCCATAGATGTGTTGTTATAAATAAATACCTTTATATCTTTACACCGAAGCCTTATTCCTTGTTTGCTTGTTCTACTGTGTAGATTGCCCTATATTGTATACTCCACATACTGCCTAACTCTTCTTGAGGGAAGTCTGACTGCTCAGCCACAGCTACCAAGTGAATCTGTGTGGTACAGACTGCTACCAAGTGGGTTTACTGCCAAACACCTGTAGTCCTAAATCTTTTGCAGTGGTCCCAGAGGGAACTGCACAGGTTTCCACCTAACAGCCTAATGTATATAAATGAATATATTAGGGAGGTGGAGAGTGGATGGGATAAAAAGACAAGTTGGACAATTGGAAATGGAGAGGATAACAGGAGGGAGGTTGAGAGGGGAGGGGCTGTTAAACACAACATTAACAAACTCCAAACCCTGCAAAACAATGCCCTTAGGACAGCATTAGGCATTCCTAAAGGACAACACATATCGGACCAAATAATAGCCGTCAACTGGTTGGCCATCAATGACCGCATCAAACTTAAAACTGTGAATATTTCACACAACTGTATGAATAATAAAGCTCCTGTACACCTCCTGTACACCTCACAGAGAAATTCACAAAGTACACCTCTGAATGACCTATTAGAAAGGCTCAATCAAATAGTATCAAGGTCCCCAACTTCAAATTGAAAAGAACTGGAGGGGCCAGCTTCCCAGTAGTAGCAGCTCTTCTTTGGAACTCGATCCCAGATTCACTCAGAGCTACTCCTTCCATCCATGTGTTCAAAGATAATGTCAAACTCTGGCTTCACACCAATGACTGTTAAAGCCTTAACGGTACTGAATATTCTGTATATTTAATGTAAAAACTGCAATATATCCTATTTGTAAGATATATGACATTGTAACATAAGAAATTCTGTATATGTGAAACTATAATATTAGCAATATATAATACCTATGTACCTGTAACCAAAGATTATACTTTCTGCAAGCACCCAGTTGCTTAACGGCCCGGTGCGCTCTATAAATAAATAAACAATACAATAGGTATAGTAAAGTGGAAGGAATGAAAGGCAGTGCTGAGGTAGTGGAGATGAAAGGAGTGGCTAAGAGTCATGGGGGTCATGAGTTGATCAGTGATAGGGGGCGAGCATAGCATATGATAGGAGGCAACTTGAGGGTGGATAGTGGGAAATGACATGGCCTCAGAGTGAGGGGAACATTGGAATTATGGAGGTAGGGCGTATAAGGGTTGATATGAGGAACTGGGAGTAGGGGTGAAAACATGAAGGGGTTATAGAAGAGTATTGGTATTAGGATGGCTGATAGTGAAGGAGAAGCAATGAGGGCTGAGTGTGGAGGGGGGATGGGCTGAACATTATGAGGCTAACAGTCGGGTCAGTGCAACGAGGGGGCTCTGAATGGAGGGAGATATTAGGAGTGATGAGGGGGCGGGTTTAAATGAGTTTTGGGGGTGATGGTGCTATGAGGAGACATGGGATTGCAAACAGCGTGCATTATGGAGACTGTGAAAGAAGGGGATGAAATGGGGAGGCTGGGATAGAGGGGGCATATGAAAGGCTGAGAGCACAGAGGCTGGAATGAACAGTTAACAGTGATGGTATGAGATGGAGAGCTCCACGAATGGGAAGTTGATATAAGGAGTGCAGAAGAGAAGTCGGCACCAGGTAGGTTAAGAGCGGATTTGTTGAAATCAGGGATAGAGAACAGAGGCGTTTCGAGGGTTGGCTGAGGGTGGATGAGATGTTATAATAGGGATCATCAGGCCAGGGACCCACTGGTGGTAGTGAGCTGTATGGAAGCTGGATGAGGGGCAGAGTATTTGATGAGCATGAGAGTGCAGAGGGGGTGTAATCACCATCTAAGGACCCTCTAAATTGTGCCATGTACCAACGCTGTGTATATATAGCCTGATTTAAGCAATTATGGGCCCATGACGCTCAAGTGGGCAAATTCACTGTCTGATGATCTAGGTAAATAGTATGTTCCCCCTGCTTTATGATTCATTAACATGACAGCAACATCACTCTCTTGGAAGCCCCCATCCGCTTTGGTGCCTCCGTCCCAGAGATAAGCGCCAGTGAAGCATCAGTCTGTCCCAGAAGCTTGGAGTGGTCCTGAGAACTGGGAGAGTCGGGCAAATGGAAGGAGGCATATATTCCCACTTTGCCAGCTTGAGAGCATTTCTGCGTCCTAATGTCCAGGCCCATGTAGAGAGGTAAGTGCAACTCTACAGAGGCACTGGTAGGGAGAATAGGGGAAGCTGAGCTCTCAGCATTGTATCTATATCCTCTACCTGAACTACCTTTAAGGATTTGAACCATGCATATCTATGAGGTGCAGAGGCCTATCGAAAATAAAAATAACGCGCCGAAAACCCCAAAACCAACAGCACCCCTGCTGCTGCCAAGGTGGCAGAGGTAAAGGTTGCCCCCGTTTTAGATTTGGAGATGGGGGGGCCTAAAAACCTGCCTGCACCAAATAATTCACAGCCCAGAAGGCCCTCGGGCCAGTCACAGACAGGGAGTCGAGGAGGTAGTCCCACAAATGGGGTCCCCCGCTGCCCTGACTATGTAAGTCCCCGCTACAAGGGAAACTGACCAATCCTGGGTTATGTGTGGACTCCTCCAGCCCAAGGGGGGGGATCCAGCCAAGCACCTGACCCGGGGAACTTCCCTCCTAACTTCCCCCAGGAGGGCAGAAATTCACCAAATCCTAGGCAGAACTTTTTCCCCAGGTATCCACCCAATTTCCAGCCCCAAAATCATCCATCCTTCTTTCCCCAATTCCCTGAGCCCAGACAACCTACTCCGGGAGAGGGGAGGCCAAGGGTGGAGGGGTACCAAAATCTTCCCAACCAGGGGTACTACCAGAGAAGGGATAGCTACCCTTTCCGGGATCAGCCCAGGGGAGAAAATAGAGCCCTGCATCAGCCTGAGCGGGTTTCACAACTTGAGCGCCAGGTCCAAAATATGGCACAAGATCTGGGTCACATACTGAGGGCTCAACAGAACCCTCAGATGAGCATGCCACCGCAGAATGCCCAAAACTCTGGACCTGGTGCTCCAGAACAATGACGGGTGCAGCACCCCGATAACCCACCGGTTCCCAGGGAGGAGGCACAAGGGGAAGGGGGTGTAAAGCCTTGGAGGAAGCTTCCTTCCCAACTTGTAAACAGCCCCTAGAAAACCAGGAACCGGAAACAAAATCTCCTTCCCCTGAAAGCCTGCCTCCCAAGGAGCAGAGGGGGGGTAGGAGAAACAAAGAACCCAAACAGACCCACTTTGTGGAGGAGGTGCAGGTCTTCCAAATTGAGGGAGAGGGATCCTCAGAAGATCCTGGGAAAAGGATATTGTCCTTCAGAGATGGGGGAACTCCTCCCAAAGAAAAATGGGTCCCAAGGTATACCAATCCAGACTGGGGAGATATGGAGACTGAGCTACCGCCGCCCATCATCTCATCCCAGAACCCACAATACCGAAATCCCCTGTTTCCAACCCATCCTGGTGACTGCCTCCAAAAAGGGGGGGGCGGCCCAGAACCGGAACCAGGGGAACCCACAATGGCTCTGATATCCAGTTGCCAACTTTTTCTTTCAGATTCCCAAGGCTCTCCACAGAATTCTGCCCAAATCTCTTCGCTAGCAATGTCCAAATCCAGAAAGTTAGCCCACCAGTTGTCCAAAAATGTGCATTCTCTGTGCCCCCTTGAGGAGAAAGAGGGAAGATACTATGCCCCGGTACAAGTACAGGGGCAGGGTACAATTTCGGCACTGGTGGACACTGGATCCCAAGCTACTCTTCTGTCCAAAAGGGCCTTTGATGAACTAAATGCAGGAAGGGGGGAGAATTACCGTATTCCTCTCACCTCTCTTCCTGGACAACTGCAGAACTTTGACGGGAAGGAAATTCCTGTCGAGGGGACTGCAGATTTGGACATCAAAATTGGGCGACACAAGGTGAAACACCCGGTCATAGTAGTGACTCCAGAGGGCACCCCTTGTTTACTAGGGAATGACCTCCTGAGAAGGTTGTCACCCCTAATAGATTGCGTAAACAAGGTCCTCTGGACCCAGACTAGCCGACCAATAAAATTAAAACAGAGTGTCAACCATGTTAGTTTAAACGGCACCTGCCACATGGTTGAACAAAAATCTGACCAAGTAGAATTTCACTTCCAGAACAACCATATTCCAGACGTGACAGTAACAGCAGTAGGACAACAGACTGGTGATGGGGGGTCCTCTCTATTTCTGAAAATCAACCTTCCTTCCAGTTTAAGGTGGTATTCCACACTGGAAGGAAACACTCTGAAATTCTTCACCAATCCACAATCAGACACTCCCACTCCTATAGTCCAGAAAGATGTGAAATCAGCTCAGAGCCTGGCTGATATTCAGCAAATTGGAGATCAGTTGTTCATCCCTGTTCAGTTAAATGATGGGAAGGACTCTGTTCTCGCTCGAGTGTGTGTGAACAACGGTAAGAGCTTCATCAGCGAAGCCATGTTCCGCCAACTCCCAAAAGATCCAGCCATTCCCACATTCAAACTGATAGACAAATGGGAAATGGACCTGGAAGCACCTAATTCCAAGCATCTCCTGCCAAGCAGGTGTATGCTCAAAATCTCCATTGGCAACAAGAGCATAGTCCATAATTGTTGGGTCGTCCGAGACGTCACTGCCGCCTTTTACTTAGGCAGTGACATTCTCAATCGCTTTGCCATTAGTTTGGACCTAATAAACATGAAAGCTTGGTCCCGATTAGCGGATAATCCCATGGGCTTTGATGATCCAGAAAAAGCATTTAGGTCAGCTCAATTGCTACCTTATGCAGTTGAAATTCAGATCAAAGAGGACGTCACCATCCCAGAAAGGACCCGACAATTCTCCCTGGAAGTGAAAGTTAAAAGAGGATAAAAATTGAAAAACCCTGATGTTTATATCCATCTAAATGCTTCTCTCCAACAGCAAGGGTTAGGGGTAAACCCAACACCATTAGTCAACATAGAACATGACACCATTCCAATAGAGGTGGATAACAGCGACTTAAAGAGTATCACACTAGCCGCAGGCACCATTATTGGAATGGCGATTGAAGACCGACATTTCTCCATTGATTTAGGAAATGAACTGTTAGGACCAATCCCCAAGGACTGTTTTGACAGTGACAGAGAGGACAATACAACACCAGACAGGATTTTCACCCGGCATGGGGGGAACTTCCTGGTGTACACGTCTTGCCCTTATGGTAAGGAAGATGTGACTTGTGACTTCAGGAGGGATGAGGTGATTTTCCAGGTCCATGAGGGCTGCCTTTCCCACCTGAAGCCTCCAGTCCAAATCAGCACTCTGACCAGGGACTTCTCCACCCAGCTGGAGGAGGCCGCTGAGATAGCCAAACCAGAAGTCTTTCCAGGCTTCAGGCAGATGTTGGAAGAGTGAGTCAACCTAGCTGATGCCTGTGTGACTCTGGAACAGAAGCAAAAGTTGAAACAAGTTTTCTTGGATTTCCAAGATCTCTTTGTGGTAGACTCATATTACTGTGGTCGCACCGACATCCACACCACAACAATTCCCATGGACCCTGGAATGACTCCAGTGTTTGTGAAGCAATATCGCTTGCCTCTCCCATCCATGGAGTCCCTTACTGAAATAATTAAGAACCTTGAGTCCCGGGGAATAATCCGTCCAGTCCACAGCACTTTCAATAATCCGGTGCTGGGAATATTGAAGCCAAACGGCCAGTGGAGACTCTGCGCCGACCTTAGGGAGCTAAACAAACGGGTTCATACTTCCCGATGGCCTCTGCCCTACATTAACCAAGGGCTGGCCCAGATTCAGGGATCACAGGTATTCACAGCAATAGACCTGACCAATGGATACTGGACCGTGCCTGTCAGTAGGGAGGACCAATACAAACTGGCTTTTACCTTTGGGGGCCAGCAGTACACATGGACCCGGACTCCCTTCGGATACCTCAACTCTGGCAATGAATTCAACATTTTCCTACATAAGGCCATGCCCGACCTGGGTGCGAGGGGTAACCTGGCTTATGTAGATGATGTCCTCATCAAAAGTTCATCTGTGGAGGAACACATAGCGGAGATCCGTTATGTTCTGACACAGTTGAGGGCCGCCGGAGCAAAACTTTCCTTTCAGAAAGCACAGTGGTGTAGAACCCGTGTTAATTTCTTGGGGCATGAGATTACTCCTCAGGGTCTCTGTCCCCAAGAAAAGAAAGTGGAAGCACTCCAGAAATGGAAAGACCCCACAACTCTGCGGGAACTAAGGAGCCTCCTTGGACTGACTAATTACAGCAGAAAGTTCATTGAAGGCTACGCAGAGATCACTAGACCCCTGATTCATCTCTTGAAGGGGGGGTCAAGTGGGAATGGGGTCCAGAACAATCCGAGGCGGTAAGACAACTCAAAAGAAGCCTCTCACAAGCGCCTTGCCTAGCTTACCCTCTCAGAAACAAGGAGTTCTTCCTGGAGACGGGGTTCTCTAATACGTGCTTGATGGCAGTATTATACCAAAAGCATGACAAGGTCAATAAAGTAATCTCCTATGCGAGCAAAACTTTATCCTCTGTGGAGGAAAAATTCAACGATTGTGAGAAGGCACTCCTGGCAACGGTGTGGGCATTGAAGAATTACCGCCCGTTTATCCAGGAGGAACACATCATAGTTGAGACTCCACACCAGACTCTGCAATATCTCCAAAGTGACAGAATCCGGGCCGGAAATGTGAGTAATTCCCGAATTACTTCCTGGATTCTGTCAATGCAAGGCTTTCCTGTGGAGGTCAGATATGGCCAAAACAAGAATAGTCCCCTCGCACAAGGTCTGGCTGACTTGCATGATTGTGCCAGAGAAAACTGTCTCGAGGACCAAAGTCCAAAAATCAAGGACAACATGGAGGCATATCTTAATTCCCCACACAAAGTCTTTGAAGAAGACAAGTGCGAGGGAATGCCCACAGTCTATGTGGATGGGTGCTCTTACCATGTTGACAACGACGGGGAGAAAGAACTGGTGGCTGGCTTAGGGAATGCATGGGTGAAGGAGTTCCCAGAACCCTCCGCTGGATACAAAATTGGTCCCCGAAGTAGTCAGGTGGCAGAATTGATGGCTGTGCATCAGGCCATCCTCACTGCTGTCCAGCATCAACTCCACGAACTGGTCATAATCACAGATTCGGATTACGTACGGAATGGGTTCGTGGAGCACCTGGTCAACTGGAAAACCAGAGGCATGTTATTCGCTAATAACAAACCCCTGAAACATGGGAAGTTAATCCAAAATATTGATGATCTGGTCACATCGAATGGGATGACCATCTACTGGAAAAAGATCAAGGGTCATTCCAAAGTAGAGGGACCAGACAAAACTGGAAATGACTTAGCTGATCAGCTGGCCAAAACCGGGGCCATCCAAGGGGATCAAATAGAAATAGAGTTCCTGTTGGTGGAAATCCAGGTCACTGCGATCACTAGGTCCCAGACAAATGCTCATAATTATCTTTCAACTGCCCAGTGGAGCAAGGAGACCCCTGATGCTGATTTGATTACAGCTCAGAAGGGGGATCCAATCATTGGTAAGTTTTACCAACACCTTGAGGACCCTGAGAACTTTCCCCTGACGGACACAGATTACATTGAGAAAGAGGACCTAAGAGTGTTGATGAAATGTCCAAAAATGTTCCGAATCCTAGACGGTTTGTTGGTAAGGAAATCCCAAGCTGGCCATGATCAGTGGGTGGTTCCTACCTCATTCCGAAGTCTGATGTTAAGTCACGCCCATGATGCGGCCACCGCCGGTCATAGGGGGTTTCACACAACACTGGAAATCTTAAGAGAGGTTGCATACTGGCCACACATGGGGCAGGACCTCGACCAATACTTGAAGGGGTGTCTTGTGTGTGCACAATTTCAGCCATCATCCCTCACACACCGTGCGCCTCTCCAAAAGAGGGGGATGACACTGCCATGGTCAGATTTGCAAATCGACTTTGTAGGCCCTGTGATTCGCTCGTCTAGAGGAAACAAGTACATGTTGACCGTTACATGCTTGTTTACCAAGTGGGTGGAATGTCTCCCGGCCCCAAATTGCAAGGCAGAAACAGCAGCTGCTCTGATGATTAACCACATCTTTTCCCGTTTTGGTCTACCTCAAAGGATTGAGTCAGACAGAGGTAGCCACTTCACCAGTGAAGTAATGACAAAGATGTGGGAGAACTGGGGGTTAAAAGGAAGCTACACATTGCTTACAGGCCAGCTTTTTCTGGAGCAGTGGAGAGATATAACCAAACCATTGTGAGCATCTTAAAAATGTTTGTGGCAGATTCTGGGCCAAGTTGGGATATCCGATTACTTCTGGTCCTAATGGCCATCAGATCTACCCATTCATCTGCAACCAAAATGTCACCATTTGAGTTGATGACTGGACGCAAGATGGTGCTTCCCCAGCATTTGCTCTACAGAACCCAAGAGCAAACGTTGATAAATGCCTCCACAACTCATGAGTATGTGGAGAATTTAAGGAAACACCTTCAGCATGCTTTTGCCTATGCTCAGCGGTATCTAGAAAGATCAGCCGAGAGCATGAAGACCCGCTATGATTTAAAACCTACCCAAAAGGAATATAAGGTGGGTGATCGGGTCTATCTATACAATTTCCAAAGGAACCAGGCCAAACAGCGAAAATTCTTGCCTACATGGAAGGGACCGTTTGAAATTATAGACAAGATCTCCCCTGTTGCCTATAAGATCTGCATCCCCAAAGGCAGTCTGGCGCAAGGGGAAGACAAGTGGGTACATATAAATCAGCTAAAGTGTTGCCATCCCAGGCACACTCTGCAACAACTGGAGGAATCCACTGGAATCCCAGAGGGGGCCGCTGTCGAGTAATTCAGTTCCAACCCTAAAATATTCCACATATAGCATATCAAATTTTGTGATCCTTGTATATATATATGTTCTTGTCTCCCAATTTAAAATAAAAAATGTATATGTTCATATCTTCTGATTCATAAAATGTATATGTTTGCCACACCATTAATAGTGGTGAAGAAATGTCTACGAATAGGTATTGCCGCTTTGCTTTATCATCCTAGGAGAGATGAAACCATGGAGACTGACCAAGGAGGACGACCGGGGACCGGGAGCAGAGACCGAGGGGCCCGGGGTAGCGCCCAATCCTCCCATCAGGACCAGCAAGGAGAACTGATTGATCGACTGGAGGGAGGAAAAGATGCTGAACTGTGCCATCCATGGAATTGGAAGAAGAGGAGGCGAACATCCCAGATCTTGCGAGTTCCATCAGCGAAAAGACAGAATGGCCATCGCAAGAGGGGGGGGCTTGTGGGATGTTTTTACCCATGCATCCAAGCCCTATCATAAAACTGTGCAGTACTGGCATGGAAAACATCATGATGGCCAGAACTCCCCAGAGAGTGCACAGGGAAAACATGAAGAATAGGCTGCCACCCATTTTTTCCTATGTTATGAGCACAGGAGGGCACTGCCTAAAACCACCATTGGGCTACACACAGTAGCCTGAAACCATTGGGAATGGCAATGCTGATTGCCAAAAAGCAACTCAGAACTGTGGGGAATTCATTTTCTTAATCCCAAAAATGGTTGCATTACCAGTACTCACCACTATCAGAAAGCCGGCATTTTAAAACCACCAGACTTTTGTGTAAAACTGAAAAAATGAGACAAAACCAGACCAAGGAAAGACTTGCTAAGAGGTGGATACAATGTAAAACTATATTGTGAAATGACTTGAAGGAAGTAATTATTTAATGTATAGGTAAAAATTGCCAGTTTGATTTGAATGTAGAAAACTGGGAACAAAAAGTGACATTTAGCTGAAACCTGGCTTAATGAAACTGAATTCTGCCTGACAACTACCCCCGACAGGAGTTGAAACTGGATCAACAGCCACTCTTCCCAGGCCTAGCTGCATCCTAGCTGCATCCTGCCGCCCCTTGCCAAAAGGAGTTGACACCTCTCTGATTAGATTAGGAACTGGGAACTGGGAACAAAAAGTGACATTTAGCTGAAACCTGGCTTAATGAAACTGAATTCTGCCTGACAACTACCCCCGACAGGAGTTGAAACTGGATCAACAGCCACTCTTCCCAGGCCTATCTGCATCCTGCCGCCCCTTGCCAAAAGGAGTTGACACCTCTCTGATTAGATTAGGGGTGGAGCACCGGGGAACTGGAAGGGACCGAACAATGCAACTTCCTTGACTCAGGCAAATGTTATATTGGGGGCGTCGTAAAATAGCTTGCTCTTGGGAGAAACTGGGGGGGCAGCTGTGTCTCTGTGAACAAGCTGGCTTGGGGGAAGTGGATAAACCAGTTATTCCACCATGTGATGTCGGAAGCCACAACCCTTTTTGACGAGGGCATAATTTAAAAAAAGATGGATAATTCATAGTACGGACTTGTCAGAATTATAGAAGTAACACCATTATTCTTGTGATTTTTTGGTGCACATTTTAAGAGGTGTTAGGACCCTGTGGTGTATTCTGGGGGGTTGCTAGCGGAAATAGGGTCTCACTCCAAATGTACGCATGTTAAAAATCTGACACTTTATAGGGGAGAATTCAGTCATCAGTGGACACAACATCGTACAAAGACAGGGATCGGATGGCTTGGTGCTACAGAAAATATGTTAACTGGACCTATAATATTAGAAAAATGGTACATAGATAAATATGTATTTGGGTCAGAAATAGATTTGTGTGCAATCTGACAAGGGGAGGTTCGTCTGACCATAAAACCTACAGCATCACTCTGACTCACATTTCCTTCCCCCAATCAAGGAAGAGAGGACGAATTGGCCAATGATAAGTGAGAGGGGCAGGTTAAGTTATGACCAACGCACACACCCACTTTCCAAAACACATAAAAAGAGACTGCTGGGACAGGTAGAGACATTCAATTCCATTTGCTGCGGAGCGTGCTGACCGACAAATTCACATCCAGAGATCCAGACTTCA
This sequence comes from Ambystoma mexicanum, assembly GCF_040938575.1. Taxonomy (NCBI): domain Eukaryota; kingdom Metazoa; phylum Chordata; class Amphibia; order Caudata; family Ambystomatidae; genus Ambystoma; species Ambystoma mexicanum. The sequence continues at coordinate 1,332,098,685 of NC_090931.1, forward strand.
AATCCATCAATCTCCAGAACCTGTAGCAGAAATTAACTCCAGAATTTGTAGCAGAAAGGCCGAATCCACCAGCTGAATCCTCTTCAGCAGGCCTCAAAACTAACCAAACTATTCAACAGCCGGGCGAGCTGTTTGAAGTTTTGCAGAGAATTTTTGCAAGAACCTGTAGCAGTACCCAGAAAGCAGTGTTACATCCAGAATCCAGAGAGGCTAGACCAGCAGAGCAGAGCTGACCCAGATCGCTGTGAGCAGAACCGGTGCCTGATTGACCCTCCGAGCAGACAGAACCACAGCCGGACGTGTTGACCAGATCCGTGACGAGGCCTAGTTCAAATTTATATTGTGAGTACCTAGCAGAACTGTGCAGTACCAATCTCTTAGTTAAAATAATCTAATCCAAACTATTTTAACCTAAGTAGAACTGCCTCCTAGAAATCGTGTCATCTGTTATTTTAAAGCTGGACAACTGTCACCTGTCAATTCTGCAGCTGCAAGCTGTCCCCTGTCATGTTGAGTTTACTTTAAATCCGAAAAACTACCTTTATTTAATCGTCCGTATCTCTGGAACCGTTTGGGCTAGGAACGAGATTTAACTTTCCTCTGAAAGCTTAGAATCTAAGCTTTCCAATTAGCCTAGACTCCCTCCTCCTTATACTGTTACTGCAATCGGGATTCACGCACTCGCGAAATTTACCGCGATTTGCGATTTTGCTAAATTTCTCCACTTGTCAAAATAGCAGCTCCATTCTTTCTTTTGTTAAAATCCGTTTGCAACTTGGTAATAACTCATAGAGCATTGCTAAAGTGAGCCTGAACTAATACCAACACGCATCTCCCACTCACCCTGAATATCTAGAGGGAATTAAAATCAGTTGGCACATTTTCCCATCCATTGCCATCACATTTAAAAAGCATTTTGGGCCTGTGTTTCAAACTCCTACCTCTTTCCTCTAAGCTTGCTGGGGGGGAACTGAATTTTGTATTGTATTTGATTGCATTCCTGAGAACTGTGCGCTCCTCTTTCCATCTCCTTCCATTTCTTACATTGCATAGGGGAGGGGGGGTGAATTGCCAGAGAAAAAGTGATTATCTTATCTTTTGCTAAAATCATATCAAGTATTTGTGTACTGCATTTTATTCCTCATTGCTTTTCCCTTGAAACCATAAAAGTATTTTTGCTACTTTATCCATCTTATACTAACTCCTCATTGATTGTAAAGAAGTGTGCTAGTGCCAGATTACCCATTGTTGATCAACATCATATGTCTAAGTGTACTATCAGATATTAATTTATTATAAAAGTGTGATATAAATATATTGTTTAATTTTTCAAATAAACCTTTTAATTTTCAAAACAAACCTACTTCTTGGCTCAGTGGGGTCAGGGGGATTCTAAGAGGGGGGTGTTATACAAGGGTTGTCATCCAGAGTACTGAACTGGATATAAAAATACATCAATAAGGGTGTTCCTCAGCATCCCAGACTAGGCATTGACTTAGCTGTAGTGTTGATTGAATATCGCTTACAGGGGGTTTGTAGTCCAAAACATCTGAAGAGCAAACGATTGCAGAGCCCTGCTCTATAGTGTGGCAGATGGCTGGAGTTGGAGTCTGTTATGAATATTGAGACATGTAAATGTTTTTGAACGGACCTGAAGTCATGCGGCGTCCTGCATAGTTCCTAGAGGGGCCTTGTCTGCCCACTCAGACTGGTGCAGGAACTGTGCACGCAAGGCAATGCAAATCAAAGCCAGGTTGTGGTGTGCTGGGGACCTGAAAGCCAATGTCACTCAGGTGGGCATGGACCATACGCCGTTTTCCTCTGCCAACATGATGGTGGCAGTTCTTTCATTCTAAACAGGGTTACCCTGACATGAGCAACGATGCAAGTGGACAGTGCGAAATGAGGGGTTGAGAACGCAGGGTTTACTGAGGAGCTAATAATGGAGGGGATGACAGGAGAGGCGGGGGTGAATGGGGGTGTAGTGGGCAGCTAAGAGTGGGGTTGGGGGGGCGGCATTATGAGGCAGGTAGTTCAGTGGCCGTAGCAATGGCAGGCACCACCAGGATGAGCGTGATGGGCTCACGCTGATCTGAGAGCGGGAGAGTGTCAGCAGGGGGGCTAGCAGAGAAGGTAATACAGACTGAGATCCATAAATTGGGACGATTTAAGGGAGGGCGGGAGCGTAGAGGTGAAATTACGGAATGGGAGTGGGTGGAGTTGTTTTTAGGAGGCTTAAAATAAAAGAACAGTGTTTTTAATAATGCCAGGAGCGCAGAGATTGGATTGGATGCTTTAACCGTGTAGTGAATGGAATGTTATGACGGAGGGAAATGTAGAGAAGGATGACATGCTGTGGCTGGGAGAGGAGGTGACGACATGAGAGCGGAGAGAGAAGTGGCGCGTTTAGAAGGGTCTGAGAGTAAAGGAGATGTTGAAGGTTCTGCCATACAAACAAATGCCCCGTTTCCCTATACTTAAAACCCCACCCAACACCTCCCCAACCATTCTAACCACTTACCCCACCCGCACATATGTATATTTTTAAAATCATACTTTTTTCGCTGTTTTACGTTCGCTAAAAATTGCATTTGTTATTTTCGGTGAAATCCCTGCATTGCATCAGAAATACCATTCAGATGTTCAGGCTCAGATCTGCTGCGCTGCTTTAATTCATTGAAAGCTGCATCAGACACGTCTTAGTTTAGTTTAATGTTTAGTTCAATATTTATAACACGCCAGCGGCCAATGGGCAAAGAGGCGCAGACAACGTAGACAAAGGCAACCATCAGCACCAGATAAAGAACGCAAGACAAAGACGGTCCAGCGAACCATAAAGAATACTGGCTCATATCTGCATGTTTAGACTGGTCGGGAGACCAGATTTCAAGGGAAGAAAAAAGTCTTCAATGCTCTCTTAAAGATTGGCACAGAGAGTATTTCTCTAATATCCGTTAGGAGGCTATTCCAGCGCATTCTAGGGTAATACACAACAGGAGGGACTAGATGGAATGGTTGGAGAGCAAGTTGTTGGGTTGCACTACGGGCAAGATAAAAATATGTGACTGAATGTAACCACAGACCTGTTCGTTATTTGTGTGATAAACATTAGGGTACACCGTCAGGTCCTTTCGCCACTAATAGTCCCAAAGTGTGTTCATTAGGCTATTCCAGAGGCAAGGTGCTATGGAATCAAATGCCCAGCTCTAAAGCGTGGTTTGACCACGAAACGTGAGTTGTTGGATCACAATACATGAGGGTTAGGTTTAGCGGCTAGTCGGTTTTGCAGGTAGGCGGGGGCACTCAGATGCAAACACTTATGGGTGATCGTAATAACCCAGAAGGCAATACACCCCCTTACAGGAAGTCAATGAAGAGCGGACCGAGCCTCACTAACATGGTACCTGCAGTGGCATAACACAAGATCTGGGGGCCCCCCTGTGAGCCATGCTGAGGGCCCCCCCCCAAAATCGGCAACAAATCACGAGTCGCGCTACACTCTGGGGCAGCCTAGATTACCATGCTTGCGCAATACGCACAAACGTGTTGCTGAAGGGGTATGCCACACACTGCACTAGGAGAAAGATATAAATAAGTGTTTTAATGCAATATACAGCACACTTTCTGAGATAAATTGGCTAAAAAGCCACAGTGTTTTCTATGGTTGTGTAGGGTAACACCAATCCAATACATGCAAGTCACCAACAGTGCACATGAACATTAATGCTTTGCTATTAAAAATACCATGCCGCAATGAAAACATGTCCAACTGGCTGCACAATGTAGACCAGTGTAGACACATAATAACATTACAGTAAAGCATGCCAGGCCACATTAAGACATACTTAGACTGGTTGCACCAAAATGCCAGTCGAAGCAATGAGACTCATCAAGAAGAGAGCACACATTCAAGCCTGCATCTCCGCGGCCTCTAACAACACAGCCAAACTCTTTAAAATCTGCAAGGAACTGGCCAATCCTGTTGCGGTTTCTACCTCTCCTGTTAGCTCAACAGGCCCTCTGTTCGGCTTTGGCCTCTCGCTACTCCGCTAAAACTCAGGACATCCTGTCCACTATCTCCTCTTCCTCTCCCTCTTCCTCTCTTGGCCCCCTTTGGCCATCTCTCACTCTCCTCCTCCTTTCTTCTCTTTCTCTCTAACACCTGACAAGGTTTCTAGACAAGTCCAATCTATGGAAGTGTCGTCAAAATAGGTGCTCGCCTGCTCCTCCAGAACCATCAAGGACCACATTGACACCCCTGATCCAGCCTTGGCCGATTTCTGTAATTAATCTTTTGCCACTTTCCCCTCTCCCAAACTCTTGGAAAAGCTGGCCAACTGCCAGCTTACTCTCCACACTGAATCTGTTGGTTGTCTCCATGACCATCAGTCTGGTTTAAGAGTTGCCAGAAGTACGGAAGCTGCTCTCCTGAACACCCGTGAAGATCTGATCTCTAACCTTGATTCCAGCATTCCTTCTGTCCTCATCATCCTGGAACTTTCCTCTGCTTTCGACATGGTCAACCACGCCATACTGATCAATTGACTCTGTGAGAACCTGGGCATCGAGGATCAGGCCCTGGAGTAGCTGACCTCCTTCCTCTTGGACCGCCCCACCCAGGTCCAACTTGATCCCTTTCACTCCGCCACCTCTCTCAACATGTGGCGTTCTCCAGGGCTCTATCCTCTCACCCTGGTTTTTCAACCTCTAGTTGGCCCCCTTGGCCCACCTGATCTCTACCTTCTCCTCTAACCTACAGTGTTATGTAGATGACACCGAGCTTTCCTTCAGGTTCCTCTCAGCCTACTCTCCTCTCGCGCTCATTCCTGGTGTCATCTCCAACTCCACTCTCTCTTTCTCCCCTCTCATCTCGGCCTTCGCCAAGAAGTCCCACTACCAGCTGCACCTCCTCAAAGGGACTCTTCCCTTTCTCACTTTCCCCCAAAAGCTCACTGTCTCCAGAGCTCTGGTTCTCTCTAGGCTGGACTACTCTGCAACAGCCACTTTCTCAATCTACCTTCCTCTACTCTCCGCCCTCTGCAACTAATCCAGAACAGGACTGCGAGACTTATCCTTGGCCTCAAGCCCAGGGACCGTATCTCTCCAGCCATGAAATCTCTCCACTGACTCTCGGTGGCTGTATGGATCAAGTTCAAGACCCTTTGCACTGTCCACAAGGCTTTGTGGGCGTGGGATGCACACTACCTCCAAAGGTCTCTTCCAAAATACCTTCCTTCTCGAGCCCTAAGGGTTAGATGCTTCTCCAGGCAGAGACCAGGGGGGGGTAGATCCTTCTCCCCTGCAGGTGCCTCCCTCTGGAATGGCATCCCTGCCCCTCCCAAACTTGAGTCGGACCACCTAAAGTTCTGAAGCGGCTCAAAACGTTCCTCTTCTCCTCTGCTTTCTCTCTCTCTCTCCCCTGCTGACATACCTGATCTACCTGTCCACTGTACCAACTGGTTGCTTGGCTACCCTCAGGCTCTTTCTTGATCAGTCACCCTTGCACTGCCTCTGGGCCTACCACACAGTTAGGGGCTGTAACTGAAACCCTACAGTCCCTTGTTCTCCTTGCTCTACCCAGAGCCGCGCTGCCCTGGCCGCACTTACTGAGAGCATTGCTGCCCTGTTTTCCCGTCCCCTTTCCCCTTGCACTTCTCGTTCTCACACTTGCACGATCTGAATGACACAAGGCTTAGTAAGATCATTTGTCTTGTCCTCCCTCTGTTTTCCTTCCCTTGTCATGTCGTGCCTAAAAACACTTGTGTACAGGTGCATTATATATGACTTATCATATCATATAATTTTATCAAAGATGCCCAGAAAAATATACAGTGCTGCAGTAAGAAACGGCTAGACTGGCAGAACCCAAATGCCAGTCTAGCCAGGTAATTACACTTAGCAGGACTGCTTTATCAGAAATTCCCAGTTAAAAAAAAGGCATACCTAACTGAGGAATTACTAGACTGTCTGCACCAAAATGCCTCTCTAGCCACTAATACCGCCTATCATGCCTGCTTAGCATGGACATGGACGACCATTATGAATTATTGCACCCCAACCCCCCCGCTTCTCCCTCCCATTCCCTACCCCAACCTCCAAAATCAGCTCATTGACCCAGAATTACCTCCACGTCCCTCTTCCTTGTCCCAGTTCTTAAATATGAGGCTCCTTGCCTCACTGGTAAGTACTGGGATGAGGAAGAGTGAGACTAGGATTAATGAAGATTACAGGTAGCTAACTCAGGCATTACCTTCATGTACCTCTACCTTATCCAAGTACTTGTGTATGAGGCATAGTGCCTCATACACAAGTACTGCCTCAGACACAAGTACTGGGATGAGGAAGAATAGGGCTAGGTGTAATGAATATTACCAATAAGTACAATTGAGCTGACTGGGCTTTAGCACCCCCGCCCACCCACCGAAATTGTGGGCTATGTTGACTTGACCAGGCTGACCTACAGAGAAGTTGCCGGACAGAAAAGGACACAGATGTTAAACGGCACCTGGTTTCGCTGTTAACAAGGGCACGCGCCAGCAATTTCTAATGTACAGCATTTCACTGTTAGTACCTGCATTCAAATGCCAAATTTTTTAAGCAATTGAAATTGTGATATGGGCTTAGTACTTGCATGCCAGGGGAGTGATTGGAAGGGTAGAGAGGGAACAGGAGACCAGTCATTCTCACAGCAGCCCATAAGTGGGTGCTTTCAGACTTAAAGAAGAGAGTGAACTGCTTGTAACATTGAAGCTGCACTAGAATAGTCTCACTAAAAAGCGTAAAGAAGTTAGATGCCCCCACACAAATATGTTTTCTCCTCTGACCAACCGTGAAGTTAGCACCTCTCCCAACATTTGAAGGGTTAGCCCCCCTGAAATGTAGGTTTTGTTGCGCCCCTGACCACAAGCACACACACCATTCACCATATATACACATGCACACCCAGCCATCCATATATTTAAGAGTGCACTCTTTCACCATACAGGCACACCCAGGCAGCCACCCATACATTTAAGTGTGCATCCTTTCACCGCACCCATACATTTTTGTGCACCCTTTCACCATACACTCACATAGAAAGTCACCTATACATTTAAGTGTGGACACTTTCACCATACAGGCACACCCAGGCAGCCATCCATACATTTAAGTGTGCATCCTTTCACTGTACACGCACACACGCATTCCCAGCCACCCATACATTTGTATGCACTCTTTCACCATACACTCACACACGCACACGTCATGGTGTTGAGGGGAGCCATAATAATTCAAAAATACATTTTCTTTTTGAAGTCACTCTGACTTCATAAAGAAGTTATTTCTGTTAAGGACTGAACCATAACAGAAACCATTTCTTTATGAAGGCAGAGTGACTTCAAAAATAAACTATTTATTTCTGAAGTCATAGGGCTTCCCCCACCACATTACATGGAGGCCTCTAGCCTTGGGGTCTTCATGTCATGGGGTGGGGGTAGCCCCCCGGAATTCAAAAAGAAAGTTTCTTTTTGTATTCACTCTGCATTTATAAAGAAATTATTTCTGTTACAGAAATAATTTCTTTATAAATGCAGAGTGAATTAAAAAAAAAAATGTTGAAAAAAAAGATTTTAACATTTTTTTTTTTTGACTCCAAGTGGGGCCCCCCTCCTAGAACATGTGGTCGCGGGGTGGCCCGCACTGCAGGGGCTGCTGTGGCCCCTGTTACGCCAGTGGGTGCCTGTGCTTAAGTTGGTTAACCATCCACACAGCACTGTTTTGCAATGTCTGCAGTTTAGCCATGTCACCCTGGGATGAGCCAAATAAAAGGCTGCTGCAATAGTCTGTTTTCACCCCAACAACTGCACGCGTCAGATGGGTACACTTTTCTTTGGATTAAAAGGAGCAGATGCGACAAAGGAGATTCAAATAATTGGAGGATCTTGAGACAATATGAATAGTTTGTGCTTTCCTATTCAATGAGGCATCAAGGTAGAACCCCCAGGGACTTGACTTTAGCTGCCGCTGTGATAGTGCACTCTGCAAGTGTAAACTCCTTGTACTCAGACGGAAGTCTACCTAGCCTGTACTGTGTACCAACAATCATAAGTTCAGTTTTGGAGTCATTGGGGGCAAATCTATTGCATGCCATCCAGTTCTGTACAATTTTATAGATCTTACTTATGTGGTCAGCATCATGCCTGTAGTCCCCAGATAACTGAAGTAGTAACTGAGTATCATCCACAAAGTTGGTGTAAAAGACACCTAAGTCATCCAGGATGTCAAAGAGAGGTTTGGTGAAATGTTGTACACATGGGGGACAAACAGGATCCCTGTGGTACACCACATGCAAAAGTGGCTGGAGTGACTGCTGCCGAGCCACTGAATACTCTGGCGGAAGGCTGAGATAGAAAGGAATGAATCCGGCTAACAGCATTAGATGAAAATGTGGCTGATGAACAAAAGCTATCTGACAGTATCTTATGGCCGACCAAATCAAAGGCAGCTGAGAGCTCAAGGAGCTTACGCAATGCCAACCCTCCCTTACATATAGTCTGTAACATATTGGATTTAAGATCTAAGAATGTGGTCTCCATTCCATGTACCGCTCTGCATCCCGACATCCTATGGCCGAAAAGATTATGCTTTTCTACGTAGGGATGCAACTGAAAATATGCAGTCCTATCAATGATGTATGTGGGGGACCTGATAGTGTGCCATCCTTTTTGGGCCTTAAACACCTGGACAGGTTTACAGGCAAACCTACCATTGATTCTGATCCCAAGCCCTGTGTTGCTCAGCATGGCCCCCTGACCTGTTGCATAACCCACAGTGGGTACATCATGCCTGCGTCCCCAAGCACACCCAGTTCATCTGTGCCTTGCATGCGTGCCAGATGTACACCAGAGGATAGAGGCACCGGACTGATTGCTTCCTCCATGGCAGTCACTTTTCAAGGTTGTGTTCCAGGAGATATGTGGAACACCATCTAAGCATGGACCCTACATCTGCCTGAAACCCTTCTTGGGAGAGAAACTTGCCCTAAAATGGGATGATGAATATCAGATCTGGGCGGACACGACCAATGAGATAATTCATGACTGAAGAGTTCCTGACTGGGAGAAATGGCAACATGTCATAGAATGTCTGAGAAGTCCTGTGCGGAGAGTCCTCCAGGTGCTCCATGCCATCCATCCAGACAATGGAATTCAGGATGTTGAAATGTGTATTGACTATCGTCGGCTTAACACCCCCACTATTCCTGACCAAAACACCACACTCTTGGTGGAGAAGGTGGTGAACTGCCTGATTGCGAGTGGTTTTCATTCCTCGACTTTGCAGAATCTCTGCTATAAAATCCAACGGCACCGCAAGAAGACAGCCTTCATCTGCCCTCTAGGATTTTTATGAGTCTGCCAGGATGCCACATACGATATCAAGTGCACCAACACCTTAAGGGGCAGATGGTCAGCAAATTAAACCTTGTGGAGGCTAGTCTACCTCAATTACACCATTATGTTCAGCAGGAACCTGAAGGAACACAACAGGGGGCTCATGAAAGTACTGGATTGCCTACTGGAGGAAGGTCTAAATACCAGTGTGGACAAGTGCTAGTATTGCTAGATGAGCATCAAGTAGATTAGACACATCATCTCTGCAGATGGCATTGCAGGGAATCCAGCAACGATGGGCCCCCTCCTCACTCCTCGGCTGGCCACAACCTCAGATACTAAAGGAGTTAAATAGTTTATTTCTGGGAGTCTGATACTACAACTGCAGGTTCATCGCGGGATATGCCAACATCGCTCAACCACTTGTGGACCACTCCAGAGGATACCTGCCTACCCAGTGGGGCAGGAGGACTACTGTGGCCTTGTGGACTATTTGTACCATTCACTGGAGTCTAGTGAGAGGTGGACTGACCGATCCTAACAGGCCTTCGGCAAGCTCTAGCGGAACCTCACCATAGCATCAGTCCTGGACTAAGCGGGTCCCCTGTTGCTATACATTTTGTACATGAAAGTGCGTTTTGGAGGGATTAGGAGCTGTGCTTTACCAGGAGACCAACGGTGAGATGAGAATGGTCACTTTCACCAGCAAAGTCATGCAACAGTGGATAGAAACTAGCAAGGCCCCAGTTGGAATTTCTAGCATCAATGTGGGCTATTATACAGAAGTTCCAGGATGACCTCTACTGTGCCACTTTCATGATAAGGACTGGCAATAACCCCCTGATGTATGCGTTGAAGTTGACAAATCTAGATGCTACTGTACACGGATGGCTTGCCTCATTGTCCACATACCACTTCAATTTACAGTACCGACCTGGCTGTACTTATTTCGATGCCTAGGCACTCTCTCAGAGGCTTCATGCTCCACCGGATGATGCAGGTGGATCCACCTCCTGGAAGGTGTTGTCTTCAGCAGGCATCAGAGCTATTTGCCAGGCTGCAAGTCAGCAGGAGATAGACAGAGCCAGGGGCATGCACTGCTTGGGAGCCCTTTAATGCACCATCACCAGCCTGGAGGTATCTGAGCTATCATGTTTGACCCCGAAATTAAATCCATTTGACCCAATAGCAGATCATTTCTCTGTTCCTGAAAGCCAAGAACAAAAGAGTGGATGTTCACAGAGATGTCTCCCAAGATGTAGAACAGGCCGCACTGCTACGGGAATGGAAGAAGCTTGTGCAGAAGGGAGGAAAGCAAAGTTGGAGACCGGGCGTTACATCACCTGATGCTACCGCACAATTTCACCAAGCTATATTGTATGCAATACTGACTGCATGGACATCTTGGTAGCAACAGAACCTTTGAGTTCATCCGCTCAAGGTTTTTCTGGGCCAGACTATCCTTTGACATATACTTTTACTGCCAGCACTGCACCTGGTGTGTCACCAGGAAGGCAGTGGTTCATCCTGCAGCCTATCTACATTACCTGCAGAGCTTTGGGCACACTGGCCCCGTCTGCATTGACTTTATACATTTTGAGATGGATTGGTACGGTGTGCAGAACATCCTGGTAGTGACAGACCACTTTACTCGGTACCAACGGTGTCTCCCACCCAAGATCACCACACCACCACAGTTGCCCACATGATGCGAGAGAAATTCTTTGTGCACAACTGTTGGCCGGCCAGGATTCTTTGTGACCATATTTTCAACCAACACTCATTAAGCAGATGCTGGAGTTGGTTGGCAACACATAGACCTGTATGCCTCTGTACCACCCACCCTCAGGGGGATACCCAAGTAGAGAGGCTCAATAGCACTCTGTTAGGGATGCTGGGCACGCTGAGGATGGAGAAGACCATATGGAATCAGCATGTGGCTACCCTTTCCCATGCTTACAACTGCTTACAACTTCTTATAACTGTATGAAAATTAATGTCACCGGGTTTAAGCCATATTACTTGAATTTTTGAAACATTCACCAAGTTGTCAATAGACAAATGTTTTGGAGTGTCCGCAGAAGAAACAGGCAGCCAGAACTATGACAGCTATGTGAAGCAGCTCAAGCATCATCTAGAACAAACCCATCAGCTCATCCAGGCTGCTGCAGAGAAGACTGCTTAGAGTAGCAAAAGCTGCTATTATGCCATGGTCAAATTCCATGCACTTCAGCCTGGCAATCGTGTATTATCTGCACAATGAGAAAGAGAGAACGGAACAAGCTGGGAAATAAGTGGAAGTCACAACCGTTCATCATAGAGCATCAGTTAGGAGATCTGCCTGTTTATAAAAGATGTAAAAAATTTAGGTGTTTACATTGACTCCTCCACCTCCTTCACAAGACAAATTAACGCAACTGCCTGCACCACCGCCTACACATGCAAGCTTATAAACGCCTACCGACCATTTCTGACCACAGGTAACTGCATCGCCCGAGCCAGAGCCCTAGTCTTATCTAAGATAGACTACTGCAATGCCCTCTACGTTGGGACCAACAAACACAACCTAAATAAGTTTCAAATCTTCCAAAATAATGCACTCAGATCAGCAACTAATCACTGTAGATCTCACCACATCACAGAGCTAAGGCGCAGTGTACACTGGCACGTCTGTCCCCCAAAGAATCAGACTCAAAACCCTCTCTCTTACATTCAAATGCCTACATGACCTGACACCTAAATACCTGTGCGATAAATTCATCTGGAAATCCTCAGACCGACCCACCAGATCCTCATATTACAACTGCCTGATCATCTCTAGGTTCAAGCTTCAAAAGGCTGGTGAAAGTAGTTTCCCTGTCCTTGCAGCCAAAATGTGGAACTCACTTCCAGCAACCCTCAGAGCCGAACCTTCCTTCAATATTATCAGAAATCATGCAATATCCTGGCTCAAACTGTCTGATCAGCTACATTGTTAAACCCTATACTCTAAACATTATGCCTGTTAACTTTGACCTGTTACCTGTCCGCTGTATCACTCTCCTAACGTGTACATATTCTTCTGTGATTATGATTAATTGCTCATCCCTGTCAATTACTGTTTGACGATTAATTTTCATTACTTGTGAATGCCTACCTAACTGTCTCCCTGTCCCTGTCAATTTTATCATTCTCCTACTGTGTATTTACGCCTCTGTGTTAACTGCTCGCCCTTGTAATTTACTGTATGACCCTCAACATTTGATTCTCTGTAAATTACCCACTGTATGACGATGTAACTACCTGCTTTACCAATGTAAGAAATGCGGCCAGATGCGTAAGGGCTTGGTGCGCTATATAAATAAAATACAATGCAAGACAATACACAATTACCAACTGTGAGAGGAGGATGGCAAAGGAACATCAAGACCTTGCATAGGAACCACCTGCTCCCAGTCGGGAATGAGGTTGAGAGTGTATCATCAGAGACAGAAGACTGCATGCTAACAGACCAGAAGACCATTAGTTTACTCAATACCCGGAAGCTACTCAAGCTACTGAGACAGCAAGGCCCTCGGAAGGCCACCTGAAAACCAGTGAAGATGCCGAAGATGCCGAGAGCTATCAGATTGGCATCTATAGGGACCTTTTATCAGTCACTAGTGTATGTTCCTCCACTGATGGATATAGACCCCACTCCTAGGGAACCTGATCCCCAATTCACAGGTATTCTATCTGAGATGTATTCAGAGCCTTACCTTTGCTTCCACTGATGGAAGAGGATCCTGATGTGCCGGATGGCCCCATGCAAGTTTAGGAGGGAACCCCCCAATGAGGCCCCACCTGCTCCCCATCATTCCACAAGGAAGGACAGGCCGGTTATGAAACTAATGCGTGGTTTACCAGGAGTCCAGTCTGAGGTTCCTACTGCCTGTTCCTCACAGTTTTCCATTCCTCCTTCATTAGAGCAGGTTCCTGGGGGTTCAAGGGTACTGTGGAAGGTGCCTGAGATTCAGGGAACTGGGTGTCAACCAGTGGCCTGTAAATCAAAATCCTGGTTCGATCCATTCATAGACCAGGACAAGGATATCCTCAGAGCCCAGGGTAATTCAGAGGGGAGTACACTGTAACCCTCTGACCCATAATGAAGCATGTAAGGAACATGTATTTTTAAAATAAATACATACATAAATATCTGAATAAATAAATACATAAATAATGTATTATGTGGCTGCACCTTGGCTAGACGGGACCCCTGTGTGTGGTGTTGTGTGCAGGACCCTTCAAAATAAAACACCTACATCGTTCTGAAAGACCCATAATGCCCGTTTGAAACTGACCGACCCTAATTTAGGAGGGCGTAGCCCGGTGCTCTGCTCAAACTCCATATAAAAATACCTGGTTAATCCTGCCCCACAGTGGCCTGTGTTCTCTATCTATGCAAAGGTGTGTTGTCAGGAGGGCAGCCCAGCCACTACTGACCAGTGCTCCTCGCGAGGACGGGTAACACTGCCTCCTCACCGCCAGGACCAGGACTTCTTTCTTGGGTGCTCCCAACATCAGGAGGAGTGCTGCAGCTTCACACGCAGCACTCACCAATGAGTTAGGGGAGCGCTGTGTGACTGCTGCCGGGCCAGCCTCTTCACAGGCAGACCTGCACTGAATCCCCTGGCCGATCCTGCCATACTGCCTGGGTTATAGAGACATCACTTGGGGCCCACAGCTGCTGCAATTAGCGGTGGGCTGCCCAGGCTATGCAGCCTGGAAAAGACTCCTACTCTGGAGCCCCCCAGCACTGCTGCTGATAGTCTCAGGCCCCTCCTGGTATACACGACACAGCTAAGAAGGACGTTAAGTGCCATACCCCCGCCCCACATTTTCAGGAAAAACCAGGGCTGCACCGTTGCAATGCAATCCGGGAAATGGTGTTGAGGTTCTCTCAATGGTGCTGCTGCCTAGCAACCCGGGAAATGGTGCTGAGGTTCCCTGAATGCTGCTGCTGCCCAGCAACCCGGGAAATGGTGCTGAGGTTCCCTGAATGCTGCTGCTGCCCAGCAACCCGGGAAATGGTGTTGAGGTTCTCTCAGTGCTGCTGCTGCCCAGCAACCCGGGAAATGGTGCCGAGGTTCCCTGAATGCTGCTGCTGCCCAGCAACCCGGGAAATGGTGTTGAGGTTCTCTCAATGCTGCTGCTGCCCAGCAACCCGGGAAATGGTGCTGAGGTTCCCTGAATGCTGCTGCTGCCCAGCAACCCGGGAAATGGTGTTGAGGTTCTCTCAGTGCTGCTGTTGCCCAGCAACCCGGGAAATGGTGCCGAGGTTCCCTGAATGCTGCTGCTGCCCAGCAACCCGGGAATTGGTGCCGAGGTTCCCTCAATGCTGCTGCTGCCCAGCAACCCGGAAAATGGCGCCGAGGCTCCCTCAATGCTGCTGCTGCCCAGCAATGCTGCGAAAAAGCAATCATCCATCACAGGAGCACTTTAACCTTTCATCTGCAGCAGAGTGGACCTTAAGACAGCCCTAGCATGGCTGCCTTCCAAGTAAGAACATTTTAAGTATCTTTTTAATGATAAAGTGCACTTTATAAGAAATGTATCTATATTTAAGGCCTCTTTTTTACCATTTTATAGGCAGGACGTATGTGTAGTAGGTAGTCTGTGTTCATGCCTTGTCTACAAAATATAAATCGGCTCTTGTGCTGGGAGCGATTTAAGCCATATCTATAACGTCTGATCACTAAAAGACCGTACACCAGCATACCAGTGTTGTGTCTGTTGTCCTTTATGTTGTGTTGTATTTAAATTAATAAGGTGCCTTTTTATAGGAGGTTTGGCTATTCCTGCACTTGTAAGCTCTCCTGACCCAGTCCCTACCCCAGTGTGGTACCACCAGGATGATTCCAGAACTCAGATAATGGGGACATCAGAGACAGGTAAGAGGCAGGGTTAATTACTAAGTAGCCAGATACGTGTTTTATTGTGCCCACCTGCACCCGCCTCCCACTAAGTGCAAGTAGAATCATCCCCAATCATCCCCAGCTGCATTGAAACCGACATATATTGAGGTGCTATAGCTACAGACCTTTGAACGTATACCTACAGTCCTTCCACTGTGGAAGCTGTTCTGAGGCTAATCACTCATTTCCCTGGTGCAGTCTCTGGTCGGAGCTCCTATACATGCAAATAAGCTTCATAACCTGGATGTTTGCTTCATTAGCACCCTCGGAGCGGGCACTGTCCAATCAGGATGCTCGGAATGTGCGCTGTATTCCATAGTGCAAGCACATGTTCTGAGTAGCCTTGGTGGGCAACCACACCCGCCCTTTCCGTTACCCACTCCCCCTTCCCAACTTAGCACTCATGTAGTTTCCTACACAGGTGCTAATGGCGGGTGACTTTATTTTGTAAAAAAATAAAATAAACATACTTACCTTTCTTGCGCAGTCCTGGAATGCTGTTCTCATGAAGTCTTTTTCATCACAGTCATCAACATGAAAAACTGACTTCCTGTCAGCAGCACTGCTGCGGCACCGGGCAGTGCAAGAACAGTACGTTTATTTAAAAAAAAAAAAAAAAAGATACCATTAGCACCCGTGCCGGGAGCTACCCGGGTGCTAATTGCAATATGTGCCTCAGTGGTGTGTCGATCATTTCGGTAACAGCACCAGCACCCTCGTTAAAGGACCCTTGCTGCGCTCGGGCTCTTAACTTGGCTGCCGGGCCATTACCTACAGGGTCGACCCGCCACCTTGGGGCATATCACCTCAATAAGGCCTCCAACCAAACTTAAGGCAGTGGTTAAGACAAACTATTTTCAGATGAATAAACGTTCAAATACTCTGGCAGTACTTTACTAAACCATTGAAGGAATTAACCTTGACTGGGCCACTGTTACGTCTTTCGTACATTACTGAAATGTTGTTTATGTGTCACTCTTTATACAAACAGAGAACATATTCAGAAGAGTTCAAGACAGGGCCATCGAGCGACTGAGTGCACTGTATCCCATGGAGTTCAAGCAGTTTTAATTCCTGCACGTAGAGGTTTGGGTGATGGATCAGACTTGAGACTCCAGGCCTCATCAAGAACTTTTCACGCCCAGAAACACTGTTTCTGGTTGCGGAAATTTCATTTTGGGATGTTTGGAGAAAGGAGAACTCACTGTAGTGCAAATACGTCAGTGATCATTATCTGCAGAATCTTGGTGAAGTCACTGTCCATTCATTGTCAATGAATATTTAAAGTATCATGTTAAGTTTTCAAAAACGGTTGTTTTTTAAAATGTGGATATCATTCGCCAATTTACAAATTATGCTAAATCATAGATTATGCTATCAGGCAACTAGCCTGATACCCCATGAAAGGAAGCTTTTATCATCTGTGTGATCTGGGGTGCATGTGCAGGAGCTTTCTGCGGGGAACCCTGGCCTGTAAGGAGGTATGCCAATTTATTGCAGTCTATGGAAGAATCCATTCTGAAAGTTAGTAGATTGGGCAATGCATTCCAAAGCAATGCCTTCAATTGCTTTATAGAACTTTTTGAACTGTGATGCTGGCTGCAATGTTTATGTTTTGCAGCTGTTTAAGAATGTTGAATATTTGTTTTTTGTTCTGTTGTAAGCATCTCTCTACACTACGTCGGTTCTTTGAACGTTGCTTTGGCTGCAATTAAGTGCTGCATAAATAATACACCTACACCATATTCTTTTTGGTCCGAGGCCAAGAAGCAGTACTATTCAAAGGAGTCACACTGGCGCCACATAGATTTAATGTGATCATTGTATTGGTACTTGAAAGCAATAATTAGGGGCCTGGCACTATGCTCTGGGGTTTACATCTAAAAGATGTAATAGGGGTGTGTAGGAAACAATAATAATGACATTGACCTGGACTTTTTGAATGTTTGCCTTCACATGATTTTGATAAGGTGATGCAACCAAACAGGATGGTAGTAGATGCCCCCGAAGTCCAGATGGAGGGGCCTATCCATAACGGATCCAGGCTTTTTGTATTTCAGGACTACTATCCAAAAATGAGACCTAGTTTTGAAGGTGCAAAACAAAGGGCGGTCTGGGAATCTCTCTACCAGCACGAACACAGCCCAATGACCTGTTCTTGGGTGAATAACCCCTGGGAGAGACTCTACCAAGTCTTTAGCTCACTGTCCCTTTCACAGAGAAGAAATGTCCCCGCATATCAGTCTTTGTCCTGCCCTGGTGGTTAGAAGAGGAAAGTATTTTATTTTTGGGTTACTGTGGCCATGCAGTAACAGTCAGAGGTACACATTTGCAATGTAATTTCCATTTAATTCTGATGACTATTGTACATCACAGCCACTTCAGCACAACGTTTTCTGCCATTCCTGAGGATTCCCCCAGTACAACCTCAGTGGTTAGCGGCACATCAGACTCTTTTGAAATATCCTAAGTGCAGATGGTTCGAAGTTTGTCTAAGCGGGAGCTGGCCACTTGGTGGGGACACATTCTGCTCAACAATTACATTTAGTGTGGCAGAATACCTTGTGGCCTCAGAATATCTCTTTTATCAATACGAAGGCAGGTCTTCTCCACCTATGCCCCAAGACTCTGGGACGTCCTCCCCGCCAACCTCAGACTCACCCGCACACTTCTACAGTACAGGAACACTTTTCTTCATATGAGCTTCCCCTGCCATTGTAAAGCACTCCGTTGCTTCCCAAAGCTAGGTCTGGTCTCAGTAAATAGCATGATGATAATAATAATAATTGTAATATACTAATAATAATAATAATAATAATAATAATAATAATGGTTTAGGTATTTTTAAGTAGTGGAAGGAGTGATGTGCAGCGATCAAACAATGTCCTGTGACAAAAAGGCAGACTTTAAAAACTGAATTTTTCCAAGTTATGAAACCATAAGTGTGTGATGCATTCTTCTAAAACAACACTATCAAGGACGGAGCATATATTCATTCATGATTTTTATAATGATCAAGCATAAATAATGTATGCATTAACCGGCAAATATAGATTTGCAGCTACTCTGAATAGTGGCAGCAGATCTCCCAATACAGAGGGTGCTCTCGCCACACCTGGTGCTGAATCCATCAGGGGGAATTAAACAGTTACATGTCCAGAACAGCTGGCATCTTTAAAATCCTTTTGACAAAATAACTCTCCTTGATCATGACAAGAGATACGTGATGAACCAAACCCATCCCTGCATAGTAGGAGGAAAACATGTGGGTGCCATTGCGGGTGAATGTAGACCAGATCCAGCGCAAGATAACAATGTCTACATATCCTCTAGGATATCAAGGTATGGATAGGGTTGATGTGGTCGCTGGTGGTGGGAATCCCTCCAGCTCATGTTCGGCCTATCCTCCAAACCTTTGTCAGATGTGGAATCTTTACTTCTTAACCTGGGTCTTTCATGATCTCCTTCTTAACAATATCATTACCTTCAATCTCAAGTTGACTTTTTCCAGTACACCAGGTAGATGAAACTGCAAAAACATGTATTCTGACATAATGCTCCCGGCCTCCAGTAGTTAGTTGAACATCAACAATTGTACTATAAGAGAACTGCATAAAATAGCCTACATGGATACAGAGGTCTTTGATGATCGATTGGGTCCTACTGTTTCACAGTATGCGTATGAATAAATACATTGACATTGAAAACAATGTGTCTTTTTCGGATTGTAATATTGTAGGGTGTGATATATTGGTCATCTTCTGTATAACTCAATTTCCTACGAAGATGGTTTAAATGCCTCACATTGCCATTTCTACTTGCAATATGCTTGACATTTTTAGTATTTTAAATATATTATGCAACTCACTGCCTTCTTATTACACAGTAACAACGTTTTGTATAAGGACAGATTTTTCCATCAATTGAAAGGAACGGGATGGGGCAAAATGTGCCCTTATATACGAAACCTAGGATTGTTTGCTTTGAGGGGACACTTATGGCTTTCAGCTGCATCTGAATGTCTCTGCAATGGGTCTTTAGTTGGCACAGTCATATTGATGATGTGTTGCTGGTTAAGAGTGGATGAAATTGCTCACATTTGTTCTGCAGGGAAATTGGCAGATTCCAGATAAAATCTGCATGATCTGCCAATTTCAGAGCGGAATTAGCAGTTTGTCTCTTTTACCGCCCAAAATTTCATTTTTCAGTATTTTCTTTTTGGGAAAACATTTTCATTGCAAGTTCAATTTAGCTTTTTCCCGAAATTTCATTTTTGTGGTTTTTTTTTCGAATCCACAAAAAAATAACAAAATGTTATGGGAAAATGAAATTTACGCAGAAGAAAATCGCCAATATATGTGGCAGAAAAGGTAGAAACCCACCCAGCCATTGGAACAGCTTTGTTGTTGAATTTGACGAATATCGTTTCGCTGGCAGTAATTTTGCCCATCCCTACTGCTGGTATGGTCTGGGGATGAATTCTGCTGGCACAGATTTCTTGATTTCCGAAATGGAAATGCATTGTTCAAGAGATTAATGATTACACATTCTGCTTCACAGATCATACATTTAGTTATTTGTATTAACATCAGGACACTCTCAAGGTCACTACGAATAGAAAATCAACATCTGTTGAGTTTACTAGCAGATAATATGCATCCTCGATCCATAATCCGTGGAGTCCTTTTGGGGGAATTTTTGCAATTCAGGCACAAGTGTAGCTTAGTTGAGGTTGTCAAAGTATGGGCCCACTAAATGAAAACTGTGCTTAGGGGCTGTCACAGACAACCTATTGCATCAATCTGTGTTAAACAATGTTAAAAAAAAGCAGATACTTGGGGACAGATTAAAGATACTGATGAAAATAGGTTAAATACTACCTATTCAAGTGATCACCATATGAAGAATTTTCTAGAGAAACTGGCACCCACATATATGGATCACCAATTCACTCTTAATAACTTCTGCACATCTGAACTAAAATGTAACATGTGTCTGCCTAATCACTCAGGGTAATGTCTAAATTAAGTCATGCCCTGTTATAGTATGGTGATTAATAAGAGCACTCAAATTTAAAGCCACAACAATTCAATATCATGGAAGTATCAACCCTGTGAGCCCAGGTCCAGCTACTTCAGGGCAATGTGAAATCATGGCTGGCCTGGCTGTCTCCACTTACTCAGTGTGACAATAGGAAAGAGCTGCCTCCATTGATTCCCAGGGAGGAATGATAGCAGCTCACCTCCAGGTCCAGGACCTCTCAGACAGAGACCTCCTGGGAGTCTGTGCTTCAAAGGCAACACTGACATAACAAAGCCAGACTCACACCAGGGTGCTGCACCCTGAAGTCAGCAGGCACAGGAAAGAGGCAGAGTTAGTGTAGCCAGACACTGAAGGTGCCCTGAGAGGATTTCACTATCGTGATTTTCTGTGAGGGCTCTCTTCTTTCATGTCCCCTCCACTTCTTGCGGGACAAGGCTCTGCGGGGATGTCATAAGACAAGTTGCTGGTTTCACCAACAGGGATTGAACCACTTACATCAGGCTTGCTTTGGGCCAGTCCTCCGTGGTTGTTTGTGTTCATAGAGAAGGATTTTACCACCCCTACTTTGATTTAAATTTGGACACCAGGAATAAGAAGAATACAAATTTCAACCTTTTTTGGGAAAGAAGTCAATTCCAGAGTCCTCTCCCATAGAGGGTAATATAGACAGAACCATTCCAAGGCAGAGAGCTCAGCTCCCCTAACTATCCCTTGGGAACAGTGGAGGTGATCTGCTGTGGACCAAGCCTGCCACTCTGCCAACTGAACAAGAACAAGAGTCCTCATTGGAGGTGAAGGTACCCCTGCAAGGTCCAGCCAGGCTCCCTGGAGTGGGACCGCAAAGCAAGAAGGACTTGCATTGTCCCAAAGTCGCTGGATTGGTTCTCACAGCACAGAGGAAGCCCAAGAACAGCTGGAATCCAGTTTAACCACTTCAAAACGTTTTCGAGTCACATCGACCGTATTTGCTACTCTTCAAACCGAGACATGATTGGCGGTGGTGCTTTTGGCATTCTCTTCAAATCCGATTAACTTGCTGCACTTCAAACCATTCACATGCCTGCTTGACCCCTCATCAAAATGGCTGTCTTGAACAGTGACTCAAACTAGCAGAAACCAGCATCTCATTGCTAACTAAACCACTACTAAACCGTTAGAAAACATCGTTTAGCTGCCTTGAATGCACACTCAACCCATCAGGAGGCTGTACCTTTGAACTGACTCAACATCAAACGCCAGTGGGATCGCATTGACTCTAAACATCTCGATATCAGCTCAACCATAGCTAAAGCACCCAGACATGTGGCTAGACACTGTCAGACCTCCTAAAGACAAGAAAAGGGCATTGTTTAGCAGCCCTGTCCCCTTGGTCCACTTTCTAGGACCCTAGTGACTTGCAAGCCTGCTTTCTCTGCTGGTCTAATGTTAATGTCACTGTTAAAAGGAAAATGTTCTTCAAGCATATCCTTTTTTCGAGTGGCAGTGCTGCAATTTCCTGCCTAACATCTCTACTCTCAAGTACCCAGAGTGCCATACTGTGCACAAGTCTGCATTTCCTGTGTCTCTTTGCAGGGGTGGGTATTTGCTTGTGTTATTAGTTATTTTCATTTTTATTGTTAGTCTATATTTGTATAGGACCTTGATTGGGCATTCTTTTATTTTGGAGTCTTTATATTATTGCTGTTTGTGCAGCTACTGTTATCCCCTCCTGAGAGTTTATCTTGCCCTCAGCCCATGTAACCACAAATGGCAAAGGAGGTATACCCATCTGGCTATGTCTCTTTTACCTCTATGACTGGGATTTCTGCTGGTTTAGTAGTAGTGTGGTGTGTGTCATCAGTTTCCTGCACACACGTACACGACTGACCTAACAGAATGCCCTGAAATGACTAATTATTTCACTTTCTGTTATTTTTGGGCATTATGGCATGACAAATGCAAACTATATCATAATTATGTGATTTTTATAAAGTACTACATATGTGAAATGCACAATAATGAATATATGCTGAGCATGTTAAAAAGATGTGTCTTTAACACAGGAGATTCTGAGACACCCTGATTGGGAATAGTAACTTCTTTACTGAAGTCCAGTTGACAAGGTTACAAATACAGATAAGTCATTGGGTAAGTTACAAGGAAGACATATAAGACATCCACCGGCACCCTTTCTCACAGGCATTCATCTCACCAACTGACAACCAGACACCACTCAGAGGCGCTCACATGTAAACATTCCACTTACCAACATTCCACAGTCATTTGATAGGCGTGCATGCACACAAGAACCAAGACAAAACACATATCCCTCCTTAACACAGACCAAGGAAAAAGCTACTGAACAGAGCACACAGGGAGGACATCTGGAAAAGTGACCGGAAGTCTAAAGTCTCCAACCAACACTCCAAACCAACATAGACCAGAAGAAAAACTCCCACAAACCTCTCACTCATTTACACCGATGAACAAGGAGCAACGCTCCCACTCAACCTCAATCCCTTCACCGTCCACCAAATAAGTAGCACTACCCAACCAAAACACTCACGGTCCATGCTTATGGGGCCAACAGCAGGACACTCAAACCAGAGGAACCACCCCCAACACCACCACTGCACCATAAACCATCACTGCACCACGAGCTCCGTATGACTCAAACTACAACCATCTCACATTATACCTCCAACTGCCATGGTGCACCGTATGAACAGCACACCCCTTAACAAAGCACACTGCGAAAAGCACAACCACCACCAAGCATGCCAAAAAAACGGGTAACAGGTACCCATCACCAGCACAACAATGGATAGCAGAGGACCACCCCCACAAGGGTACCAGGTGTCCAAACCAAGGATACTAACAGCTCAGTGGGAAATCCTCCCAGGTAAAATGTCTACTAAAGTTCCAAACATCCGGGTGTCCAACACCACACAACCCAAAAACACTGGCATGGTAAAACAACCCCCAAGTGGCAGGTGTCCAACACCCCAGACGGCCTGTGTTCAGCTCAGGCACACACCAGCGCACACTGCACCACACTGCACCACACACACAGTCAGGTCAGAACCCACTGGTGGACACTGCACTGCTCACAAATGCTGGACCGCCCTCAATCCAACTAATGGTGCACTACGGCACTGGCTGTGTTTACGAGACTGGAAAACAGTAAATGAGAGTGCCCTACTCTTATGAAGTCTGTGTCCTGAGTTACAAAGTCTGTTACATGTGCATAGAACCCACCCACTCTCAATATACCACCTCCCTGCACCAGCCTCAGCAGTTGGACATGTCCAGGCTCCGTTACCCTATGCTGCAAGGCACAGAGTATGCTGTACATATAGAATCGTTATTGCGCATCGGCCATCCTTCTTCGAACCATACATGGGCAGTCTAAGACTTAAAGAGGTGGGAGACATGCCTTGTACATGGAAGCCACATGGTGACATCCCATGGGGCAATTATGGTTTATTTTATAGTTAATTCAACTGCATTTGATGGCCACTCAAGCCCTTAGGAAAATGTAACTCCCCACTGAACGTTGGCCTTGGCACACTGATGGCATGTGGCCATGGCACACTCCAGGACGGTGTTCGTATGTATGTGTAGTATTCACGTGGGGAAGTGGACAAATAAGGAAGTGAGTTTAAAGGGAATATTTCTATATATTTATTAAGTACACAAACATCAGTACTCTTGATAGGGAAAGAGGAGGGAGTCTGCTCAGGCCAGAAGAAGCTCAATGACTGTTGTTGTTCAACTTGAATTCTGTATTACAGAACTCACAGAGCTAGTGTAATCTCCACCAATGAAATGTACACAAGTAACCATGGTGGAGTCCGGCATGTCTCTAATCTTCCAGGCAAACTTCTCTTCCTTAACTGAGCTGTGGTACTACACATTCTACACATCTCCCTTCCTTTATTATGTTCAGGAACAAAAAGATTGACAACAGCACAAAAAAACAAAATTGAAAAAAAAAAGAATACAAAAAAAATGTAAAGTCACAAATAGTCCTCCATCCGTTTCAGCAGACGAAATGGTCTTCCCCATCTGGACTTGCATCCAATATATCTGGAACTAACTGACAAGGAAACGTCTTTTGGTTTGTTTTTAACATTAGATGTACATTTCTTCTTTCTCACATCCATCTCACCACCAGGCCCACACCTTCCAATTTCTACACCCAAACTGACATTCTCACTGCCATTTTTGTCATGCTCACTGTTCTCACATACACAAATCCTCTCAACATTCCAGACCCTTCCATCTTACATTCTAACTGCATGGCGGAAAGCTTCTACAACTCTAATGGGCTTTGACCACTTACATGGGCCCACTCTAAGGGCAGGAGGAAGTAGTATCCTAACCAACTTACCCACAACAGTGGCCATATCATACTTGTCATTGTGTACTCTCTTATCAAAAATGACTTTGTTCCTCCTCTGAACCCTTCTGATCTTTTCACAGACTGTACCCAAATCCTTCTCTAATCCCTTACCTTTGTTGTCTAGCCACACAGGAGCCAATTTAGTATTGGCCTTCCTTCCCCTACTGAGTTAAAAAGGCGAAAGACCTGTGCTGGAATGTGGTGTGAAACGATGAGCGATCACCCTTTCCCTGACCGCTTCCTCCCAGTTCATACCATTGGACCAAGCCATTCTGATCGTCTCCTTCAATATCTTGTTGAAACGTTCAACCATTCCATTTGTCTGGGGGTGATAAATGGAACTTGTTCTACGTTCAATAGAATACTTGTTACAAAAATCTGCCACCTCCTTGGATTTGAACTGGGTACCATTATCAGAAAGGATACACCCTGGGTACCCTTCCCTCTCACATATAGTGGAAAGGAAATCAGTTACTGTTTTCCCCGTAATACTAGATGCAATTAACACTTCTACCCACCTGGTGAGGAGATCTATAATCACCAAGCAATACTTTTGCACACCATTGCTACACACTGGGCCTAAAATATCCATGCCCACATCCTTCCATACTTTGCTGGGAATCTTAGTCATTACCATTGGTTGTCTCGCACCCACACATCTTTTCTCATCGTTACAACAAAGGATACAGTCCCTGATGTAGCGTTCGATCTGTAAGTCGCATCCTGGCCACCAGAAATCATTTCTTATTCTTTGTTTGGTCTTTATCACACCTTGATGACCTTTGTGTCCCAGTTCTATAATCCTCTGATGTAGACTTGACGGAGGAATTACTTTGTCTCCTCTCATAACAAATTTATCATGCACATGCAACTCATCTGCAACGGGCCAGAAAGCAATCAAATTGGCATCTTCAAATTTTGACTTGTTCCACGATTCGTGGCAATTGACTAACTCCTTTAAACCTTTGATGCTCTCATCATCTCTCTCGGCATTGTCCCACTCAGATTTTGAAATTGAAGCTGCCTTGATACTTAGCACCACTTCCATGTCATCCTCCCCATCATCAATTTCTGAAATATTCGTTAAGCGAGTCAAACAGTCAGCCGCGATATTCTTAACTCCAGGAACATATACCACTGTGTAATTAAATTCTTGTAGTATCATCACCCATCGTCTAATTCTATTAGAAACTTTGTCCAGACCTTTTGACATAAACACATGAGTCAATGGTTTGTGATCTGTTCGGAATTCAACTTCGTTTCTCCATATAAAGCTTCTGAACTTTTCAGCTGTCCACTTTATTGCCAAGGCTTCCTTTTCAATTGCAGCATACGATGACTCTGCCTGCTTAAGCAACCTTGAAGCAAAAGCAATTAGAACCTCATGACCCTTGTTCTCTTGGGTGACTACAGCCCCCAGCCCAATATTACTAGCATCAGTCGTGATGATAACCTTCTTGTTGGTGCAAAAATTCTTCAAAGCAGGAGCTGATCCTATAACAACCTTAATGAAATTAAACTCTTCTTCACGATCATTGTTAAACTCGAAAGTCTTCCTCTTGAGTAATTCCCGTAATGGAACGGTGTGAATAGCAAAATCCTTGACAAATTTGGAGTAATACTCCGCCATTCCAATAAATGTGCGAACTTTTCCTTATTACACGGCCTTGGCATCTTATTGATCGTGTCAACTAGTTGTGGTCTTGGAGAAATTCCTTCAGCAGAAATCTTATGTCCTAAATATTCTATTTCGGAACAGTTGATTTTATATTTGTCCCTACACAAGGTCATTCCTGCCCTGTATAATTTCTGACATACATAACACAACCTCTCATTATGCGATTCTTGAGTGTTAGCATGAACCAATATGTCATCTTGGAAGCAAACAACACCAGCTGCACCCTCGAACAATTTGTGCATCACCTTCTGGAAGACCGAGGCTGCAGATACTAACCCAAACGGCATCCTCTTGAATTGGTAAAGCCCATCTGGCGTAATAAATGCGGTAACATTTCTGGAAGACTTATGCAGCTTGATCTTGTGGTATGCAGAAGTCAGATCCAAAGTGGAAAAAAACTTTGAAGGACCAATTGTGGAGACTATTTCATGTATGTTGGGAAGGGGATGTTGATCAGGAATGACACACTTATTCAATTCACGCATATCTACACAAATTCTAAGTTTGTCAGATTTCTTTCTTATGACAACAAGTGGCGAAACCCATTCACTAGCATCAATGCTTTCAATAATCCCCATTTCCTCCATCTTCTTTATCTCCCTTCTGACTTCATCTCGCATGGATAAAGGAATGCTTCTCAATTTCTGGGCTACAGGGTTATGATTTGGTCTTAACTGTATCTTATGTACATAACCCTGAAGACATCCCACACCATCACGAAAAACAGCTTGCATGATATCCATTTTGTTTGCTTTATCCATAACACAAACTTTATTTGTTCCACATCCACCATTAGTTATAGTCAATACTGATTCTTCAGCGGTGGGGTCTAACTTGACTTGCAATTTACTCCATGGGTCCAGCTTAGGAGTGGTGTCCTGCCTCCATTGGTGATGTACATTTTACCTTTAGCTCTCCTATCTTTAAACTTCAATTTTCCCCAATACCATCGTATGGTGTCAATCTTCACCCCACCATAAGCTCTGGGGTTTATATCGGTCTCATGTAGATATTCATGCTTCTTCTTGTTCCACAAATGCCTCGGCAACAGTGTGTACTTGGCACCGGTATCAATCATCATATTCAATTCCACACCATCAACTGAAACTATGGCTTTGGGACTCTCCAAAACTTCTTCATCTTCATCCCCAGTTATGGCAAATAAACATTCTTCCTGTTCTTCTTGATCACTATGGCCACTATCTGAGTTGCCTCCTATCCAATTTGTAGAGGTATCGCAGAATCTGCAGCACTTTGAATAATGACCTTTGCCTTTGCACTTGCTGCAAATGATCTTCAAAGCCGGACATTCCGGGCCATCAGCCCAGTGATTAACACTGTCACATCTATAACATCTTCCTTGGCGTCTCCTTCTAGAGTTCCTGGACTGCTTGTCGGGACAGTTTTTCCTATTATAATCAGCTCCTTTATTACTAGACTTGTACCTTCCTTTATCGGGTTGTGATGCCCCATACTGTTTGTTGGGTACTCTCCGTCTGACAGTAGTATTGTTCACCATAGATATAGACTCATTCTCATCAGTAGTGCTATTTGATGCTTTGACTGACTTGCTGCTACAGTTTTCAATCTTTGCATGTTTCATTTTATTTTCTAAATCCTTGACACATTCCTCTGTATGTTCTACTTCCTTCGCCACGCCAAGTACAGTGTCCGAAGGTGGGTCATTTTTTGACCAAAGTTTCTCTCTTACTTTGGCACTGCGGCATTCCAGCATGAACTGGTCCCTAAGCCTCTCATCGAGCTGCTCATTGAAATGACATGACTTGGCCAATTTCCTCAAAGCGGTAATGCATTTTTCAACGCTTTCTCCCTCCTCTTGTGTTCTTTTCCCAAATTTGTACCTCTCTAAAATAATGCTTACTTTCTTTTCAAAATGTTTGTCAATCTTCTTGACAGCACGTTGATATTCATTAATGTCAGCACTTTCTTCCACTGACAACTCCGGCAGGGTTTCATACTTCTCCTGCCCAGCTGGGCCCAAACAATGCAGCAGTAATGATTTCCTTTTCTCTGCACTGCAATTGGGACCATAGACCACTCCGGCATAATGCTCAAAAGATTGTATCCATCTCTTGCAAGGAATACTAGGCTCTTCAGTACTTGGCATAAAAACACAGTCTGGGGAACACTGCTAAAAGCCATGGTGTGATGTTGATGGGATGTGACATGGTGAGATGTTGATGGATAATTATAACAAAGTCTTTAATATGTATTATTTGTCCAAAGATGTGCCCCACAGCGCCTTTAATATTAACAGTACATATTGTGAGGCTGCAGTTTACTTCACAGTTAAAGAAAAGAGTCAGTGATTACTGCGCCTTCCTGCGTTCTTGCACAAATCTCTGTTCAATACTGTTTATCAAACGTGCACAGAGCATTCAAACAATAGTATGTGCGCCCTTCGTGGTACTTCGTATGCAGAAACTGCTAGCAATACATGCCGACGAGCAGTAGTGAGGCGTATACCTCTGTTAATGGCAATGCTGCCTCGTGCTAGCCAAAATCCATGTCCCTTTAAGAGAATTCGCCTCAAGTAGATCATAGCGCATGCGCGCACAGCGAAATAGGAAGTATCTGGGTAACCGGCTCTGTGAAAGCGCACAAAGGCGATTTTGCGTTACATTTATGCTTATGTATGAAAGTCGATGAATCAAACAAGCGGGGCAGAGCGCATTACCTTCTGGAGACACACACGGGGCTGCTGCAATGCTCAGGCATGAGTGGAGCAGCTCCGTGTAAACAGCCGGCAGGTCGCTGAAAGGAATCCTTGTCGCCAATTGTAGTATTCACGTGGGGAAGTGGACAAATAACGAAGTGAGTTTAAAGGGAATATTTATATATATGTATTAAGTACACAAACATCAGTACTCTTGATAGGGAAAGAGGAGGGAGTCTGCTCAGGCCAGAAGAAGCTCAATGACTGTTGTTGTTCAACTTGAATTCTGTATTCCAGAACTCACAGAGCTAGTGTAATCTCCACCAATGAAATGTACACAAGTAACCATGGTGGAGTCAGGCATGTCTCTAATCTTCCAGGCAAACTTCTCTTCCTTAACTGAGCTGAGATACTACACATACTACAGTATGGTATGCATGCAGTCCCCTCCAGCTGTGGTGCGACCTGCACCCACATCCTGACTCCCAAAGGCCTGCTGGCCCCTGAGATCCACAATGGAAGCTGCATCTCCTCAGAGTCTCGTCACCAGCATAGACAGGCTGCCACCCCCTATGTCTATAGTCTAGCAGTGCTGATTGGCAATGATGCCCCGCACCCCAAGCTTAAGGTAGTCTCTCCAGCACTTCTTTATAAACAGAAACATTTTTACATCAAATCATTACTCAAGTTTTCAAAACACACTGTATCTTACACATACCAAAGCAAAGGTGTTAGATGTTCATTGCAATCGCCAACAAATGTTTTAAGTTGCATATAGTTCCAACTCAAGTCCATTAACTCTAAGAAACGTACTATAGAAGTTGGAATGTACGTCACGCAAAGAAGAAGGTTGGCAGCAGTAAAGGGAAAAGGCCAGTACAGTTCAGTGCTATCAAAGAATTGCCACCTCATCAAATGTATATTCTAAATAAATATTGAAGAGGCATGAGGAATGTGTAGGATAGTATCACTGGGGCGCACATTTCACAATTCAGGGTTATCCTTATCATCATATCACGCAAACACAATATAACCCCCTATCTGCCAGTGTATGTTACAATTTAGTTTCTGACGCAAAAAAATCTTAGTTTAAAAAAAGGCTTTATTGTAATACAACATATTCATACCTAAATTCTATGACAAGGAAAATCGCCCAGAATCGCAGAAGTACATAATAAAAAAGATAACACACAAGACATACAACATACATCACATTTACGTATACTTAATAAAACCCACCTTTAGAGTACAAAGACCAGAAGGTGCAAAGTGCTAATAAGGTGTTACTGTGCTTGTAAACATAGATGGCTACAAACATAAACCCTACGATGAACTGATTAGTCACCACATTCCAACTAGTACAGAGATCATTCCGTTCTATATATGTCCTACATGTTTGATTCCTTTTTCTTAGCATAAATCTTGGAACTTCTTCAGGGGCTGCAACTACATATCTGGCACATTAAAGGAATAGCCTAGTGCATGTTAGCCATGCAATAACCACATGTTCTGCAAAAAGCCATTTCAAAAGTATGCTTAACTGCACTTTACCTAATGCCAGATTCTATCACCCATCATGTTGGGTTCTCACAAACACTGCACCTTCGAGGGTTTCACACTTTAAACCCTCCATTTCTTGGGGAAAAAGGCTAACCTATTGCACTTGTTTTGTTGCAGATCCATTACCTAAAAGTGGAGTAAAACTATAAGAGAAGGAGAAGATTTTAATGAGAGTGACCAGGTATATAGGAAGTAAGCACCGGCATGGTTTTGTTTATTATTGTTTAGGCAATACTACCTGAGGAGGCGTTTTTCTGATCGGGTGCTGTTTTTGTTCACAGTGGGTATGTGCTAAGGTCGCTACAAGCAAGTGGCTGAACAACGACATAAATTGATGGCCGGTGTGCCATGCCAATATGTTGTTGAATATTTAGCTGGGGAACAGAAAAGGCTCCATCCACAGATTCACTTGCAGACACTGTCCTAATGCTGCGGTGTCTAAATAGTTCTATTGTAAAAAAACTTTTTTTAGGGTAGTGCTTCAAATAAGTAAGCCAAATATCCTTTACATGTATTATTAGGTCATCAAGCGTGAAAGAAGAAGGCACAAATCCATCGTTCTTAATTGTACTTAAATTCAATTTATTGATTTTTTGTATTAACCAAGAAATCATACGCCATAGCTGGCTAATTACTAAACAGAAAAAGAAACACAAATCCAATGGTAGGAAAAACAATTAAACAATGAATACTCTCACTAGTTCAGAAATCACACAGTGATCGGGTTAGTATCAATTAGTGGTGCATTAGTGGTGCAAAACAAACATTTTTGTGCACAATGAAAAGAAAGAACCAAACAGGTTTTTTTTTGGTTCTATCAGCAAATTATTCTGTTGTTCTGTAACACAGAATAGCCCAATTTGTAAGACCACTCGTAGTGTTAGGTACACAAGTTACCCAGCTGTAATTTGGGGGGAGGGGCGTGGAAACAGAACAGTCAGATCAAGTTGTCAATTGAATTGCAGGATCAGAGGACCAAAACCATGGTTTTGGTCCTCTGATCCTGCAATTCAATTGACAACCCCCCCTCCCCCCAAAGTAGTACAGCTGGGTAAGGGGACCTCGTAATGTGGCGGAACGGGTTTAATGGGTCCGCCTCCTTTTGCGGAGCCCATTAACCCGTTCTGCCAGGGTCTTAAAGAGGCCCCTGATCTCTCTATGGAATGTAAAAGAGACACAATGCTTGCTTGGCTTTGGCAGGTGGTTATAGATATTAGTTGAAGAGCAACGTCTTGTGATGTTGTCTGAACGTTCTGTAGTTCTCACCGTGCAAAGTTGCTCAGAAAGTGAGTTACAGAATTGGGTTTGGTAACCAATAGCAAAATGAGAGTCCTCCCTTCCTTGGAGTTGTAAATGTGCACTTGGTCTCCTTTCAACTACCTGCTTATTCCATTAACGTGTCCCCCCCCCCCCACCAGCCGAGCAACAGAAATACAGACTTTTTGGAATGGATATGTTTAGCCGTTACAGGGATGGGTGGCATTAGCTATCGGGTGCATTTTGATAACTCTGAAATGTCTTAGGCTGTGAATACCTCACTGCACTCCCCCAAATAAAATGATGAAATGCCTTTGGTCTTGGATGCAACATTGCACTCCTCCAAGCTCAACTATGAAAAGCTTCAAACACAACTATCAAAAGTTTCGGTCTTACATGTCACACTACACAACCCCACGTTCAACTATGAAATGTCGCAGCTCATTCGACACTGCACTCCTCCAAGCTCAACTATCCAACGCCTGTGTCTAGAATTACACACAGCACTCCCCCAGGCTCAACTATCCAAGGCCTGTGTCTAGAATTCCACACTGCACTCCCCCAAGCTCAACTATCCAAGGCCTGTGTCTAGAATTCCACACTGCACTCCCCCAAGCTCAACTATCCAAGGCCTGTGTCTAGAATTCCACAATGCACTCCCCCACGCTAAATTATGAAATTGTGTAGGTCCTGAATTAAACACTGCACTCTCCCAAGCACAATTTTCAGAAGCTTTATTATTGAATTCCACACTTCACTCCCCTGAGCACAACTTCCAAAAACGTATGTATTGAATTCCACTTTGCACTCCCCTGAGCACAACTTCCAAAAACGTATGTATTGAATTCCACACTGCACTCCCTGGAGCACAACTTCCAAAACGTATGTATTGAATTCCACACTGCACTCCCCTGAGCACAACTTCCAAAAACGTATGTATTAAATTCCACACTGCACTCCCCTGAGCCCAACTATCAATAGTATAGGTATTGAATTCCACACTGCACTCCCCTGAGCACAACTATCAAAAACATAGGTATTGAATTCCACACTGCACTCTCCTGAGCCCAACTATCAAAAGTATAGGTATTGAATTCCACACTGCACTTCGCTGAGCACAACTATCAAAATCATATGTATTGAATTCCACACTGCACTCCCCTGAGCACAGCTATCAAAAGCTTAAGTATTGAATTCCACACTGCACTCCCCTGAGCACAACTATCAAAAGCTTATGTATAGAATTCCACACTGCAATCATCCAACCGCAACTATCAAAAGCTAAGGTTGTGAATTCCACACTGCACACCCCTGAGCACAACTGTGAAAAGTCATAGGTCTTGAATTCCACCTCACAGTGTTGTAATTGATCCTCCAGGGAAAAAAAGTGTCACGCTCATAGCCAAACCTACATTCAACCATTTGAAAAGTGGCCTCCCCTTGCTTTCCTCCTCAAATATCACCCGTCTGCTCTCTTTTAACAGGGACATTTATCTGGTGCACATGTTGTAATGGGTGAAGCAAGCTGGTTTAGGCTGATAACTCCCAGAAGAGGCCAGCCTCCATCCACGAGGGATCCAACCTTGCACATTGCCATGGGAATCCACTTAAGGACATCAGCAGGGCATAAGAACTTCCAGGCAGCCAGGCCTAGACCATATCTCTTTAAAGATCCTGAAAATCAAAGGCCACCTTTGCTGAAGTGTGTCCTAAATTCCACTCAGATGTAGGTTTTGGGGATATTACACCTACACTCTCCTGACCATCACCATAACTCAGGACAACCATCTTCTTCCGCCAGAACTGGTTTGAGCCTAATGGGCATGCATGGTGTGGTTAGAGAGGTCCCACCTTTTCCCTTTCTGCTTGGACTAGCAAGGTCCATACTTATAACTGCCCACAGGAGAACTGATCATAGATACGCAGGCTAGAAATACTGGGATATTACGGGCGGCGGCGGAACAGTAAGTTCCTGTTACCATGGGAATGGGAACACTGAAACACCAGCACCTGTGCTTCATTGATTTATCTGCTTGCAGGTGCCTGAACTAGCAGCAGGTCAGGCCTGTCGGTAATACACCTTAAATCTGGACCAGCTCATATGTGCTGTAATAAATTCTTTTTAGTGGTAAGTGAAGGTGAACATATAATTTGACATTTTGTCAAACGTGCACATTTCAAAGACTATGAAGTATTATATAGTATAGGAATGCCGCCTTGTTTTTGCCCCGCGTGGTATCCCACTCGGCACATGAATCAAATGTATATGCTGTATCTAATGCCATTGCGACTGCGACTTGGATGCTGCTCGGGCAGATGCTTTTACTTCTTGTTAATTAGACCAACCAGGATATTGCAGCATTAAATATCTAGCTGCACCGAAAATGCACGTTTTGTACCTCAAAATAGCATTTTTTGCTGCATTGTTGCACGGCCTCTTAATCAGGCAAAAATGCTGCAATAAATGCTATTTTGTGCTGCAAAACGTGTATCATTTTATGCATGTGATAGCGTACTTACGGTGTGAGGTGTTTCTTGGAGATACAAGATTAGGGTTTGAGTGAAGCAAAAGAGAGCAAATATTTTGCACAAAGTTTGCAGCCCGAGAAAATATTTTGAAAACTCTCTGACAGGCGACAGTGTAGCAGATATACGTGCAATCAACCGATGTCTGCAGCACCTGCAGAAATTCACACCGAAATTCTGGCGTTGTGCAGTATTACAGAATGTGTGCGCCAATCATGAAGCAGCACAGAGTCAGGATTGTTTTGTTTCATGCTACACAGCATAGCAACCAGGCCACTCTGCAGAGCACCCTCAGGGACGTCCTTTCACCAAAATGCCAGGGGCAGCATAAGTGACATCACACGACCCTTGACCCCCTGATGACATCACAGGACGTGATGTCAGGTGGCCCCGCCAAAAGTGACATGTGTGAAGTGATGGCAAACGACCTTCAGATTTTTCAGATGGGTCTAGCATCCATGCTTCCAGGTGCTCTCATTTCAGCCAGATATAAGAACCGAGGCACAGAGGGATGTGTCATTTGTCCACGATCACACATTTGGGGAATGTCATATTCCAGATTCGACATGGACTCTACATGTAAAACATACATAATGCAGTGCTTGTGACAGGGTAACTGAAATCTCTAACGCAGGCTGCAGCTAGAGAATGAAACATCTATAGATCAATGGACACAGAAGTACTACTTATCTGTGGTGTTGCTGTGTTAAACCAACCGAAAAAAGCACGCACCTGCGAAGGCATACGCTGCTGTTTACCCAGGAACAAAATGCTGCTCAAGCGAGGCCTGAAATTGAAATAATTGACCAGGATTTAGTATCAACAAAATTCCCTGGTTATAAATGAGAAGCCTATTAGACTGGCCGGCGTGCACATAGGAGAGTGTGAATTAACCAGGGTGCGGTCCATCCACCATCTATCAAGCAGGACACCTGGTAAGTTATTTGAAAGTTTATTGTGCCCAGATGTACAGGTACGTTCTTAAGTACACAGGGAAGAAACACTGGCCCATCCAATCCAGCTCAGCTCAGTCCCTCACTAACTGTGCCCTAGAATCCCCACACTCAAAGCACAACATTCCACCCCAGCATTCCACACTCTAATAGTTCTGCAGGCACCAGCACATTGCTACACTTCTCCCCCGTTTAATCCTACCATAACCAAAAGAGGAACCACACAGACAGCAACATTGTGCCCAGAAAATGGAAAAGCGCTGGAAGGAAAATGCAGAACAGAAGCAGACACCAACCAGAATAACATCCTGGACCACAGTGCACTGGCACACAAAATTCACCATGTAGTACCCAGAACACAATTGGCACCTACACATCCATCGCTGCAAAAGCAACATTAAAATGCATGGACACAACAGGATGAACCCTGAGCTACCGATGTGAAAACTGAAAATGCCCCAAAGACAACTCGGAACTGTAAACCCTAACTGGCAGTAAATAAATAAACCAGAAAGTGTTACGGCAAAGATGAGTGATGTAGACCAACGCCCAACGTAACCCACCTCCTACAATGGATAAACATGCAGATAACAAAACACCAATTGCGAGGAAAATGTTGCACGCCTTGACAGATCACAACACCTTTGCAAACACAACAAATGTACCCCATACTTTATGCCATACACAGAAAATAAAACTTGCCTAACAGTGGGAATCCGACAACATAACACGTCGCCCTAAACCAAGGACAACTCTGATAATACTACACACAACCTCCCCGACTGTAACCAAAGGTCAAACGCTAACCGTAACCCAAGCCTAACACCACAAATGACCAGCCTGACTGTAACCAACAGTAAAAACTCCAGCTGTAACCAACAGCTAACAATGCCTGCTGTAACTCCTCACTCTACCTCCCTGACTGTAACCAACAGTCAAACTATGGCTGTGACCAACAGCGTGAAACTCCCGCTGTGACCAACAGACTAAACTCCTGACACAACCAGCCTGACTGTATCCAACAATGTACACAGCCTAAACACCCTCTGCGACTAAGAGCATACTCAACCTCCCTGACTGTAACCAACAGTCATTTCTATATTTAACCGACAGCTGAAAATACCATCTGAAACAACAGCCAACTAACACTACGGCTGTAACCAACAAATTACACCTAACCACCACATGATGTCAACACACCCTAACCATGCACTCCCCCGAACACAACTGTGAAAAGTCATAGGTCTGGGATTCCACCACACAGGTTTGTAGTTGATGCTCCAGGGAATAAAGTGTCACGCTCATAGCAAAACCTAAATTCAACCATTTGAAAATGGCATCCGCTTGCTTTCCACTCTCAGTCAACCTCTGGTAAGCAGACCTGGGAGCGCCAAACATTACCTGTCTGCTCTCTTTTAACCTGTCAAATGGTACATAGACAATTACAACACACAAAAATCCAAAACAGATGAATTACAGTAATATAACCATCCCCAGCAAAGATGCAAATTCCCCATTCCCAAGATGTAAGAAGGGTCCCTGCACCAAATTAAAAAAATCCTCCATTATAAATTTTGTCCATAAAGGTCCTCCATGACTAGGATTTAGACCTCACCAGTCCCCCATTGAAATAGGGCTCATCCCACACCTGGATGTCCATGAATGCATTCCTGTAAAGGAAACAACGTTTACACACATGGTAAAACAACAAAGGCACTGTCCCACTTAATCAGGTACATTACCTGAGCCCACATGTCCAAATCACACCCCTAAAAAGGAAAATATAGTAACCCATGAACAAATGCTGAACACACTCATCAGGGAACCCAGGGGCCACAACATAAACATCCACCACCATACACTTAACAGGCCCCAGACACACATAAACCCATGACCATCCCAACAGAAGCACTAACCCAGAGGCCACAACACCAAAACATCACAACACCAACATTGAGTGGCCTCCCTAGACACCTACCCCTGTCAGTCATCTTACAGGGTGAGGGCTTTCAACTGTACATAGAAGCCTCACAAGTCACTGCACCTTCCACAAAATTCTTCCCAGGATGTATTACCCACCGTACAGATGGGACAGTTCCCCTTGTCCACGGGCACACCAGTGCCACAATGCCTCTTTGAATGGCCTTTAAGGCCGCACGACACAAACGCAACAGCTGACTGCTGCTTCTTCACTATGCTTCCATTTGCACCTTCGTCCACTAAGCCCCCAGGCCCTGCCAAAACACTGCTCACAGCCAACAAGTTCCACAAGAGCAGGAGCCGACACCACCATGGAAGACATGCTGCTTTCCAGCGTGACGTCGTGTTCCAGCCGAAATGGCTGCAATGCCATATGCAGCCTCTGTGACATCACCATACGTCCCCCAGCATCGAGAAAGGAACATGTTTTCTCCACCGAAATTCTCGGTGCCGCAACATGCCAGCCCGGTATCTTCTACTCTGCACCTTGGGAGCCCCAGACTCCACCGCTGTGCCACACGGCCCACAGCTGAGTGTGGTGCCCGCCCCTCATTCAAAGGGCACCAAATGTGACAGACTCGTGACTGAAAGGGACTGACTTTTCCGGCGCCCCCCCAGATGCAGGAGTTACTTGCCATTCCAGGGGCAGAAACACTGCGCAGGCACTGGATCCATACTCTTTCTGCGGTGCCCGGCAGTTGGACTTATCTGTACATCTCCCCCAGTGGGAGTCTGCCAATCAGCCTGGACCGCAGGTGCAATGCCACTACTGGACTTCACCTCGCCCGGTGGTAATCCTCTAAGCTCTGCTGGCCCTCAACTCTCGGGGAACAACTCACCAGCTGCAAGACTCACAGCTGCACTTGCACCACCCAGCCTGCAAGTCTGGCTATGCTGTCATGTGGATGCAAACCTTTCGGGGGCAGTGTCCTCCTCAATCCACTCCCCCACAACAGCACCATGTCCTGACAGAAAATCCTTGTCGCCAGTGAAGTAACCAGAGTGGGGTCTGTCCACCTCATATCAAGTAGGACACTAGGTAAGCTATTTGGAAGTTTACTGTGCCCAGGTTTACAGGTAAATTCTTAAGTACACAGGGAAGAAACACTGTCCCATCCACTCCAGCTCAGCTCACTCTCTCACCAACTGTGCCCTAGAATCCCCACACTCAAAGCACAACATTCCATCCCAGCATTCCACACTCTAATAGTTCTGCAGGCACCAGCACATTACTACAGCGTGGGCCTGATAATGTGTTCTTTGCTGGAGAATAGTACCTGGGAAAGATTCTTTCAATATACCCAGGATGCCCCCCAACCCCCATCGTTTTTATTATGTAAGCGTAATACTGGGTGCCAGAGGACTTACAAATACCCCACTATGTAATGTTATATCATTGCTTCACTCATAAATCCATGGCACCGCAGTTATTTTAAATTGCAAACACCCACAAGTTGCTTCTCACCGGGGGACTCACTGGCAGACATCAAGGTGCGCACACCCATTGTCAGATCCAGTGGTGCCCAATGCCATAGCAGACAATTTAGCCAGCCCCCTGCAAGCCCTCCTGTGATCCCCCACCCCCAAGCTCCTTAACAAAGCACAGGGCACACCACACCCCAACGTGGTGCCTGGAAAATAATATACCAGCCACCAGTGGTGGCTGTTGAGTTGTTTTGGAGGGTGTAAATATTTGCCACAAGTGTACAATTTCGACCAAGCATAGTGAGGGAACCCAAACTAACGAAAATGGGTTTTGGGGGTGTGCATCAGGGAGGATTCTTCTCCCTCCCCTGAGAAAACATTTTGAATAATAGGTTATAATGGTGCATCACCCAGCACGCTTTCTGTGAAAATGTGTGTAAAAGGCCAATAATTTGGGTAAAAGGCAAACAATCGGTATCGCAGGGTGCCGGGTAAATCATGAAAAAAGGACAAAAGAGGCAAGTCCCCAAAAGTGCACAGGGCATTTCCCAATGCATTATCATGCCAGTTCCGGCAATATATGCCAGTATAAAAACCATTTCCATGCTGGCTCCACCAACATATGCTATTTTTTCCCATATAGGACCATACTCATGTTCATTTTAAGATGTTTTTTATAGTATCATTACCGGCACTGGCCATAAAACAGGCTCTGCCAATGTATGGCAGTACTCCTATGTAAGAACATACTCCCATTGGTTTGGCCATTAAAAGTGACATATCACAATATGAAAACCTGTCCATACTGGTTCCAAGGTAAGCATGTATAGACCCATAAGAATACTTATCTTGCTTGATTCATCATAGATGCTCAGTTAATAAAAAGCCATGCTACAGTAAAAGATATACATGCCGCCACACCAAAACATCAATTTAGAGAGGTTACACTACATATCATGCTTACTTTTTTAAAGATGCTGAGTAATAATTGTCATGGCACAGCAAGCAATGGCTACACTGACTGCACCAAAATTCCAGTCTAGCCAGGTAATGGCACACATGAACTTGGCTCTGCCCTAACCTACCAGTAAAACATGCAAAGTCAATAAAGGGTGTGGCAACAATGCTCCATTGATCCCAAGTCTGCCAGGGCCTTACACACACACACACAAATGCATCCCCTTTCACACACCGGTTACTCACCATACATCCCCTCTCACATTCATTCACACTGCATTCACCATACACGCACACACCCAACCCTCACCCAGAA
The DNA here is from genome assembly GCF_040938575.1 of Ambystoma mexicanum. Lineage (NCBI taxonomy): Eukaryota > Metazoa > Chordata > Amphibia > Caudata > Ambystomatidae > Ambystoma > Ambystoma mexicanum. The sequence continues at coordinate 1,332,138,745 of NC_090931.1, forward strand.
CATTCAAACACATACAACCACATTCATTTTAATTCACCCACCAGTCACTCACTCACACCTTCTCTTACATCCACTCATTGCATTCTCTTCACAGGCACACACCAACCCACCCAGAACATTCAAAAACACACCATCACAGTCATGCTCATTCACCCACCATTCACTCACACCCTCTCTTACATCCACTCATTGCATTCTCTACACAGGCACACACTCACCTACCCAGAACATTCAAAAACACACCATCACATTCATGCTCATTCACCCACTAGTCACTCACACAGACTGTCTCTTAAATCCACTCATAGCCTTCTTAACCCGGGCACACACCTAGTCACACAGAACATTAAAAGAAAAACCATCACAGTCATGCTCATTCACCCACCAGTCACTCAGTCACACCTTCTCTTACATCAACGCATTGCATTCTCTAAACAGGCACACACCCACCCACCCAGAACATTCAAAAGCAGACATCACCTCACATTACTTCTCATTCACCCACCATTCACATACATACATCTGAGACACACTTCACACATGCAAAATACCACCATCATTTTTTTTTAAAAGCCTTCTTACCTTTTCCTTGCAGCTTCGGTCCATCCTTCCAGGCCACCCTCAGCCCCTCTCTGCTGCTCACAAGCAGGAACCAGGAAGCTGCAAGAGCTTCATGGTTCCTGTATGTGAGCTGCAAGGAAGCAGAGTGAGAAGGGGTTGCAGCAGAACATGGCATGTGACATGTGCCACATGTCACGGTCAGCTCCAAAGCCAACCCCTACTGGGTGGGGACTGGGCCAGGGACCCACCAGACTTGGTGCAATGGGGCCCCCCATACGACGGGGGTCCCCGTTACACCACAAGCTTCCATTAATTGTTTTAGTTGTGGTCGCAAGGGAGTCCCCAGGGGTTGCAACTGCAGCCCCCATTGGTCGCACCTGCGACCCCTGTTGACCTCCAAAGGCTATGCCTGAGCACCCTGTTGGTAAGATGGGTGGCTTCAACAATCTCTGTGGGACCACCAGTAATCACTGGTTCTAATTTGGGTAGTCCTCCATATTTCCAAGATTGATTGAGTATGATTAGCTTGTCAAATGATGAAACCTTGTATTAGCGCACCTATTAGTGGCAGGACTCTACCCTGAAGAATTATGAATTAATCTATTTTAGTACCTGGAGTAGAGCATTACGTTCCGGAGCCTCCGGGCCAATCCCAGAGGCTGTATATGAATCACCACATTATTATGATTATTATCTTTGATATGGAGTGGAGTGAGCCACTTCCTGAGACATTCCTGTCTTAGAATACTTCTGGGTGGTTAATACCCCAAAACTACATTATAAATCTCACTGCAATCTATTGCAGCCTTTGACTTCGTGGCTTTTATTTTTTGCATGTATTTTTTTTTTTTTTACTTTTTCTGCCCTTAATAACGTCTTGAAGAACACATCGAGAAGACAGCCTGTGCTGTAGGCATCCGATTTACCGGGCAGGTTTTCAGGTTGTTCAGGGAGTTCATTGCAAGTGCACTTGTTGATGGCAGCTCAGTGGTGCTTTCTGTTTGTATGTGCCTGACATATCCTGATATGTAACATGCAGAGCTGCACCCTGCACGTCTCTGCCTTCCCTGGCTCCAATGTGCCAGCTGTCCTGGTGTGAAGGCGGCTACCCACCGTCACCGGCGATTAGTCTGAAAACACTAAACCTTGACTCCTAAATGATATTTGAACACATAACTGAGAAGAGCATGAACACAGAGAAGGGAAACGAGAGATTCAGTGGCCTGCCGTCTCCCTGGGACACCTCCCTATGAATTTCTTCACCTCAGGAGAACCCTCTCTCCTCACTCTACCACTAAAATGCGGCCCTCTCTTCCCCTCCTCCCCAGATGTCCTCAGCAGGAAGGGTGACACAAACCTTTGTTTGTTTTTCCATAGTGGAGTAATTTATTTACCCCATTCATGGACCAAGAGTGCTGCCATTGGATTCAAACTGCCGCATTTGCCGATGAAAAGATGTACCCAACGCAATCGCCGGCTCCGTCCAGCAGGCGTGCTGCCAGTCAGGCATTAGCAGAATGAAATACACAAATACACCCCCAACAACACTGCACAGTCAGTAGACGTTGTATCAGCTGCTTCCTTTTTCTCTTTATTTTTGTGTGCAATGGGATCTTTCCCATCTGATCCCCCAGAACATTGGAAAGGCAGAGAAGCCTAAGGTCAGACGCACACTGAACATTTCTCAAAAGAGCCCCCATAAGCGGAAGAGCAGGGTGTCTGTACTGTGAATCACTTAGCCTTGTTCTCAGGAGCAAGAAAAGACCACACAGCACAAGCTTTGTGGCTAGGTTGAAATACAGACTCTTTAAACTCAGATACAGGAAGGAGACGTTGGGGGGAAAAACGAATTGAAATTGCCCAGAAGTCCAATCTTTAATTTCAGCAATCGTGAGCTGGATCCCGAGCGGGCAAGCCCACTAAAAAATTCGGACATATGTCTGTGCCTCCACATTTCAAATGTTGTCTTTCTGCAGACCCATCGGAGGGCTTTGCAAGAGGAGTGCGAGGACCCACTTGCGGGACAGCGGGGATGAGGAAACCGGGATCTCAGATCTAGTCTCCTTTTTTTGCAAAATGTGTCTTATGTCATGAAGATCGGAAGGCAATTTTATTGGTGGTGTCATGGGACCATCTGTTATTCCGAAGAAGGCTGTGCTTGATTGTTCGGCATTCGTGGCATGCATAACGCATATTACGGTGGACCCGGAGCCAAGTTCGATCGATATGGTGACCCACAGCCAGTTAATCGCAAACCGCGTTATATAGCGGGATCCGTGGAAGGACCTAAGAATTCCATTTGCAAAGGCATGGAACTGAGGGGTCAGGGAAGCTAATGCCGTCCGACAACTGTGCTTCCAAGAACCTCTCACCACCAGTGCCTGGGCACAAGGTTCCACAGGTGCATTTCTTTAGAGGAATTATTATTGCAATAATATGCATGAAAGTGTTCTCCCTAAGCTGGGGATCCGCCACGTCCAGACCTATTTTGCTGCAGTTATGACAGAGAACGTGAAGGAGAAGGGAACAAGAATAACAGGAACTACAATTGGGTCTTTGGGCAGCCTCACATGGGACTTTAGATTCTTCAGCTCCACGTTGTAAATGTATAGTCTAATCTGGAAGATAATTGATCAGGAATGATCTTCATTCACCACAAAAGAAACTCAGAATAATGTATGAAGAGCAATAGTTTTATTCTGACTCACATAAGACAGAGATGGTAATTAGATATTTAATTACATGAAATGTAAAACTAATTAGGGTCTGAAATAATCAGTTTAATTTGTATTGTTTTTTCTTTCAAAAAAGCTTAGCTACTTTTTATGTAGTGAAATGAGCAGTTATCAAAATTCTAACCTAAATGTGGGGCGGGTATCCCCAAAAACAAATCATAGAAGAAGCAACACGGCCACGCGACCACTGTAAACTGGGCAGCAGTACATATGTCATGCTACACTAACACACAAGAAGGGACGTTTATGGCAATTTCTGGCAAAAGGTTTAACTTAATGGACTTTTGTAGAAACAGTATTGATGATGTTGGTGAGCAGATGAAGGAAGAAAGCATAGGCCAGGGCACACTAACAGGGGCAGGTTGGATCCTCTATCAATCATAAGACACAGTTGAAGTCTGAATCAGATCATACAGCGCTCTGATCTTGAATGCTGAGTTACGGTGAGGCAGTCTTGAGCTGACATACGAGGACCTACCGCTCTGACATTGGTGTGGCTGCATGCTTTAACTCTTTGAGAGGGCACCTGACTTTGGCTGCTGCTGGAAAAAGTGTATCTGCGCCACTATAACTTCAATTGACACATGAATTCAGTTTCTAGAGGTCAAAAAGACCTCTTTTCGGTGAGGTGCTTGTGGTGAAAAAGCTGAGCCTTGCACTTTGGGATTACCGAGAGCCATAAGCAATATTGTGTGAGCATTTGTGGCGGCTTCAAAACTGGAGAATGGATTGAACTTGAGAAGCCTGATGGCAAAAAGTGTCTTAATGGTTTGCCAAATCCTTCTGGTATGGTGATAAGGTAACATTTTGTATATGTGTTTGCAGGGAAAATCAGAATTATGCCCAAGAACAGCACAGATGTGCTAGTTGCTGGTCTCACCTGAGACGACAACTGCATCTTATTCGCTGGTAACCCTTGGTGAATTAATTTGACACAACTGGACCAACTAGAATCTTTGACAGGGTCAAGATCATGCTGGACATTTATTAATGAATTGTGGTCCTGCACAAACAATTGGTTGCATTTTTTTAAAACGAATTGTGGGCATTTAAAAATAGTGTTATTTTTTGTAGATTTTAGAAACATCTAATTAGCAATGATAATTAGAACGTTCTTCAACATTTGTGAGGGTTTTTGAAAGCTGGAGTAATGTGCTTAAATGTTCTTTTTGGTTCTGAGTTGTTACATAGATTTTCTTTTGAAGTTTGTTGGACGAGATTTGGAATTCAACCTTTTTCCTTTTTTATTGTTACTATGTTGGGGTGCCCCAAGAGTCCTACCTTTTTACACCACACACCCACACCTTCTACCCTCCCACGCGCTCATTCCTACTCCCCTACCACCTCATACACATATATATAGATATTTATATGTATTTGGTCGAATAGTGGCCGACCAAACTGCAGCATTTCAAAAGAAAGTCTATGTAACATTGTCATACCATTCTACTAATGCACTCTAAAAAAGAATATAACTCCTAAATGAAAATGCCTGATGTTATGAAGAGGTTAAATTAAAATGTATACATGCGCTTAAACGTTCCACAAAGTTTAATTGACTGTAATTGCTTCATTAAACAAGTGGACATATTTTGTGGAAAAATTGAAAAGAGGGTTTTGTTTTGTTCTGCAGGATATTTATAGCTATAGAAAATTATAAGTGCCCCTGAGAAGTTCTAAAACATATTTAGGAGTATTCAAATGGTTCAACTCCTTTTTTAGCAAAAATGTTTTAAAGTATTCCAAATGGTAGACTTTATGGTACATTATTTGACTAATTAGGAAGATAAAATAAGTTGGATGTTCTTTTCACAGAGTCATATGCCCCTGCCCAAAGGCACCCTTTCTTGTAGGTTTGTGGGGGCGGTCTCTGTGTACAATGCTCTCTTGCTTCCCAGATAGGTTTACACTTCATGAATCCCAGACATACATTTATACACCTACATGCATACTTGCCAATGAATACTTTTAAACTTCGTGCATTTTTCTTTACAGGACAGACCTTTTAAATGTAACTTGTGTTTCAAAGTTCAAAAGGCTAGTTACACTTTCTGAAGCACGTTAAATGCAACATTATCACCTTGTTCAAAACTGCTGCATTTAGTTTTCCTTTTTTTTAACACTGTAGACACAGTTGAAAGATTCAAGGTATTCATAGAAATGCCATCAAACTACTTTTTTTTAAACTACGAAGTAAACTTTGCATTACATTTTAAGCAACCCGTTCCAAATTATTTTAAAATGAATATAACATGTACATGTTTTTAATGAACAATCTACTAAATACTTTATAGACTTTTATAAACTATATCAAGTTTGTTTAAGCAGTATGAGCAACATTTGCAAAGCACTACCTATATAATGCAACATTTTAATTTAAATGCACGTACATTTTTCAATCTTATTTGACGCCTTACTTCTTTGACAATGCAAAATCCTTTATACCCCATTAATGACTTTTTCAAACTCCCAGAAAGCATGGCAATACATTTAAACCTTGTAATGAGTACATTAATGGCAATATCAAGAGCAGACCTTTTTCACATTGTTTAACCTTTACAAAAAGTCAACATTACACCAAAGACAAACACCAAAGTAGGCAAAAGGTTTTTTAACAAAATTGTCCAGCTGAATTCTTGCTGACTTTCATTAAAGCTCTCAAACAGCTGAATGTCAAGTACACCCCCGGCTTTTCCCTAATACAATTAACCTAGTTTCGAGTGGACATGGTTGTATCAGTACAAAAGATGACACACTCAGAACAACTTGTAGGGAAAAACAAACACAGTGATAAGAGGTGGCATTAAATAACATTATGTTCTAGTTGTAAAATGTTTGTGGTTAAAACAGATGGCCCTTGTGCTCGCCAAGAAACAATGGGCCTACTGTGTACAGGGTACCCTCCATTTTAAGCACTACAAACACAAGTCAGAAAATGACAGGCCACTAATTACCACTTTTATCTCTTTTTAACTTATCATACTTCCCTCTAAAAATCTAAGTTTGCTTCTCATGTTATGCATTTTGGTAAGGGAGGGTAAAGGTGTGAACAGCCATTTTTCTACAGATACACTGTACAAAACACTTCATTTGGGAAATACTTCGACAGGTGCTAATAAAGTATTCATGCTTGAGATGTCAAGAGATGATATGCCAACTTAATGAAACTTAACACCACCAGAGAAGTGGTTTTTAGATATCTTTTAAATTGAGAATTGTAAGTGCTAGGGGTAATAAACCATGCGTGAGTGTGCTTGGTCATCAGCTACAGTACTAGGTAAAGCTGTGTCACCTGTACACAGAGGTATTATCCTGAACCTCTTGTTATGTCTGCAGATCAACTGGTGGGATAGGTGATTCGTGCTATGCCTATATTAGTTGTAGTGCAGAGTGCTCCTTCTCTGGCTGTTATATAATATATTGATCTTCGGAGTCATCACATTATATTGTATTATATCACATTAGATGTATTAACTTGCTACAGCCGACACGTGTTTCGACACTCGGTCATTTTCAAGGCAATGTTCATCTTCTGGTGTTTCCCTTGTTGAGAGCTCTGGGATAGATCCCGATTTTGAAAGACAATCTTTCCATAAGGCTATAATCAAGTTGCGTGACCACATTACAACACGGAAATCTGACCACAAGGTTTTGATACAAATTACAACAAGGGGAACACCAGAAGATGAATATTGCCTTGAAAACGACCATGTCGAAACATGTGTTGGCTGTATCAAGTTAATAGATCTAATACAATATAATGTGATGACTCTGAAGATCAATTTATTATATAACAGCCAGAGAAGGAGCACTGTCTACTATAACTAAAATAGGCATAGTGCGAATCACCAGTACCACCAATTAATCTTTTTAATTAAGTCTCTGATGTGGGGGAGGGGGGGAAGGCATTTAGAAACCTGCAATAATAATTGCTCCCCAGAACCTGAATATAAATCTAGAAAAAACAAAATATGTATCATATGAATTTGTCATATTATATATTATTTGCTATGTTCTATAATACAACTATTTTTTATTTTATTATTACTCATTAAAAGAACTGAGTTTTATCAAAACTTCAAACTCTCTTTTCATGTGCGAGGAAAATCTTCACGCAAATCCCCTGTCCTAACGTGTTTGTGTTTTGCGTTGTAGAAAAGTTCTGAGGATTTGCGTCTTTGCCCAATTCACCGGATTGGTTCGACTCTTGACTGTAGCTTCTCCGTGGCCACTTGGGGATTAGTTTTTTTCATTGCTAATTCTGTTAGCTTCGCCATAGCCATAGTCCAACTCGTTTTTTCACCTGCGATCAACTCTGTATTTCACTGACTTTTGGGATCCCAGTGCAGTACTTACTTGAACTTACTATCTTTTCATCGTTGGGTCCCAGGATATTGTTGACTCATGCACAAAAGAGACTGCACTGCTGCCAACATGTGTCATTTCTATCTAAGCAACAACTATGTTAAACATTGATTTCAAAATGTTGTGGCTAGAGAAATGATGTCAGACAACACACATCCTTAGATTTTGCAGCAGTCGCTACAATATTAACAATGACACACACAATCCCATTGCTGCTGTCTGCATCGTGCCTCTTGAGTCTAATCAAGCTCTTATAGAGAGAGTTCCTTCACTTAACCAATGTGTGGTGTTTTGAACACACATTGTGGTCATCAGAAGTGTACTTAGATGTTTCCATCATCTAATTCAAATGAATGGCAGAGGGGTGTCCATGTGAACGTGTGTTCCTTTCCAAGAGCGTTTTCGAAATGTTGCAGGACAACTCTGCGTTTGTTGTTGCATGCTCAAAAGGGCTACAAGTGTCCTGGTCTGATTAATAGTATCCAGTCATTGCATCGAATACAAAGAATTGAATGCCAAAAGCATTAAAAATGCATTAAAAAAAGCATTGAAAGCATGTTTTCCAAAGGTAAAGGTTTTATTTTCAGTATAATGGATTTTAAGGGGTTAAAAAACAGGGGTTGCGGGGGACCCTCTCATAAAAAAAAATGGAAAAAAAAGAAATGCATTCTATGCTTTTTTTTCGTTTCCTTTTTTTTTAGATGCTAAGGCATTCGATGCTTTGGCATTTGATGCAATCACTATAAACACTGATTAATTGGTGGGGATCCAGCTTAGCCCGCTGGTCTGGGCAATACAACTGTTGGCAGTGTATGTGCCAGGGCAGTGTTACAGAAACCTAGCACTGGTGCAAGCGCAATTAGCAGCATTGAGAGAAAAATAGTTTTGCACTAGGGCACTTTTGTGCCGTAGTGCTAGTTGCAATGGCACCAGTGCAACGTCCCGGTAGTACCACCATTGTTGTCTCATGTGTGTGCTGTGTGATCTTGAGCAATTCTCTTTAGGGGAGGGCATTGTGGATTTAAAACAAAAGTCCAGACCTTGTTTCAAGATATCCATAAATAGAATATATCAAAACATTGACACCTAATGGATCTTTTCGGAAATATGTATACTCCTAACTAAAAGCAGACTGCGTTTTGCAGTTTAGTTGCTCAACGAGCATCTGGTTGGTGCCTCACATAGAACACTCTTCGCAGAGCAGCATGGGTCTACGTTGGGAGAGTGCAGACAAAAGAAATCAGTGTGTAGGCTTGCCCTCCACCAGTAAAGCATTCATTTAAAAAAAAGAGAACATCTAGACTGTTATTTTCTTTATGAAAATACGTTTAAATGGAAAAAGAAATGAGTAGGAGAGCTCAGTTGGTTGGGCACCTGATGCAGAGATCTTTGCGTAAATTCATGTGTCCAGTTTAAACTCCATCATGAGCACTTTCATCATTCGAAGTTAATTGCAATGTCCTAAAAACATGGTGTACTGGGCACATATTTTGTATTTCGTGATAGCAAAATTATAAAGAGTATTTCCATTTTGAAAAAAAAATCTAAAGGTGACTTGGAGTTAGTAAAACGTTGTAGAAAAGCTTTCTTTTGTGTTTGGGAAGTGCAGCTGTCTACAGGTTAATTAACACTGGCATTACAGCTCGTCAAGGAGTTAGATATACAATAGAGGTAAAAGGATTGTGAACTCTGGGCTATCTTGCAATATCTTCTCTAGCTGAGGCAGGGATATGCGTTACGTGCTCACAGCGTCACCTCTTTCACTGCATGCTCTCGTGCACACGCCGATGCAAGACATCTTCCATTTGTTAGTATGTAGATGAAAGGTAGCCATTGTTCAATTGGCAAACATAACCAGAACACGGATTGCAAATACATGAAGGCTATTTTGGGCCCGATTCATGGGTTCAAAGCGACTTTTCACTGACTGCTGAAAAGTGTCTTTGCACTGCAGACACAAACCCTGATTCATAGAACTGTGCAAAGTGTATTTGTGCAGTGCAAAGTCGGTACAAAGTCACTTTTGCAGTGCAAAATGACTCTGCACTGCAAACATACACTTTGCACAGTTCCATGAATCAGAGTTTGTGTCGAAAGTGCAAGACGCTTTGAACCGTGAAAAAAATTCCGTGAATCGGGCCGAATATGCCTTAAAAGAGGTGGCAACCGGCAGAGAGTTACCAACTGTCCTGTACGCAACACCAGCAGTGCATTTAAGAAACACACCACTGTAAACATCGCCTGACTAAATGATGGCTCGGAATCGTGCAGAAGAAAGGAAGCCGAACAGCTGGGCACGCCTTCAGTTAAGTGTTGGAATTCTGTTCTCTTCCGGCTCAGGCTGCAGCATTGGAACATCACAACCAGCTGTAATAAGTTAGAACAGCTGGCAGTGATGCCAGGTTCTCATTGTAGCATAGCGATGTCATAACCAGACTGACATAAGAACATTACTTACAGGCTGCTGCTGCACAGATATTGCAGGCCTTCACGAGACAATAATAACACAATTATTACTTAAAATAAGTGCCTACAGATGAAATACATTGCAGTGTGTTATATCGGTGCCAGCCATCAGTGCCAAGCAACTATTCAAACGACAAGCATATTGTAACATACGTGTTCAATAATCTTTATTTATTTATTTATTTACTTCTAATACACCGTAGCCCGTGGGCATCAATATGACAGACTTTTGTTACAAAGGACAATCACACCTGTTCCTCACTTGTTCCAGCATTGCCTTTACACACCTATCTTTCAACAGATGTAGAATTGTGCTGCAGTCCCAGGTGGTTTACAGCATGCATGGTTTTCCCACGTGCCAACGCACGTCATAGTTTCCACTTCAACACATTAGCTTGCTCATTGTGATGACGTCATTTCATCTCAATGGCGATACAGCATCATCACCATTAAGAGCACTACTCCTGTTACTAATTAGAATAAAAGTACTAGTGCTGATCCCATAGGAACAATGTTATGGATGCCAATAGGACTACTGTTGCTATTACTGTTAACACGGCTACCACTATTGCTACTCGAAATGTTATTATTAATAATTATACAAATAATTATACAAATAATAATAACATGGAAGCATGTAGCATTCACCATACACTTTGTCATATCGTAGTTATTAAAAATAGACTTTACTATATAGGGGATATTTGTCTATGCCTCTGGCATATATAATATTGCTTTGATTTTAAAACACCAGGTTGTAAAAAAGAAAGAACATTATACAAAGCAAAATCCAGATTCCGATCGGCTTGTGTTTAGGTGCAGATAGACAGAGAGCACAAGCTCCCTGAGACACCCCTGGCAGGAGTTTTCTGAGAGACACCATAGCCAATCAGCTGCTCCATGATTGACGAGGAGTGTGCATCTCTCTGGTGCAACACGACCTCTGTTAGTGCGAATCTATACACAATTTTGAAAGGTAAGGGCATCACATGATTTTTCTCACCACTTTATGGAAAATGACCTGCTGTAAGCTTTATATAAGAATGCTTTCACTAAAGGAAGATGGTTTGTTGAATATGGGGGAAGTTATATGACTAAGACGAATAATAGTAATTGTTTTATTAAAGACTTACTACACACTTCAATTAACTTCCTAAAAGATATTAATCTGAAGCTCCCTGGAGTAATTGAAGAGACAGGCCATCTTTTTAAAACCTTGAAAAGGAAAGCAATACAGTAGCACATGGGCAAAAACCTGGATTCCCTGGGAAATAAACGGTTTATGGAATATCGATTACAAGGATTAGAAGCCTCTAGACCTAGAAGCTATCTCTTGAAAGTTGTAAATATGGAATTTTCCAGGTTCATTATGTTATTAAGATTTAATCTTCTGCCATGTTTGGAGTATGTGGGAGGTTGGACAGGCATACAAGAGAGAAAAGAGTCTGCAGGTTGTGCAAAGATAAGGTGGAAACTATTAGACACCTGCTGAGGAATTGTGAACAATTAACAGAGCTATATTATAGAGGGTACAAGCATCTGAATTGGGATCTAAGGATGATTGAAACAGATCAGTTCTGGTCAAGAATCTATATGGCTTCTTCTCTGGTGTATGTTGGTGTGCCTATTTCATATGGAAAGAGATTGTCAAGAAATGGGAGGTTGTAACCGCTACTTGAATTGCTACATACATATATTTAGCTACCCAAAAGGATTAAATGCTTTAATTGTTTGGATTATATCAATTTTTAGCTCTGGACTGCCTCAATGCATTTTAATGTTTCTTAATGTCTTTTAATGCCTTTATTGCTCTACGGTCAGTATATTGGTATATGTTTGATTTACAGGCTATATAGGATGAATTTGCATAAGAATTGCCCACATTTGTTTTTGATTGATTTATATGGTATGTTTTAAAAAATCTAAATGTATCTGTATAGAATTAATTGTATAAGTGTTTAAGGTTTTAATTAACCAATTGACCTCCTCATCCTTACTGAAACCTGGCTCAACAAGAGCTCTGGTCCAGCATTATCTCTGGCTATTCCATCTGGGTATTCAATTTTCAAGAAAGACCGCATCTCTCAGAGAGGTGGGGGCGTGGCCCTCATTGCCAGGGAAACCTTGGCCACTAGGGAAGTTGAAGGACTGCTGGACAACAATAGGGACTACCTCCTATTAAAAATAACAGTCTCCCCCAACTGCACCATAACCATGCACATTGTTTACAGACCCCCAGGCCCATGCATCGACTTCCAGGACACCCTTATTTCTGCATTGTCTAACAATATCAAAAAGACATCACAAGTCATACTCCTGGGAGACCTCAACCTAGGGCTCAACTAACCTAAGGATACCCCTGCCAAATCCCTCAAGAACGCGCTATCCAACCTGGCTTTCACGCAATCTATATCTGACCCTACTCATATCAAAGGGCGAACCCTTGACTGGATTAGTCATCACAACTGCTCCATACTCATCACTGCCAACACCCCCATCCCTTGGTCCGACCACCACTACATCCAATTCAACATTGGCATCAAGAAAGCGCCCCTCTCACCTCCACCACCTTGCCCGGCCACCTATGCAAGGAGTTCACGCCTACTCACAGTTGAGAACTTAGCAGCCTACCTTCTCAACCCTGCCTTGCAGGCCCCATCTTCCAATAACCCGGAAACCCTAGCTAACACTTTCAAGGATGTCATCACCTCAGCGGTGGATGCCATGTCTCCACTGACCCTTAAAAAAGCCAAAAAAGCCAAACACGCTAACTCATGGTTCTCCAAAGAACTTCTTGACCAACGCGCGCAAAAGAGGATTGCCCTCTCCACATGGAAAGCCAACCCCTCCGAAGCCACCAAACAGAAATTTAAAGCCATCTCAAAATCCTACAAAACTATCATCACCTTAGCCAAAGCTGCCTCATTCAACGCCAGGATTTATGATGCCAAGTCCGGATCTAAGGAGCTATTCACCATCTTTAGGGAACTGGAAAAACCATCTGCTCCCTCCCCATCAGTCATCAAAGACGAGAAGTGGTGTAATAGTATTCAATCTGCCATGCTAGAGAAGCTTAACACTCTCCAAACTAAGATTTGCGGCCACCAAAAAGCCCTTTCCAGCCTCATTGCGAACTTGCACGCTGAACCACCCACCAAGAGCACCGCCTCCCCACTATTTGACTTCAAAGATATCACTGGGCCAGAGGTCATCGCCCTGCTCAAGTCCATCAAACCATCCAACTGCAAGGGTGATGCCTGCCCAGCCGGCCTCATCAAAGACTCGGCATCTACCCTAGCCCCCTTCCTAACAGCTTTTATTAACTCCTCCTTCCAGTCAGGCCATGTTCCATCTGGACTCAAGGAAGCATGGGTACGCCCTCTCCTTAAAAAACCTTTGCTCGACCCATCAGTCCCTGGGAATTACAGACCCATCACCACTGTACCATTTCTGCTCAAAATCTTGGACAAAGCAGCATACCTGCATGTCCAACAGTTCCTGGAAGATAACTGTCTCCTCGGCCTGCAGCAATCTGGCTTCTGCCCACGACATGGCACCGAAACGGCCCTACTAGACTTAAAGAACCAAATGGACGATCTTAGAGACGCAGGCAAACCTGCTCTCCTATTGCTCCTGGATCTTTCCGCTGCCTTTGACCTGGTGGACCACAACACTCTGTGCCACCACCTAGCCACCCAAGCTACTTTCTCCACCAAAGCTTGTCAATTGATCACCTCCTTTCTCCAAGAAAGGGCCATGAAAGTCTTTCCCGACTCAGCCTCCGCCACTCCCAGCATCATCACCTGTGGCGTTCCTCAGGGATCCTGTATTGCGCCCACGCTATACAACCTCTTTAAAAGGCCCCTGTTCAGCATCCTCGACTCCCTAGGCATTTCATATACTAATTATGCGGATGACACACAGGTACTTATCCCTCTCATGGGCGATTACCTAACAGATACCATTACCCTCACCACCATATACTCTACCATCCAGTCATGGATGGCAGAGAATTGGTTCTGCCTGAACAGTGAGAAAACTGAACTACTTCTCATCGGGTCACCCTTCACACTGGGTAACCTCGGAGATCAGTACGCCTCCTTCACCATCGACAACATTCCCATCAAGGTCTCCAACCACGTTAAGACACTCGGAGTCTACCTGGACTCTGGTTTGTCCATGGACAGACAGGTCAATGCCATCGCCGCATCCTCAGCCTACTACTCCAAAGTCCTTAATGCTGCCAGGCCCTTCCTGTCCCACCTTAACTGCCTCTCCATTGCTAGGGCAATTATCGGGTCAAGGCTAGGCTACTGCAATGCCCTTCTCGTTGGGACATCCAACAAAAACATTGCTAAATTGCAGCTAGTCCAAAACAACGCACTGAGGGCAGCCACAGGTACCGCAAGAAGAGACCATATCTCCGAAATCAGAAGACAGGCACACTGGTTCCCTGTCAAAGAGAGAACTGTCTTCAAAACTCTAGCCCTCACCCACAAATGCCTTCACGAACTTGCCCCTCCATACCTGACACACACAATCACCAAGCACACTGCCACAAGACCCTTAAGAGCGCGCTATGCCAATAAGATTGTCACGCCCACGATGCCTAAGGTGCGCGCTGGTGGCTCCAGCTTCCCCACCCAGGCAGCCATGCACTGGAACGCGCTCCCACCCCATTTAAGATTGATCGAGTCACACCAAGCTTTTCGCAAAGCCATCAAAACCAGGCTCTTTGTTTAAATTGCCTCTCGCTCCACTATGAATATGCAAATGTCAGTTCCTGCATCTGTGCTTGTTCCTGTGCAACTATGAAACCTTCGGTCACCTGTCTGTAAATCATAAGCACTTCATTTTCTGTAACAGCGCCTCAATGCCTTATGGGCTGCAAGCGCGCTTTACAAATGCAAATAAATAAGTAAATAAAATTACACTATAGATAAATAAAAAAACTAATAATAATTACACTGCATGATTGCATCACACTAGCACTTATAAGTGATGCCCCTCAACTCCCAATTCCTTTTAACAGCTGGTCACCCAAAGAGAGAGAGAGAGAGTGAGTGAGTGAGTGTGTGTGTGTGTGCGTGTGTCTGTGTGTGCGCGCACGCGCCATTAGGCGTGCATGAAGTGTCAATTCATTTTTATCACAATATGTCGCTATAAATAGAGCACATTTCACCCACTGCACATTCTTGATATACTGGTCATTCCTAGTAAATGCGCTTGTCATAATTATACAGTAGGCAGCTCTGCTTATTTCATACTGTTTGCACGTGCAGGATACCTTCTAGCTGAATGCCCGCTTCAGCTGCAAAGCTGCTTCACTATAGTGCTGATGCCTCTGGCAGGAGTATGCCAATGGCATCCCACATTAGGGACACACTGCAGATTACAGATTCCGAGGATATCATTGGAGGGTGGCCTAAAATAGAAGGTGCAGATGGGAGATGAGGACCGGTCATGGGTTGGATAGGCAAACGATAGTGGCCATCTCCCAAGGGAAGGAGAAGCCACTGGCTAGATGAGAGGGAGTGGAGGTCCATTGTTGGCTTTGACGACTCTCAGGATAACATACACTGAGATAACCCCGGCGAGGGCGAAAATCACCGACGCTGCTTCTTTCATGTATGTATGGAGAATGTGTAAAAAGTTACCAGAGCATAGGCTCCATTGTCAAAAGAACCATAGAAATCGATCTCAGCTTCTTCCCAGATGCCCGAAAGAAAGGGTGACGTGTCAGGGTGACGGTTTAGGGCACCTCTAGCATCCATACTTTAACATATGTGGCATCACTTGGGGGTGTCTTTGAGCATTGTCTGAAGTGTAGGGAATGGTCATTCTTCCCCCATGCTGTTTTTCATGAACACCAGGATTCTGCAACCTATCAACTTCACCAGTTTTGGATGGAGGTGTGAGGGCATGAGAGTGCGGATGTTTCAGAGAAACAGCACTTCAAGCACTTTATTTGACAACTCTGCTGGTACTGGTTTGAGAGTATGCAGGTCTACCATGTTGACACCATTGATCTTTTTGCTTTTCTCCAAAGCTTGTTTACACCTTTGTAAGTCAACAAATTGCACGGCTAGCTGGAGACTGGGGTCCAAACAAAGTGGTTGAGAATGCAATCTCTTCCAGTGACATGGCCAGGTGGCAAGATTGTGGACTAGATAGTGACTTGTTCATCTGCAATAGATGGACTAGTGACTGTATTGGATACTGGGTGTCTGGAGAAAAGTCAGTTGGATTATGATTGTTACTGGGCTTGTACATTTGCTGGTATTAATAGATCTGGGAATGAAACCCCTGTCTCATGATGCAAGGGGGAATCTTGGCTTTCTGGTTTTGCAAACCCCATCTCACAATGCAAGGGGGAATCTTGGCTTGCTGGAGTTGCACACCCCAACTCACGATGCAAGGGGGAATCCTGGCTTTCTGGAGTTGCACACCCCATCTCACAATGCAAGGGGAATCTTGGCGAACTGGAGTTGTAAACCCCATCTCATGATGTAAGGGGAATCCTGGCTTTCTGGAGTTGCAAACCACATCTCACAATGCCAGGATGAATCTTGGCGTTCTGGGGTTGCAAACAGCATCTCATGATGCAAGGGGGAATCTTGGTTTTCCGGAGTTGCAAACCCCATCTCACAATGCAAGGGGAATCTTGGCTTTCTGGAGTTGCAAACCACATCTCATGATGTAAGGGGAATCTTGGCTTTCTGGAGTTGCAAACCACATCTCACAATGCAAGGATGAATCTTGGCTTTTTGGAGTTGTAAACCCCTTCTCATGATGTAAGGGGAATCCTGGCTTTCTGGAGTTGCAAACCACATCTCACAATGCAAGGATGAATCTTGGCTTTCTGGAGTTGCAAACAGCATCTCATGATGCAAGGGGGAATCTTGGTTTTCCGGAGTTGCAAACCCCATCTCACAATGCAAGGGGAATCTTGGCTTTCTGGAGTTGCAAACCACATCTCATGATGTAAGGGGAATCTTGGCTTTCTGGAATTGCAAACCACATCTCACAATGCAAGGATGAATCTTGGCTTTTTGGAGTTGTAAACCCCATCTCATGATGTAAGGGGAATCTTGGCTTTCTGGAGTTGCAAACCACATCTCACAATGCATGGATGAATCTTGGCTTTCTGGAGTTGCAAACATCATCTCATGATGCAAGGGGGAATCTTGGCTTTCTGGAGTTGCACAACCCATCTCACGATGCAAGGGGGAATCTTGGCTTTCTGGAGTTGTAAACCCCATCTCACAATGCAAGGGGAATCTTGGTTTTCTGGAGTTGTAAACCACATCTCATTATGTAAGGGGAATCTTGGCTTTCTGGAGTTGCAAACCACATCTCACAATGCAAGGATGAATCTTGGCTTTCTGGAGTTGCAAACAGCATCTCATGATGCAAGGGGGAATCTTGGCTTTCTGGAGTTGCAAATTCCATCTCACGATGCAAGGGGGAATCTTGGGTTTCTGGAGTTACAAACAGCATCTCATGATGCAAAGGGGAATCTTGGCTTTCTGGAGTTGCAAACAATGCAAGGGGAATCTTGGCTTTCTGGAGTTGCAAACCCCATCTCACGAAGCAAGGGGGAATCTTGGTTTTCTGGAGTTGCAAAACCCATCGCACGATACAAAGGGGACTCTTGGCTCTGGGGTTTCTATATATAGTTCAAAAAGCTTGGTGAAGAATTTTAATGGTGAATGGCTTGCTTTATATGAAAAGATGGTGGTGTTTACATGCCCATACTACAGCCAGGACCAACTTATCTCCCTGTGGGTATTTTCGTTCTGTGTCAGCTAGGCTGTGGCTTGCATCCGAGATGATTTTCCTTAGGCGATTTGACCTCTGGTCAATTGTGTGCCAGAATTCCATCCAAGCCAACAGTTTGCGCATCAAAAACCAGTTCTGTGCACAGTTCAGAGTTGAAGTAAGGCTTGCAGTCTCCACTCTCTGTCCTGGATTTGAAGATTTAATGGGAAGATTGACAAACTAGAGTGCAAACGTATTATTGCACTGCACGAGTGAGATGACAAAGCGGTCCACTCCCAGAAGTGAAATCTTGTATATGTTGTGAACGGTAACTGGTGCTCCCAGAAACGAATGAAGTGAGGTGACGTTCATAGGTGGCAACCACTTTGGACAGGTGAGGACTAATGCCATTTTGACCAATAAAACCTGTGGATTGTCCTGTTGAATTTGGGTTAGTAGATTCCATTGCAGGTTTTTCCATTGAGGGAGAAAACATTGAATTGTATGTATGCGGGTGGGTGGGTTATGGTAATGAAAAAGGTTGGGGGGCTGCAGTGGGTCTCCCGCACATACATTTGGGATAAAATGTCCTACAAAAAAAAATCGATGAAGTCCCTCTAGAAAAAATCTTGAGGAAATCCCATGGAACCGTTGAATTCACATTTCTTTTTGGTTAGATTCAGACGTTTCAGCTGCCTCCACTGCCACGCGTAACCATCTGGCAACGTTGTCATGGTGTTTTTGTACCGGCTGAAAGACCAAGATATTGTCACTGTAATTCAGGCACTTAGGTATCTGCTGTAGGATTTTCCTGATTGCCTCCTTAAAGACGACAGTTTCGCAAGACACACCAAAACTCATGCCTAACCACAATCATTTATACATTTCACCTGTGCATTGGGAAGGTTGTGATGTACCTGGCAACAGGGTTTAGTTCCAACTGGCGGTATCCTTTTGCAAGGTCCAGTTTGGAAAAGGCTGTTGTGCGAGGTGGGAATGTGCGTGTCTACGCATATACATGTTTAGTCATGTCCACCTCCCTCTGGTAATGGCATCACTGACAGAGCCTTCCTCACATTATTGGGGGTGCTGGACGGCAGTTTTGAAAGCTGGGTGTGAGTGGAACCATTGACCCATTGTGCTGTGGCCGTCCCATCTCTGATCCCAAGAGGCTAAATAGTTATTTTGCCATCTTTTGGCCCATTAGGTGAATCTTACACCCCATTTCAGAGGCTATTTAGTTTCACAAAGATGCTAATCATTGGAAGAATGTGCCATCTAAAAGCTGGGCCCAGTAGTTAATCATTTGTCTTCATCGTAGGTGGTCCATTGATATGCTCTTCTTTGCCACTGTATGTATGTTTGCTGCTGCAATCATGTTAATGATTGTTTCAATCTAAGCAAATTCACTGCCCTCCAAGATTAGAACGTTTACAGGCTTTTGCTGTTGCACCTGTTCCCAAAGAAGCCACAGGTTAGACAACACAGCACAGTGATGCCTTCTGCTTCCAAGGTGTAGGGCCTAAGACCTCCCAAGCCAGGAGCTGTAGCCACCCATGACTGGCATGATAGAAGATACCCAAAATGTGGGCCCACTGTCATGTTCAATGATGACCTGATCCAGTAGTGACTGGAGTTTCATATGTTGTGATGATTTATGTTGCGTAATGCTTCTGTAGCGATGAGCCACAGTCCTCACTGCTTTGTCTATATGCATTCTAGAAAAAGTGGGAAATCTATGCACGGGCAATGTCCGAGCCACAGCGGTAGATGTTGGTAAAGAAAGGACTCAACCGGGGTGATTCCGGGATGCTGAGGGTGCCTCCTCACTCATTTCCTTCACTGATGCTCTGGCAGGAGACCGTCAGGCATCTGTTGAATTTCAGGAGCGTGGTAATGGGGTCTTCTGAACCAGGTGCACTGCCCACTGAGAAGATGTAGCTATTGAAACGCAGGGCCATTGCTGGCAGCCAGCCTCCTTTAGAGGGCTACCCAGGGACATACATTATCCACACACACAATGGTATTGTATCATGCGGTTGTCATTGAATGAAGTGAACCCTTGTGCAAATATTCGCATCACGTACACCGCAGCCAGTGAGGCATCCAGTCGTAAGCTGAACTGCAGGCATAGCAGAAGGGCGTGTAAGTGTGCCCAAAACTGTACTCAACAGTCAGAGTAAAAATGTGCCTAAGGAGCTGGCAAGTCAGCAACTAGTGATGAATGTGCCAGCATGCGGCGGGGCAGGCCTACTGATTGAGAAGGCATACATGTCGGCTGCCCCGTTGCCAGTGTCGAGTCCTGTATGACTAATGACAAGGCAGACTAATGACGAGGCAGGCTTCATAATGTGTTTAACTTGCTCTATCTTCTACCACCATTGTAGTATGTCCGCCCGCGCATAGCCTCTGGCAGGAACAGCCAGTCACATCATGTTACAGTACTCATGCACCAGTCTACCTGCCCTCTGCCGCACCATGACACCCGGGTGTGTTGATATCATGCGTAGGTGGGGTTACAGAGCTGACGCGACATATTTATAAAAAACACTATCCGAGAAAAGAGTCTTTATCCAAACTGTAGAATGTAATGAGGACGATCTTTCAGGTCACATATGTCACATGTCTGTGGAGGTGATGACTATTGGCCCCTTCTTTGAGCAATCAGTCAGCCATTCACTCCTCCACTCGTTTACCCTGCATTCACCGACTCATTAATGTATTAATCTACTCTTGCGTCATTCCCTCTTCCCCCTCATCCTCACAATCGACTGAGCCGCCACTTAGTCACAAATCCACCCGCCAACCCATTTGGTCGCCCATCCATGTATCCACCCAGTAACCGATGTATACACAGAACACCTGTACCCTCACCAGTGCACTCCCCGCCTGCGCTGCTCACCAACCCACCCACTCGCCTACTTCACCCGCTCGTCTCTACTCATCTCCCGGACGATACTCATTCACACACTCACTCTTCCACCTACTCACTCGCCCAACCAACCAGCCGGCCCACGTACATGCAAAGGAAAGTATAAGTACTTATGTGTAGAATTGCAATGTATGGTCTAGGCTCTTCGAGGCCTTGCAACTTTTCCCAAGAAGCCTTATTTTAAAAGCCCTTGGATTTTGGATAATATGAGGGTTATGTCTAGGAGCTGGTATTCATTCAATTTTATTTTTTTACAGAAGTACACATTTCGCACTAGTGCTAGGAACAGGGCACATATTGCCCTGCTGCTAAAATGCATTGAAAGGATATGTTTCATGAACAAAGGTCAATTGTTGCATAAATTGCACTTTGCAGTCAGTAAAGAGGTTTTCAGGCACCAAATATGAGTGAGCTTCACAGTGATGCTTCTCGGCAAAATGCCTTACTTCAAATGGCACTGGGCTGGTTTGGACAAGTCGGCAGTAATATTGACAAACATTTCATGAATGAGTAGCTCCCACGTTGCCAGTGGTGTGCAATGCTTTCGCACATACGGCAGATTGATTGGAAGAGTCTGTTGATGAGGCGGTCCTCGGTTCCCGCCCCTCCCACTGACTCCTGTTTGCTGCTTCTGGGTACGTGGGCTACCATCAGAGGAATGCTGTTGTCCCACTGGTGCCTGGCACCAACAAAACCTCCAGCAGCTTCCTGGGGTTACTTGGAGGCACCTCGCTTGTTGACAGCCTAGTGCCGCTTGAGAAATTAGGACATCTGATCTGCTCAGCTTTCCTGCATTTCTCATTGGCTTCTTAACTTCACCATGACGACGGAAGTTGCCGCCAACTTATCCTATAAAGCTGTCAAGCAGATGTTTTGTTGCTGCAATGGCAGCTCATTAGGATTCTGAAGTCCTTCACGTAGGACAATGTCCACTCTCATGTTCCTTGAGGAGGAGGAGAACGTTTAACGTTACTTCAGTGTTCCAGAGAAACTGTCAGACTGTGAAAACTATGCCTCCTCTGATGCCTTTCCTAGTTCACCTCTGACCAGGTTGTACACTGCCAATTACCTGGCATAATACTGTGCTGCGGGAAGGGCACCGCTAGGTAGTTAACGACAGGGAGTGGGGATCAGTTTGGCTAGAGATGAAACCAAGGGCCCAAACTAGCTGATAGCCAATACTCATTTGGGACTCACGCCCACAGTGGCCACTACTCAGCACTCATACTCCTCACCCCGCCCATCACCATCTTCTCCCTGATGTTTCTGCGCCATTTTATGCCAGGACGTTTCACTGCTTTCAGCAGCAATAGGTCTTGGGAGCATAGCTCAGGGGCAACATGTTCGACTTGGACGCAAGACAGTGCAGAGCAACACAGGTTTGATCCCCGGGTCCACGCTTAGAAACCTCTGGGTATTAAGCGCGTTACAAATAACCCATTACAGTTACAATTCCCTTTGAGTTGCAGAAAAACACCTGAGTGGTCCCAGCAGCTACGATTGTGCGTGGTCATGGGAGGTTGATGGGGATCCTCTTGTGCTGCTCAATCAATGCGTCATCTGCCAAACAGTGCCTCATCCGCAAGACCACACCCCGTACCTACCTCTATAAACTCAGGAAGATATTGACCAGTTCAGAAACTGCATAGGGATAATGCTAGTTGACCAGGTTTACTATGAGGAGATCCTTACTCTAAGATAGATAGATTTTAGATGGAAAAGACCCAAGGGAACCACAGGGAGAGAAAGTGCCTTTATACCTTGAGGAAAATCAGAGGTTGCATTGATGCACCCATCCATCTATCAGTATTAGATAAAAGTGCCTAGAGAAACTGTATCCAGCCCTTTGGATAACTTGATCATTAATGACCTTTATCTTTGCATCCTAAACTCAATCAATTCTCAGGCTTGTAACCAACAATGTCGGGGCTACCCCCGGAAAATAAATGAAGTGGAAACCGTGCTTCACTTTGCTAGAAATTAATAGAATGTGAATGCCGATAGGAATTTGCGGTATTCTTGCGACATTGCTACTAATTGTTCTAAAGTTATCATTTAATTGAATCTTTTTTAACTTTTTAACAAAAATTAATGTGGCTGTGATAGTGCAGGATCGAGTGGGCTAGAGGTACTAAAAGGGGGATCAGGGTGATAAACTGATCCCCAGAAATATCAAGTTAATGGGGTTTGCTAGAGGTGGAGAGAGAGCGTGACGCAAAGTCTTGTCTAGATCTAGACAGGGGTCCCTAGACTCATGTTTGCATTTTTTGGTAAGTGATATTAGGAGGAGGGTGGAGTGAGTGACAGAGGCAGGCAAAGGCCTATGAGAGTGGTCCAAGGGTGCACGAGGGAGGTGCAGAGGAAGATGATATTTAGTGAGCCACAATGAGTGTGCGTTGGCAGGTTACAGAGGGTGGTTTGCAAATGGTCAGAGAGTGTGGGGTACAGCTGGAGCATGTGGGTATTGGTCCCGTTGGGTATATTGAATCTCCCAGTTGAATATGAATTAGACTTTGTTATGTTGGGTCCCTGGCCATTAATGACTCTGACATCTTGATAGTAACAGACAATTTCTTACTTAGTTCCTGGTACATTTGATCAAGTACAGCAAGTTAGGTAAGTATAAGGGACAGAGAACATCCACCGGCATCCTCTCTCTGTGATCACATCCCCTCACTGACATCCATAGAACCCACTCATAAGAAAGCATTCGTTCACTCTGCATTCTACATCAATCAGTCTCAGCATTCCATTCACATGAAACAGGTGCAGGCAAAGCTAGATATAATATATCGTCCCCTTTACCAACACCCAACAACAACAGAGAGCAATGGATACACCTGACACCAGCACAACAATTTCTCTACAACGTTCCTGAAGTCACAATAATAAATCCTACACGTTGTTCTCTGATGCACCAACTATGCATTGCGACACCTTTCACATTTCATTAACATGTCCATAAAAGTCCCACCTGAAATGAAAAGGTTAATCCAATTAACTTGACAACATTGTCACATCTCCAGGATCAGGTAAAACTCTATACATCCATCTGTGGAGAAAATATATTAACACATTTCTTTAAACATCCATATCCGCAAAAACTCAACTAAATGCACTCTATAAAAACTTACAAAAACTCACTTCAAATATACACTCTAACCATATACCCACACCTCACTCCTTCCTAACAGCTCACTCCATCACTCAAACATACAAGACCCACACGGCCATCCTGCCACAACTGCACTCACACAGGACCCACCCGGCCATCCTGTTACAAACTGCACATCGATACCAACCTCGCTGCACCACCATACCAACCACACTCAGGACCCACCCGGCCATCCTGACTCATTCTGCGCACTCTCAGGACCCACCTGGCCACCCTGACTCAAACTGTGCACTCTCCCTGCTGGACCCGCCCAGCCATCCTGACTCATTCTGCACACTCTCAGGACCCACCTGACCATCCTAACTCAAACTGCGCACTCACTATCAACCTCTCCGCAGCACTCAACCACAACCTACCAACCTCACTGCAGCACTCGGCACCAACTCAACTCGCCACTCACTTATACCATATTCCGCCCATCACTCACTTCTCCAGTATTCCTCACATCACATCACCAGGGCTGGACTGCCCCACCGGGACACCGGGACATCCCCCGGTAGGCCTCTGGCCTCACAGGGCCTCTTTGGTGCAGAAGAGAAGGATACACGTGGCGGTGTGAATCCTCCTGGGTGGTTTCTTTTGAATTGGCTGCTGCAGGCGCTGCACTTTTTTTTTTGTCTTTATTGCAGGGCTCAAGGCTCGCACGTGCGCTGGAGGGTCTGGGCACAGGGGAACCGCATGTGACCTGCACACATATTGCGCAGGTCAGGTAGCAGGCAGCAGCTGTCCCTAGGGGAGTGAGGCCTTCGGCTGGAGACTCAAAGGTAAGCAGACGCACGCTTTTAATGAAAGCAGTGACGTGTGCCACGAAATACACACAAAACATCTGATTGCCATTTTCCGTGAAGGCGAAATGCCTCTCGGCGTGCATTTTTATTTTTATTTTCGGTGGTACTGTTCATTTTAAAAATATGCGTGAGGTCCACAGCGTGTTGCACTGCACACTGCAGCACTGCAGTCTGCCTGGAAAGCCAGTGCCCGAGACAGCACCTTAAGCAGGCACACGGATTTCGGGCAGGCAGGGGGCGGTATGGGGTATGGGGGGAGATACCCACCAGGAAGACATTATTTTACATACAGAAATAATATAGAGATTGTGAACTGTGAAGGGTTTCAGCCAGGGAAAGGCTTGTGGTGGGATGATCTGGTGAAGAGCAGAGTCATGCCCTTTTAAGGGAGTCTATCTGTAGAACTGGGGTCACTGGGTAATCCTGCAGTCAGAAGTGGAAGCGATGTGAGCAGAAATGATCCCAGTGCAGCAGCAAAGGGCTAATAATGAAGTGGCATAATGCTTTATAGTTGTTTTTAACAAACACTGACATACTTCGAAGGTAATGTGTTCATGCCCTTAATTTACGGATTTTGAAGACTGGAAACCCTATTCATGTGTGCACGAATCTCTAAACACAAAGGCAAAACACACATACACATGAGCCCACACGCAAAACACAAACGTGATTATCAGTGTGCATGATTTTGTGTGGAGAGTTCATGTACTTTTCTCCGCAGGCACTAAAGTTATGTGTCTCAATCTGGTTAATCATAACTGCACACTTTCTTTCACAATCTCTGTATTATTACCGTGTTATGGTTGCATGACACTTTACATAGGAAAATGAGAAAACGAACACTCATGCCATGATGGTTCATGGACATTTTCATGTGAAAAATGAATGTGTCCATTTTAATTTTCTAGAATTCTAACATACAGCTATCTGTTTCCTGGTACTGGGGCACACCAAAGTCATTTAAACAGCATTGCCAATGCCAACAGTTTTGGCTTTTGTGTAGGTATGGGAAGACACTCAACAGACACAGCCATAGTGGTATATTATCTACCCATTGTTGGTAGCAGGTGCAAAAGGTTTAAGTACCTGGGCATCTAATGGCAGTGCCTGATAAAAGCGTTAAACGTATGCACTAACCAAAGATGTTGGTTTTTCCAATGCTTGTTTTGAACAGGACTTCAGTGGCTTTTCCAATGCTTGTTTTTAACAGGACTTCAGTGAAGGACATGCAGAGTGCTTATAAATCGAGTCCCGAAGGCAGGCCTGGTAAGTCATTTTGACTACACCAGTGGCATGTTTACAGCTCCAATTAAGTCATTTACTCTCAGAAGACTGCTTTGAACAAACACTGGCAGGCACTTTGAATGTAAAGCCTGATGAAATTGAATGTAAAGCCTGATGGAAGGGCTTGATGAAAGCAAGCTCAAAGAGTTCCCACAAGGAGGTGTTTTGGGCGAACAGAGGAAGGAATGGGTGCGAATGTCCATAGGGATTAGCATGGCCGTGGGCAGGCAATGTGTGGGCACATAACCAAACAACACCTACAGAGTATCACCCTGATTCATGGAATTATTTGCGTGTAAAACGGGGATTTGCGAGCCACTCTGCCCACAAATCCCTGTTTGATGAATGGGGATTGCGGGCAGAATGGCACGCACATCACCAGGGGTGGACTGGCCGCTGAAAATGTGTAATATGGGGCCACTTTGAAAATTATTTCCAGGGCCTCTTTTGGTTTCCAGTCCACCCCTGCACATCACTATTGCTACTGCTAGACAACACTACAACATAAACCACACATATTAACAACTGCACTTGCAGATGCCAACAAAACCTATTACTCTAAATTTTCTTCTTGAAATGAACATTGCGATGAACAACAACCACAACAAATGGCAAACAAATGGCAAAAACTTCCCAGATCCACAAATTCTGCTTTGATCGCTCCTTACTCCTCCTCCCGCATGCACCAAAGTCATACCTCTGGGGAAACACAGCCCCCTTTTCACCAGCGAGCACCAACGTTACTTCGCTGCTCACTCTCGCTGCTTACTCTCCTCCATGCTGCACAAAATATCCACGCAGCGCATGGCACATCAGGGCAAAGTAAACAAGGCTTCCTTTCATCGCCAGCCGAAATGCAGCCATCTACTGGCTTTTCCCTTTTGTTTTCCCTTGCACCGTTAAACCTTAAGTTGCTACCAGCTTCCTTCATGCACACAAATAGGGCAACGCCACACCTCACACCGCTTTTCCTCTGCCTCCCTTCCTCATTACTGGGCAGTGCCATCTCCAGCTGCAACATGCTGCCTCTTTCTTGCTTCAGCGTGTATCACAGAAAAAAGAACCTTAAACAAACAGATGCTACGTTGCAACGTCTTAGCGAGTAGCAGGGTTCTTTTTTTTTATTTTCCTTTACTCCTTCAACGTTCCATGGAAGCGAACGCTAATTGTAGTGACGGCTTCACTATATCGGAGTCATCACTAACTCCCACAACATTCCATCCATACAACGTCATCACTAAAGGGGAGCCACGAAAGGGAACAGAGCTCCAAGCTACAACGGTCTCCACGTTCAGCCAGACCTCCCGCTACAGCGCTAATGCTGGACTCCAGGATCCCCCTACTCGACCAGCAGCACTCCGGTTCCTACACTTCTCAATCACCACGAAAAGCAGCTCGCAACCTCTGCACACTGCCAACTAGTAGCTTCTGTTGATGCACCACATAAGCAGTGCTATAAACTGCTCTCTGTCTGCCCAGTGGCCCGCAAACCTGGCACAGCAGCTTAAACCTTTTTCTCATTTCATATGTGCAAAGTCCATGGCCCCAGGCCTCTTCAATACTCTGTGGGAGGCTCCCATCCCCTCCTCAAAGTCCTCACTGCCCTTGCAGCGCCTCTTCAATGGTTGGGCCTCTATGCCCCCACTGCCCTTGCAGTGCCTCTTAACTGGTTGGGCCTCACAGTCCCCACTGCACCTTGCAGCGTTCCTAGTTGGACATCCTGTCCCCATTGTACCTTGCAGCGCTCCTACCAGAGAGAGGATCTTTCTCAGCCTATAGGGGTGCGGTGGATGTCCCTTCCATGGTGCTGTCCCCCCAGCACAGCCAGCATCCTCATCGCCAATGTTATGTTGGGTCCCTGGCCATTAATGACTCTGACATCTTGGTAGTAACAGACAACTTCTTTACTTAGTTCCTGGTACATTTGATCAAGTACATCAAGTCAGGTAAGTATAAGGGATAGAGAACATCCACTGGCATCCTCTCTCAGTGATCACATCCCCTCAACTGACATCGATAGAAGCCACTCATAAAACAGCATTCGTTCACTCTGCATTCTACATCAATCAGTCTCAGCATTCCATTCATATGAAACAGGTGCAGGTAAAGCTAGATATAACAAACTTCATTGGGAAGAGATTCAAGGTAGAGGTCAAGCTCATGGAAGAAGAGGGTGAGGAAGTATAAGGAACAGGAAATGTGAATGATAGGAAGAGGACATGGTGCAAGAAGTTGAGCAGCGATGTGTTCAAAAGAAAAAGGGAGAAAGTCAGAGTTAGGCCGATAGGCACAGTGGCCTTGCTTTGGAGATCATCATGAGGCCCAAACCACTGTCTTTCTTAGAAAAAAGGGCAGGGTATCACATTATAGCAGAGCCAATGTGCAAGGCCCCAGGTGTGTCACTGTAGCGTAGGGGCATCCATTGCTCATGTATGGTAATTAGGGAAGAGATTGATCAGAATTAAAGGAGGTTTTGCAGCAGGGAGGGTGGGCATTCCAGAGTCACTGTGGGAGCAGGATACATTGTAGGAAAGAATAAGTTCTCCTGGTGGGAGAGAAGTTATGTTATTCATTTTAGAAAGCTTTTCTACTGCACCAGTTACAACCGTAGTGGGCGTACGGTGCTGGTACATTGTCCCAGAAATGTGGATCCTCTGCCCCCACCCAGTTTTAACCAGAATGCATTCTGTGTTGGAAGAAAAGGGTACAAGAGAAAAGATAAGGAGGGAGAGAAGTGGGAATCGGAAACGTACATACACCACTAACAACTAAGTAAGATATGAAGGGATTGAGCTAGAGGGAATGTGGTTGTGTAAGTTAGGGAGCATATGTTATGGCAACCACCAGATCAGACAGAATGATGATGTACAAGGAGGAAACATAACAGATCTTGTGGTAACAAGAATTTCCAGTGATGGCTGTTTCTAGTACTTTGGAAGGAAGTACTACAATTCGTGGAATCATGGATGTGTGCTGGACACAAGATATGTTAGGCTCATCCTTGAAGTGTGGAGCCGACAACTGTTAGGTAGCTTGTTTTGGTAACTCCTGCAATCCCCAGGGATATAATATGGAACTGACAAGCCGACTATTGTAGACGACAATGACAAGAATTGGATGGGCGCTAAAATGGGTTTGAGGGGAAACAAAGTAAGAGAGATGGAATAGGGAAGATTTGAGGTAAAATAGGTAGGGGTGAGTGTATGTTAAGCAAGCAGAGTGGTGTTGTGGAGACAGGAGGAGGATGCGGCATGGTGGGAAGAGGGAAGAAAAAGAGAAGAAGGGGGCAGACCACGAGGGGGAGGGGCAGTGGTGCTTTGAACTGTGTCTTTCTCTAAAGTCTCTTCAGTGTGGCTGCCTATAAAATGTGTTTGCCCATAGGGGCCCCATACATGCCAATTGATATAATGCCTGGGCTTTCAGTTTGCTTTCAATCCATTTGTGTATTGCAAGGTTGTCCAACGCCAGGCCTTGAGGCCCAAGATCCTCATGGGTTTTCAGTATATCCTTCATTAATATTCATGGGCAAAAATGTTCTTACATTTATAATCATTGTATGAAAATTTATCTCATGAATAATAATGAGGGCTATTCTGAAAACCCAACAGGGAGCCGGTCCTTGAGGCCTGGAGTTGGACAACCCTGGTGTATTGGGTATCAGCTGTGTTCACTTCAAGCACCTCTCCATGCTCACTGTATTTCGGTGAATGTCTGGCAAGCATTTGTGTTAATATTACGTTAAGATATTAGCATTTAACTGTGCACTACTGCTATTTGCATTGCCTCCAGTTGCTGTGCCAGACCTGAAAGAGAATAGGGATAAGAGGGTTAGTGTTGAGAGAGGTCAAATGCAAAGTAGCTTGGCCGTTGTGTTGATGCGTGTAGATCGGAAGTACCCTGATCTCTGGACGCATGTCCATGTGTAGGTGTCAGGTGAGAAGAGAATAGAGGCATTCGGGTCAACAGTCGGGTCTTGTGTGTCAGTGGTACTAGGATGCATTGGTCAGGAATTTCATGTATACATTGATTATAGAGGTGCAGTATTCTGTTGCTTGATGTCAGGTGGGAGGGTTATCTTAGTGCCTCTAAGTGACCAAAATTCCCACGTGGCCCCTTATACATTTTCTCTGAACAAATACTATTCAGTTGCTGTGCATGAGGGACTTAGATGATGTGAATATAATGTGTTTGAGTGGAGAGGTTGAGAGTGTTAGTGCAGGGAGGGATGCCAGTGGTGGGTCCAGCAGGCAACTCAGAGCATCCATCTGGGTTGGCCAATGCGATATCATGGCTGGTGTGCCCATTGGGCGATGCCTCACTTGTTATGCCCTTCAGGTAAGGGATTTGATAGGTACTGGCTTGAGGTATGCTTGAGTGGGCTGGCATTTATGGCAGCGGATAGTGGTTAGCGGCTGGTCCTGGATGACAGTGGGGAAAATGAGAAGAAGTGGACGACATAGGGAGCATGCAGAACTAGGTACCAAGTGGACAATGGGGATGCTACTTTGCAAGTAAATCCCACTATACCTTGCAAAGCTCAAGTAAAATGTGCTTTCTTCCAAGATTCTAAATTCATTCTCCAGTTCCCCAAATGTTGCTTTATTTATGTTGCATCATGTTTGTACTTGCACTAATACCACGTGATTTTTAAATGCCATCTAATTATGAGTTGGGATCACATGGCATATAATTTATGCGATGCAGTGAAGTCTAGGCATCCCAAACATTCCATCTAATCCCAACTCATACCTAGGTGGTATTTTGAAAGCAAGTGTTATATAAAATACCACACATTATTACTGATAAAACCTTGCTCATAACGAGGACTGTGTCTGCCCTGCCTACCTTCCAGTTCAGTGTGTGTTATCTGAAGAGGCCCTTGTCATTGGCTTAGTTTGGGCTTTTCTCTTTTTCTTGGTAAACAGCGGGACCAACCCCTGATGCTGAGTCTTGCTTCATAAAAGGTTACTTTACTTAAAGACAATTATAAAGGCACAAAGCCAGATCATAAGCGGTATTGTCACGAACCTACATGGGGATCCAGTACAGGATATCTCCAACTCCTTCCCTTGTGCTTATACTAATGAATCCAACCTCTATTATCCTCTCTTTAAACACCAGGCCTCCCACTGTACACTTTCAGATAAGTCTTTGTCTCCTGGACATCCATCCTAGTCCCCTCTTGCAGATGCCACAGCTCCCCTGTTTTGCCACCCAGCCTTCCCTAGTTGCTGTGCCCTTGAAGTGGTTACACATCTGGATCTGTGAGGTCTTCCGCCTCCTCTGCAACAGAGCTAACACATCTGACCCTCTTTTAACCCAATGTGGCCGTTCCTATCAGGATTGTCTTAAAAACCTTGCAAAGAACAAGTCTCCCTTATAACAACAACTGCAGCCTGTCTCTAAAGATTAACATCCATACAAACCTTATTGTTCCCTGTTTGACTGCAACAGGGACCTGCATTTCTTAGGTGTTTAAATGTTTTGGACTACAATTCTCTTCAGCCCTTAAAAGCATAATAAACGACGAGGGATCATGGGAGTCGTAGTCCAAAGCATTTGGAGAGCCACAACATGTTGACGTTCCTCTAAAAGATCGCATGATCCCCACCTTCCCAGGAAGAGATGGTAGGCCTAATTAACTAAGGGTACTAGGCTAAACTGAAATCTTGCCTTGGTGCATGCACACAGAAGACCATGTGTTCCTCTTACCAATCAGCCAATGGGGAAGAGGCATAATCCTGGCAGGCACCAACTCCTAACAGCCCGAGAGGGGGAAGACTCTCCCTACAGAAGACCTCTTTGGGAGTAAAGACAGAGAAAACAAACTGAGGGTGCTATAATAATAATAATAATAATAATAATAATAATAATAATAATAATAATAAGACGAAGAAGAAGAAGAAAAACCATCAGGCTTTTCTATAGCTCTTCAAGGCGCCCCCCACCTTTTCTAAGCAATTGATTAATATCTGTTTTATTATGTAGGATTATTTTTGTGCATTATATATTTTTAGTTATTATTTTTAATTATTGTGTATTATTATTTTTATTAATTGTATTATTATCATTATTATATTAACCGTTTTTAAAAGTATGTATTTTTCAAATTGTACATTGACTTTTTTTTAATATCACAGTTCTGGTCTCTAAATGTGGGACCCGGTATTCAGCCTGTGCTGCTCTGCATTGCTTTCCTTCTATGCTCTTGACCCCTAATGGAACTTACTAGCAACCTCGTGTTGGGTGTCCTGACCCACGTTTGGACTATTATGCTGCAACATTTGGTGCTGTGGGCTTAGGAAATCCAAGATGGCGGAAAAGCCCATATTGCGCCAGAATCCAGGAAAACCGCGCAGTTTTGGCGCAGACCAAAATGTTCCCCTGACCTGCCACCCACCAGTGCGAGCGTGATGGGCCAGGAGTGCCATGGGTGAAATGTGTGCCAAAGGAAAAACAGCAGTGCCGGTTAGCTCAGAAAGCTCTTCGAAATCACCTTTGTTTCTCTGAAATGCAAGCTAAAAATGCCTATTTTAAACATTGCAAGATATTCAAAAATCTCAATGAACACAAGCAGACATTTGGCAGAAGGTAGACTTGTGTGCAAACACAATCTGGAAAGCGAAAGAGCCCAAACAATGTTCATAATGAAACTGGTTGAGCTGTGGATGTCAGCAGCTGAAGTGAAATTGGACTTAAAACCACTAAAATCGAAATATTTAAAATAAATGAGTGACCTACAGTTGAGTGTCACATAGTTTGCAACTGTTAAATGTCATAGTTTTGAACTTAGAATCAGCATTCTAGCTGCATGTGTAAAAATTGTAAGTTTGATTTGGATGAAGAAAAACTGGGAACAAAAGTGACATTTAGCTGAAGCCTGGCTTAAAGAGATTGAATTCTGCCTGGCAACTACCCCCGACAGGAGTTGAAACTTGCTCAGCCACTCTTCCCAGGCCTGGCCTGCATTCTCCTGCCCTCACCAAAGGGAGATGACACCTCTCTAATTGGATTAGGGGAGGAGCAGCTAGGGACTGCAGGAAACTGAACAATGAGCCTACCTTGGCTCAGGCAAATGTTAAATTAGGGGGGTCGTAAATGGCTTCCTCTTGAGAGAAACGGGGAGGGGCAGTGCCTCTGTGAGCAACTTGAGTTGGAGGAAGTGGACAAACCAGAAATTCCACCATGTGCTTTGGGAAACCACACCCCTCTGGGCCAGAGCATAAGTTTAAAAAGATGCATAATTCATAGGTCGGACTTGTCAAAATTATATAATTAATATCATTATGTTTGTGATTTTTCTGTGCACATTTTGAGAGGTGTTAGAACTCTGTACCATATTCTGAGTCAAAACCCCATGAATTATGGAGATTGCAGACACAGGGTTCACGCTAGAAAAATGAAAATTTGCTGGAACATGTGTAGAAAGGTGGTGTACATTTGCGTAATTTTTGGTAAAAATCCAATATTGGAAAACCAACCAAAAAGCGCAACATGTTGTCATTTCTTAATCCAAGCTCTTAGAAACATCAGAGTTGGAACAGAGACTACCTTATGTGATATATGATGTGTATATGTAATGTCAACCACTTGTGTATCTGGGAAATGTGTTTAGTTATGAAAATGGTTTTCTAAGGTAAAAGCAAAGGGGTGTGTTCTTTCTGTATGCCATAAAGATGACACCTGATGACTCACTGCTCCTTTCTCAAATAAGGTCAAAGAGAAATTCTTGACCTATCAAATCGTGAGTGGGTGGGGCAAAGAAAGTTAGCATTCACACCCACTTCCCAAAAGACATAAAAAGAGCCACGGGAAACCAGACAGGGACAGTCATTTTCCAACCTTCAACTGAATTCCTGCGCAGCACTCTGACGGAGAACTCCAGAGTCCAGAACTCCAGAGATCCAGAACTTCACTCCAGTACTTAAAGCAGAGAGGCCTGGACCACCAGCTAAATCCTTTTTCAACAGGCCTTCAGAATCCAGCAATCCAACCAAACTATTCTACAGCCGGGCAAGCTGTTGGATTCTTTGCCAAGAACTTTTGCCAGAACCGGTAGCAGACCCAGAAAGCAGTGCTGTATCCAGAGAGACCAGACCAGATCACTGTGGACAGAACCAGAGATCCAGACCAGACCAGCAGAGTTGAGCTGACCCAGATAGCTGTGACTTCAGAACCAACCGCCTTGAGTCCAGTCCCAACCTGACCAGACCCTGACGGCCTATTTCAAATTCATAGTGTGAGTACTCAGCCAGAACTGTGCAAAACCTCTTAGCTTAACATAATCTGATTCAAAACATTTGAACCTGTCCAGAACTGCATCATAGGAATCGTGTGTTCCTTCTCCGATTTAAACCTGTAAAGTGTCATTTTGCCATTTTGAATCATTATTTCATTTCTGAAAAACTACCTTCACGAAATCGTCCGTATCGCTTGAACCGTTGGTGCTAGGAGCAAGCTTTAACTTTCTATTCATCATACTTTTTCCGTAATCGCGCTCGACGCACTAGGAAAAAGTGCCGCGATTTGCGATTTGGCTCAAATTTCTTCACTTGTAAAAATAGCAGTTTCTTTCTTTCCATTGCTGAAATTCGTTTGCAACCTGACAATCATTCATAGAGCATTGCTAAAGTGATCCTAAACTAATATTAAGTAGCTATCACCTACCCTGAACCTCCTACAGGGAATTAAAATCATTTTTTGCATATTTTTCCCTTCTTTGCATACCACATTTAAAGTACTTTGCCTGTGTTTAAAATCATTCCTGTTTCTCTAAGCTTGCTTGGGGAACGGGAACTGAATTGCATGTTGATTGTATTTCTGAAAACTGTGTGCTTCACTTCCATCTCCTTATATTGCATAAAGGGGGGGAGTGAATTGCCTCAAGGGGAAAAGTGAACATATTAGCTTTTGCTGAACCCATATCAGTTTATTCCTGTGCTACATTCTTTTCCAGCACTGCATTCCTTGAACCCATAAAAGTATTCTCTGCTACCTTATCCTTTCCATACCAACTCCTAAGTAATAAAATAAGTGTGCTAGTGTAAGATTATCCATTGTTGATCAACATCATATTCTTAAGTGTGATATCAAATATTAATTTATTATAAAAGTGTGATATATATATTGTTTAATTTTCAATAAATCTTTTAATTTGCAAAACAAACCTACTTCTTGGCTCAGTGGGGTCAGGGGTATTCTAAGAGAGGGGCGTTATACAAGGGTTCATCATCCAGATTATAACTTGTCATAAAAATATATAAATAAGGGCTTCCCTTGAGCAATCCCAGACAAGGCACTGACTTAGTGGGAATGCTTGATTGGAGTCATTAACAGAGTGGGGGCTCGTAGCCGGGGATTCTGGATTAGACCTATCACTTGTGCAGATTAATAAAGTGTGCTAACTGACAGGATATATAAATTCTGTTGGATCACCACGCCATGTTACACTGTAAAAATACCCCTCAAAGGAACGCTCTAAGGAAACGGTCTGTTTTGCAAAATAAAATACAAACTTCTGTAAGTCAGGAAGGAAATCAAGTTCCAGAATGACGACCTTGGTAGATATCAAAATAGCCAGAGAACACCTCTTACATAAGCTATTTGTGAGAGGTGAGTGGGCTCATCAGGACCAGGCGCTCTGGTTGCAGGCAATTGCACCCCTGATCACTGAAACAGGGTCAGATGTATGGAGAGATCAGGGTGCTTACATGTGGTCCTGAGTGAACTCTATATGGCCCCTAAGGTCAAGGATGAGCACAAGATTGCCAGGGTAGCGGCCTATTTAT
This sequence comes from Ambystoma mexicanum, assembly GCF_040938575.1. Taxonomy (NCBI): domain Eukaryota; kingdom Metazoa; phylum Chordata; class Amphibia; order Caudata; family Ambystomatidae; genus Ambystoma; species Ambystoma mexicanum. Next base: position 1,332,174,600 of record NC_090931.1, read on the forward strand.
ATTTACATATGGGAGCCATACAGGACAAATGTGCTGAAGGCCAAGATCTGGCAAATAGGCAACTGATGGCATTAGAGAAGGCCCAATCTGACCTGGTCTCTTCTGAGCAGAGGCTGCAGAGGAGCCAGGAGTCAGAAAATGATAGTAGGCAGTATATTATTAAAATTAAGGAGGATATGGATATCCTGCAACAGGAAAGGTCTGACCAGGATAACAGATTTCTGGCCTTGCAGAAGGAGTACCAAGAAGGTTTGGACACCCTACTGCAGAGCCAGAAAAAGCTGGAGCAACAACTGAATTTCAATAGGGCATGCGCAGAGCAGGTAGTCACCCTGCAAAGCCACCTAGATAGGGAGAAGACAGAGAGCAATAAACTGATTTTGAAAGACCTGGATACCCAGGCAGAGTTTGAACAAGAACGCCAGAAAGCTGGTGCCTTTCAAAGGCAGAGGGACGACCTGGCGGAACAGATGCAGACTCTTAGTTGGGAAAGGGACACCTCAGGCCAGGAAGTCTGCCAATTAAAAGAAAAAATTGAAGAAAATCACTTGGCCCTCCAGGGACTGGGTGACCTCCAAAAAGAACATCAGAACTTGTTAAAGCACACCAGGAGGGTGGAAGATGCTCTGGCAAGAAAGGAACAGGCCAGTAGAGATGGGACTTAGGAGGTAACCCTCCTGCAGCAAAGACTGGCCCAGTATTCCAGGACCAACCAGGAAGCGCAGAGAGAAAATGAGGCTCTCTGTCAGCACAATGATAGGCTCCAGCAACAGGTAGCCATGCAGGAGAGACTGATAGAGTCTAGTAAGGCCTTAACTGAGGAACTGAAAGTGCAGGCTCTTGCATTGCAACAGGGAGCAGGGGCTGACAGAGATGAAGTTCGCTGGGAAAGGGAAACACCTGAGCATAACCTCAGGAGCCCTAGTACCAGAGGCCTTCATCTCTCCCAGTCCTTGGACTCTGTCACCCCCATGCCCCCTGGTGCACATGAGCACAGGGCCACAGGGAGGGCAGATTACTATCCAGACAAAAGTATGGGGTTCATAGGCCAGTACCGCCCAGGAATGGAGGGAAGGGCATCCGGGTATGGGCACCCAAGCACAGTGCAATTTAGTGGGGAATCCCAGGAGAGTAGGCCCACTAAGGGCATCCTGAAAACCCCTGCCCAGTTAGGTCAGTGGGGGGGGTACCCATCAAATCCTGGCAGCAAGGAGGGATCTGAAGACTCCTCTGAGTGGCCCAGGACACAGGAGACCAGGTCCCCACATTCTGCCAGCCATTCCCAGGCTCGCAGAATCCCGGAGAGCCTGGTAGATCAGACGGGCACCTCTGGGAGCAGTGCTTCTGAGTCAGAGGATGAATGGACCAGGGTTACCCGAACCAAAAAGGCCAATAAGGCAAAAAGGGCCTTGCTTAAGGACCCCTTAAAGCAGATCAAGGCAATAAGGAGTGTCATAACCCCTTATCACAAGAACGCCAAGTATTCTGTTTGGGAACACTTGGAGCTCTTTGAGCAAATGATGGAGACTTTCCATTTGAAGGACAGCAGTAGCTGCATCCAGTACGTCAAATTGACATTCTCCCCAGAATACTCCAGTTTCTTTGCGGGGCTGGAGGACCAAAATCATTCAAGATGGTCCACCTATAGGGCGGCCATCTTGAAACATTTTTCTGTTCACCAGAATCCCCAAGAGGCTCGCAAGGCAGCCTACAATTTGCAATGTGGGGAGGATCAGGCCCCACAAGAATTTGTGCAAGAATTGAAGCGTGCATTTGCGCAGACCACCAGAAGGGTGCGCACGGACTGCAGAGAATTCATCAACACATTTTTCCATGCTCTCCCCAAATACATAATGACCCAGCTCGTGAGAGATTTTCACGTGAAAAGATCTTTAGACTGGGTCATTGAGCAAGCCCTCCGCATCTATGAGGTGCAGAAACCGGTGGAAAATAAGAATCAGCCCTAAAACCCCAAAACCAACAGCACCCCTGCTGCTGCCAAGGTGGCAGAGGTAAAGGTTGCCCCCGTTTTAGATTTGGAGATGGGGGGGCCTAAAAACCTGCCTGCACTGAATAACTCACAGCCCAGAAGGCCCTCTGGCCAGTCACAATGGGGTCCCTCGCTCCCCTGACTATGTAAGTCCCCGCTACAAGGGAAACCGACCCATCCTGGGTTATGTGTGGACTCCTCCAGCCCAAGGGTGGGATCCAGCTAAGCACCTGACCCAGGGAACTTCCCTCCTAACTTCCCACAAGAGGGCAGAAATTCCCCAAATCCTAGGCAGAACTTGTTCCCCAGGTATCCACCCAACTTCCAGCCCCAAAATCATCCATCCTTCTTTCCCCACTTCCCTAAGCCCAGACAACCTAATACGGGAGAGGGAAGGCCAAGGGTGGAGGGGTACCCAAATCTTACCAGCCCAGGGTACTACCAGAGAAGGGATAACTACCCTTCCCAGGATCAGCCCAGGGGAGAAAACAGAACACGTATCAGCCTGTGCGGGTTTCCCAACTTGAGCGCCAGGTCCAAAATATGGCACGGGATCTGGGTCACATACTGAGGGCTCAACAGAACCCTCAGATGAGCATGCCACCGCAGAATGCCCCAAACTCTGGGCCTAGTGCTCCAGAACAATGACGGGGGCAGCACCCCGATAACCCACCGGTTCCCAGGGAGGAGGCACAAGGGGAAGGGGGGTGTAAAGCCTTGGAGGAAGTTTCCTTCTCCATTTGTAAACAGCCCCTGGAAACCCAGGAACCGTAAACAAAATCTCCTGCCCCTGAAAGTCCGCCTCCCAAGGAGCAGAGGGGGGTAGGAGAAGCAAAGTACCCAAACAGACCCATTTTGTGGAGGAGGTACAGATCTTCCAATTTGAGGGAGAGGGATCCCAAGAGGATCCTGGGGAAAGGATCTTCTCCTTCAGAGATGGGGGAACTCCTACCAAGGGAAAATGGGTCCCAAGGGATTCCAATCCAGACTGGGTAGATGTGGGGATTGAGCTGTCGCCGCCCATCATCCTATCCCAGAACCAACAATACCAAAAACCCCTGGTCCAAAGCCATCCTGGTGACTGCCTCCAAAAAGGGGGGGGGCGGCCCAGAACCGGAACCAGGGGAACCTTAAACCGAATCAATGGACTGGGTAGATGTGGGGATCGAGCTGTCGCTGCCCATCATCCTATCCCAGAACCAACAGCATCAAAATCCCCGGGTTCAGCTCATTATGGTGACTGCCTCCAAAAAGGGGGGGAGGTAGCCCAGGACCGGAACCAGGGGAACTCGAATATCCTCTTTCAAGTTGCCAACTTTTTCTTGCAGATTCCCATGACTGTCCACAGAATTCTGCCCAAATCTCTTCCCTCGCAATGTCCAAAACCAGAAAATTAGCCCACCAGTTGTCCAAAAATTTGCATTATCTGTGTCCCCTTGAGGAGAAGGAGGGAAGATACTATGCCCCGGTACAAGTACAGGGGCAGGGTACAATTTTGGCACTGGTGGACACTGGATCCCAAGCTACGCTTCTGTCCAAAAGGGCCTTTGATGAACTAAATGCAGGAAGGGGGGAGAATTACCGTATTCCTCTCACCTCTCTTCCTGGACAACTCCGGAACTTTGACAGGAAGGAAATTCCCGTCGAGGGGACTGCAGATTTGGACATCAACATTGGGCGACACAAGGTGAAACACCCGGTCATAGTAGTGACTCCAGAGGGCACCCCTTGTTTACTAGGGAATGACCTCCTGAGAAGGTTGTCACCCCTAATAGATTGCGTAAACAAGGTCCTCTGGACCCAGACTAGCCGACCAATAAAATTAAAGCAGAGTGTCAACCATGTTAGTTTAAACGGCACCTGCCACATGGTTGAACAAAAATCCGACCAAGTAGAATTTCACTTCCAGAATAACCAAATTCCAGATGTGACAGTATTAGCAGTAGGACAACAGACTGGTGATGGAGGGTCCTCTCTATTTCTGAAAATCAACCTTCCCTCCAGTTTAAGGTAGTATTCTAAACTGGAAGGAAGCACTCTGAAATTCTTTACTAATCCACAATCAGAAACTCCCACCCCTATAGTCCAGAAAGATGTGAAATCAGCTCAGAGCAATTGGAGAGTAGTTGTTCATCCCAGTTCAGTTAAATGATGGGAAGACTCTGTTCTCGCCCGAGTGTGTGTGAACAACGGTAAGAGCGTCATCAGCGAAGCCATCTTCCGCCAACTCCCAAAAGATCCAGCCACTCCCACACTCAAACTGATAGACAAATGGGAAATGGATCTGGAAACGCTCAATTCCAAACATCTCCTGCCAAGCAGGTGTATGCTCAAAATCTCCATTGGCAACAAGAGCATAGTCCATAATTGTTGGGTCGTGCGAGACGTCACTGCCGCCTTTTACTTAGGCAGTGACATTCTCAATCGCTTTGCCATTAATTTGGACCTAATAAACTTCAAAGCTTGGTCCCAATTAGCGGATAATCCCATGGGCTTTGATGATCCAGAAAAAGCATTTGGGTCAGCTCAATTGCTACCTTATGCAGTTGAAATTCAGGTTAAAGAGGAAGTCACCATCCCAGAAAGGACCTGACAATTCTCCCTGGAAGTAAAAGTTAAAAGAGGACAAAAATTGAAAAACGCTGATGCTTATATTCATCTAAATGCTTCTCTCCAACATCAAGGGTTGGGGGTAAACCCAACACCATTAGTCAACATAGAACATGACACCATTCCAATAGAGGTGGATAACAGCGACTTAAAGAGTATTACTCTAGCTGCGGGCACCATTATTGGAATGGCGGTTGATGACCGACATTTCTCCATTGATTTAGGAAATGAACTGTTAGGACCAATCCCCAAGGACTGTTTTGTCAGTGACAGTGATGACAATACAGCACCAGACAGGATCTTCACCCGGCATGGGGGGAACTTCCTGGTGTACACTTCCTGCCCTTATGGCAAGGAAGATGTGACTTGTGACTTCAGAGGGGATGAGGTGATTTTCCAGGTCCATGAGGGCTGCCTTTCCCACCTGAAGCATCCGGTCCAAATCAGCTCTCTGACCAGGGACTTCTCCACCCAGCTGGAGGAGACCGCTGAGATAGCAAAACCAGAAGTCTTTCCAGGCTTCAGGCAGATGGTGGAAGAGAGAGTCAACCTAGCTGATGCCTGCGTGACTCTGGAACAGAAGCAAAAGTTGAAACAAGTTTTCTTGGATTTCCTAGATCTCTTTGCGGTATACTCATATGACTGTGGTCGCACCACATCCACGCAACAACAATTCCCACGGACCCTGGCATGACTCCAGTGTTTGTGAAGCAATATCATTTGCCTCTCACTTCCATGGAGTCCCTTACTGAAATAATTAAGAACCTTGAGTCCTGGGGAATAATCCGTCCAGTACACAGCACCTTCAATAATCCGATGCTGGGAACATTGAAGCCAAACGGCCAGTGGAGACTCTGCGCCGACCTTAGGGAGCTCAACAAACGGGTCCATACTTCCCAATGGCCTCTGCCCTACATTGACCAAGGGCTGGCCCAGATACAGGGGTCACAGGTATTCACTGCAATAGACCTGACCAATGGATACTGGACCGTGCCTGTCAGTAGGGAGGACCAATACAAACTGGCTTTTACCTTTGGGGGCCAGCAGTACACATGGACCTGAACTCTCTTGGGATACCTCAACTCCAGCAATGAATTCAACATTTTCCTACATAAGTCCATGCCCGACCTGGGTGCGAGGGGTAACCTGGCTTATGTAGATGATGTCCTCATCAAAAGTTCATCTGTGGAGGAACATATAGCGGAAATCCGTTATGTTCTGACACAGTTGAGGGCCGCCAGAGCAAAACTTTCCTTTCAGAAAGCACAGTGGTGTAGAACTTCTTGGGGCATGAGATTACTCCTCAGGGTCTCTGTCCCCAGGAAAAGAAAGTGGAAGCACTTCAGAAACTGAAAGACCCCACAACTCTGCGGGAACTAAGGAGCCTCCTTGGACTGACTAATTACAGCAGAAAGTTCATTGAGGGCTACACAGAGATCACCAGACCCCTGATTCATCTCTTGAAGGGGGGGTCAAGTGGGAATGGGATCCAGAACAATCTGAGGCAGTAAGACAACTCAAATGAAGCCTCTCACAAGCGCCTTGCCTAGCTTGCCCTGTCAGAAACCAGGAGTTTTTCCTGGAAACAGGGTTCTCTAATACGTGTTTGATGGCAGTACTATACCAAAAACATGACAAGGTCAATAAAGTAATCTCTTATGCGAGCATAACTTTATCTTCTGTGGAGGAAAAATTCAACGATTGTGAGAAGGCACTCCTGGCAACGGTGTGGGCATTGAAGAATTACTGCCCGTTCATCCAGAGGGAACACATCCTAGTGGAGACTCCACACCAGCCTGCCTCTGCAATACCTCCAAAGTGACAGAATCCAAGCCGGAAATGTGAGTAATTCCCAAATTACTTCCTGGATTCTGTCAATGCAAGGCTTTCCTGTGGAGGTCAGATATGGCCAAAACAAGAAGAGTCCCCTCGCGCAAGGTCTGGCTGACTTGCATGATTATGCCAGAGAAAACTGTCTAGAGGACGAAAGTCTAAAAATCAAGGACATCATGGAGGCATACCTTAATTCCCCGCACAAAGTCTTTGAAGAGGACAAGTGTGAGGGAATGCCCACTGTCTATGTGGATGGATGCTCTTACCATGTTGACAACAACGGGGGAAAAGAACTGGTGGCCGGCATAGGGAATGCATGGGTGAAGGAGTCCCCAGAACCCTGCGCTGGGTACAAAATTGGTCCCCGAAGTAGTCAGGTGGCAGAATTGATGGCTGTGTATCGAGCCATCCTCACTGCTGTCCAACATCAACTCCATGAACTGGTCATAATCACAGATTCAGATTATGTAAGGAACGGATTCGTGGAGCACCCGGTTAATTGGAAAACCAGAGGCATGTTATGTGCTAATAACAAACCCCTGAAACATGGGAAGTTAATCCAAAATATTGATGATCTGGTCACATCGAATGGGATGACCATCTACTAGAAAAAGATCAAGTGTCATTCCAAAGTAGAGGGACCAGACAAAACTGGAAATGACTTAGCTGATCAGCTGGCCAAAACCGGGGCCATCCAAGGGGATCTAATAGAGATTGAGTCCCTGTTGGGGGAAATCCAGGTCACTGCTATCACTAGGTCCCAGACAAATGCTCACAATGATATTTCAACTGCACAATGGAGTAAGGAGACCCCAGATGCTGATTTGATTACGGCTCAAAAGGGGGATCCAATAATTGGTAAGTTTTACCAACACATTGAGGACCCTGAGAACTTTCCCCTGACGGATAACGATTACATTGGGAAAGAGGACCTTAGAGTGTTGATGAAATGTCCAAAGATGTTCCGAATCCAAGACGGTTTGTTGGTAAGGAAATCCAAAGCTGGCCATGTTCAGTGGGTGGTCCCTACCTCATTCCAAAGCCTGATGTTAAGTCACACCCATGATGCGGCCACCGCCGGTCATAGGGGGTTTCATACAACACTTGAGATCTTAAGAGAGGTTGCATACTGGCCACACATGGGGCAGGACCTCGACCAATACTTGAAGGGGTGTCTTGTGTGTGCACAATTTCAGCCAACATCCCTCACACACCGGGCGCCTCTCCAAAAGAGGGGGATGACACTGCCATGGTCAGATTTGCAAATCGACTTCGTAGGCCCTGTGATTCGCTCGTCTAGGGGAAACAAGTACATGTTGACAGTCACATGCTTGTTTACCAAGTGGGTGGAATGTCTCCCGGCCCCAAACTGCAAGGCAGAAACAGCAGCTGCCCTGATGATTAACCACATCTTTTCCCATTTTGGTCTACCTCAAAGGATTGAGTCAGACAGAGGTAGCCATTTCACCAGCAAGGTAATGACAAAGATGTGGGAGATACTGGGGGTCAAAAGGAAGCTACATATTGCTTACCGGCCAGCCTCTTCTGGTGCAGTGGAGAGATACAACAGAACCATTGTGAGCATATTAAAAAAGTTTGTGTCAGACTCTGGGCCAAGTTGGGATATCGATTACCTCTGGTCCTAATGGCCATCAGATCTACCCCTTCATCTGCAACCAAAATGTCACCATTTGAGTTGATGACTGGACGCAAGATGGTGCTTCCCCAGCATTTGTTCTACAGGACCCAAGAGCAGACGTTGATCAATGCCTCCACAACTCATGAGTATGTGGAGAATTTGAGGAAACACCTCCAACATGCTTTTGCCTACGCTCAGTGGAATCTAGAAAGATCAGCTGATAGCATGAAAACTCACTATGATTTGAAAACCACCAGGAAGGAATATAAGGTGGGGGACCGGGTCTATCTATACAATTTCCAAAGGAACCAGGCCAAACAGCGAAAATGTTTGCCTACGTGGAAGGGACCGTTTGAAATTATAGACAAGAACTCCCCAGTTGCATACAAGATCCGCCTCCCCAAAGGCAGTTTGGCAGAGGGGGAAGACAAGTGGGTCCACATCAATCAGCTAAAGTGTTGCCATCCCAGGCACACTCTGCAGCAACTGGAGGAGTCCTCTGCAATCCCAGAGGGGGCCGCTCCAGAGTAATTCAGTTCCAACCCTAAAATAGCCCACATATGGTCTCTAAAATATTATGATTCTTGAAGGAAAATGTCTCCTGATTATATCTTGTTTTTAAAATAAGACTGCAAAATGTATCCTGATGTAGAAAATGTATATGTTCGCCACACCATTAATAGTGGTGGAAAAATGTCTAGGAATGTGTATTGCCGCTTTGCTTTATCATCCTAGGAGAGATGAAACCATGGAGACTGACCACGGAAGACGGCCTGGAGACCGGGAGCAAAGATCCGAGGGGCCCGGGGTACCGCCCAATTTTCCCATCAGGACCGGTGAGGAGAACCGATCGATCCAACTGGATGGAGGAAAAGATGCTGAACTGTGCCATCTATGGAATTGGAAGAAGATGATGCGGACATCCCAGCGCGTGGATCAAAACATCCTTTTCACCCGACTAGCCCTCGACTCGAAATCAAAACACAGTCGGGCAGCGGGGCTTGTTGGGTGTCCTGACCCACATTTGGACTATTATGCTGCAACATTTGGTGCTGTGGGTTTAGGAAATCCAAGATGGTGGAAATTCCCACATTGCGCCAGAATCCAGGAAAACCGTGCAGTTTTGGCGCACACCAAAATGTTCCCCTGACCTGCCACCCACCAGTGCGAGCGTGATGGGCCAGGTGTCACGATGCCCGCTCCCGGGGAGCTGGCTCAGGCCCTGCGTCCCCGAAAGCGGACATCAAGTCCCTGGGGAAGGTCCCAGCAACCCCTTATAGGGGCCCTTTGGACAGCGTCCTGGCGCCTACGGCGCCAGGCTCATAGAAAACGTCAGTCCTGGTGCCATAGGTGCCAGGCTCATTATGAAGGTGTTTGGGTGCACTTACCTGATGCAGACCATGCTGCAGAACCCCGGCCTCCTTGAAGCCTGAAAGGAACTACTTTACCTGTGGGACTCATTTACCACCCGGGCGTGGTCGGGGAAGGATACATACCTGATTGGAGGAAGGACACATTCTAGGAACTTCTTCCAAGGCTATTTAAACCACACCCGATCAGCCACACTTGCTTTGCGTTGTTCTGCATCTAGCAGCTGGACGCTCACCGTGTCTGCTCCTGCATCTTGACTTCTGCCACACCTGCCAGCATCCTGAATCACCTGCAAAGGAAGGGAACAAGAGAACAGAAGAAGGAAAAGGACTCACCTGCTAAATCTGCATCCCAGAGACATTTCACCGACAATCCTGAAAAGGAAGACATTTATTTTTAAAAGCACATCGCATCGATCGCTGCAGCGCCGCATTCTACTCACCTTTACAGGGCGCCTCCATGTTCAGCAGCGACCATCCGGATTTGCAGTGGCGCCCTCGCGCCTAGGGAGAAAAAGACAAGAACAAAGGTGAGAGAAAGAAGGGAAAAGGGAAGCTAAAACTCCATGTCAAGACTTACCTGTTGGGTCATTCCCTTTTCATTTCGGGTCCGCGCGCATCCAGGCATTTCCGGACCCCGGCCCCTAAGGGGAAAAATACATCAGCATTAATGAGTGAATGAAAAGACATTACCAAAACACTCATTAAAGACTTACCTGATTTCCACAAGGATTTCACCGCTCACCTCGGGTCGGTGCCTGTTCCCTGTCATTCCGTACCCCGGCCCCTATGGGGAAAAAGACACTAGCATTAGAACATTAATGCATGGACACAAGGGGAACCACTTATAGAAAAACTTACCTGGAAGCCAAGCAAGTTTGGTTCTCACCCACACCCGAAAATCCAGTGACGTAACTGGATACCAACGCGCCCCTGCATCAGAAGCAGGATGGAGAGCTCGTCCTTACAGACCCTAAGGTGAGACGCTACGGGGAAGCACAGAAGGGTTTTGAGGAGGGTGAGAGGGGAAGTGGGAGGCCGATTGCATTACCCCGCAGACAGTTAACCCCCTATTCTCACCTACAGAAGGATACTTCTGCGAGTCAGATAAGCCAGATCTGGGGCCCGGTCCAGTCCGTCTTCCGAAGCCTGCGCATCACCTTAGACGAGGTCACAGCAGCGCGAACCAGGCCAGCGCCCCCGTGGGAGTCAGGTGAGCGTTACACCAGGAGTGCCATGGGTGAAATGTGTGCCAAAGGAAAAACAGCAGTGCCGGTTTTGCTCAGAAAGCGCTTCGAAATCACCTTTGTTTCTCTGAAATGCAAGCTAAAAATGCCTATTTTAAACATTGCAAGATATTCAAAAATCTCAATGAACACCAGCAGACATTTGGCAGAAGGTAGACTTGTGTGCATACAAAATCTGGAAAGAGAAATAGCCCAAAATAATGTTCATAATGAAACTGGCTGAGCTGTGGATGTCAGCAGCTGAAGTGAAATTAGACTTAAAGCCACTAAAATTGAAATGTTTAAAATAAATGAGTGACCTACTGTTGAGTGTCACATAGTTTGCAACTGTTAAATGTCATAGTTTTGAACTTAGAATCAGCATTCTAGCTGCATGTGTAAAAATTGTAAGTTTGATTCGGATGAAGAAAAACTGGGAACAAAAGTGACATTTAGCTGAAGCCTGGCTTAAAGGGATTGAATTCTGCCTGGCAACTACCCCCGACAGGAGTTGAAACTTGCTCAGCCACTCTTCCCAGGCCTGGCCTGCATTCTCCTGCCCTCACCAAAGGGAGATGACACCTCTCTGATTGGATTAGGGGAGGAGCAGCTGGGGACTGCAGGAAACTGAACAATGAGCCTTCCTTGGCTCAGGCAAATGTTAAATTAGGGGGGGTCGTAAATGGCTTCCTCTTGAGAGAAACGGGGAGGGGCAGTGCCTCTGTGAGCAACTTGAGATGGATGAAGGAGACCAACCAGAAATTCCACCATGTGCTTTGGGAAACCACACCCCTCTGGGCCAGAGCATAATTTTAAAAAGATGGATAATTCATAGTACGGACTTGTCAAAATTATATAATTAATATCATTATTCTTGTGATTTTTCTGTGCACGTTTTAAGAGGTGTTAGAACTCTGTACCATGTTCTCAGGAAAAACCCCATGAATTATGGAGATTGCAGGCACAGGGTTAATGCTAGAAAAATGAAAATTTACTGGAATATGTGTAGAAAGGCAGTGTACATTTGTGTAATTTTTGGTAAAAATCCAATATTGGAAAACCAACCAAAAGGCGCAAAATGTTGTCATTTCTTAATCCAAGCTCTTAGAAACATCAGAGTTGGAACAGAGACTACCTTATGTGATATATGATGCGTATGTGTAATGTCAACCACTTGTGTATCTGGGAAATGTATTTAGTTATGAAAATGATTTTCTAAGGTAAAAGCAAAGGGGAGTGTTCTTTCTGTATGCCATAAAGATGACACCTGATGACTCACTGCTCCCTTCTCAAATCAGGTCAAAGAGAAATCCTTGACCTATCAAATCGTGAGTGGGTGGAGCAAAGAAAGTTAGCATTCACACCCACTTCCCAAAAGACGTAAAAAGAGCCACTGGAAGCCAGACAGGGACAGTCATTTTCCAACCTTCAACTGAATTCCTGCTCAGCACTCTGACGGAGAACTCCAGAGTCCAGAACTCCAGAGATCCAGAACTTCACTCCAAAACTTAAAGCAGAGAGGCCTGGACCACCAGCTAAATCCTTTTTCAGCAGGCCTTCAGAATCCAGCAATCCAACCAAACTATTCTACAGCCGGGCGAGCTGTTGGATTCTTTGCCAAGAACTTTTGCCAGAAACGGTAGCAGACCCAGAAAGCAGTGCTGTATCCAGAGAGACCAGACCAGATCGCTGTGAGCAGAACCAGAGATCCAGACCAGCAGAGCAGAGCTGACCCAGATAGCTGTGACTTCAGAACCAACCGCCTAGAGTCCAGTCCCAACCTGACCATACCCTGACGGCCTATTTCAAATTCATAGTGTGAGTACTCAGCCAGAACTGTGCAAAACCAATCTCTTATCTTAAACTAATCTGATTCAAAACATTTGAACCTGTCCAGAACTGCATCATAGGAATCGTGTGTTCCTTCTCTGATTTAAACCTGTAAAGTGTCATTTTGCCATTTTGAATCATTATTTCATTTCTGAAAAACTACCTTCACGAAATTGTCAGTATCTCTTGAACTGTTGGTGCTAGGAGCGAGCTTTAACTTTCTATTCATCATACTTTTTCCGTAATCGCGCTCGACGCACTCGGAAAAAGTGCCGTGATTTGCGATTTGGCTCAAATTTCTTCACTTGTCAAAATAGCAGCTTCTTGCTTTCCTTTGCTGAAATTCGTTTGCAATCTGACAATCATTCATAGAGCATTGCTAAAGTGATCCTGAACTAATATTAAGTAGCTATCACCGACCCTGAACCTCCTACAGGGAATTAAAATCATTTTTTGCATATTTTTCCCTTCTTTGCATACCACATTTAAAGTACTTTGCCTGTGTTTAAAATCATCCCGTTTCTCTAAGCTTGCTGGGGGAACGGGAACTGAATTGCATGTTGATTGTATTTCTGAAAACTGTGTGCTTTACTTCCATCTCCTGATATTGCATAAAGGGGGGGAGTGAATTGCCTCAAGGGGAAAAGTGAACATATTAGCTTTTGCTAAACCCATATCAGTTTATTCCTGTGCTACATTCTTTTCCAGCACTGCATTCCTTGAAACCATAAGTATTCTCTGCTACCTTATCCTTTCCATACCAACTCCTAAGTAATAAAATACTTGTGCTAGTGTAAGATTATCCATTGTTGATCAACATCATATTCTTAAGTGTGATATCAAATATTAATTTATTATAAAAGTGTGATATATATATTGTTTAATTTGCAATAAATCTTTTAATTTGCAAAACAAACCTACTTCTTGGCTCAGTGGGGTCAGGGGGATTCTAAGAGAGGGGCGTTACACAAGGGTTCATCATCCAGATTATAACTTGTCATAAAAATATATAAATAAGGGCTTCCCTTGAGCAATCCCAGACAAGGCACTGACTTAGTGGGAATGCTTGATTGGAGTCATTAACACTCGGTAGTGTGAGGTCTACTCAGTGGGGTTTAAATGGCTCCATATCAGAGACCAACGCTATATCCATGAGCTAACAACCCAGGGAATGTCCAATTTATTGAAAGCCAGGTCCACACTCACAAATCCAGATGCTTCACATTGTTGTCGTACACTGAAATGCCCTTAAATGGTGAACTAAAGAAAGATGATTGTCACACCTCACCCACCGCTAAGGAAATCACCCCACCCGCAGTCAACCAAAGACCAGGCCTGCAGGCCTTTTGGACACAAGGCACCTGGACCAGCACGTCCGATCAGGCCTCCTGTACATGCTTTGCCCCCTGAATCCACTGCCCCCCTTTAGCAGACCTCCCTGTAGCCTCACTGGAATTTCTCCTTTCTGTGACATTCCACCGTTTATTGTGCTTGCCCATCACGATTACCGGCCAACCCGCCTGCTCTAGGACAAACCTCGCAAACGCTATGGCCTATTTACCCCTTTTTGACCCTTCATTATAGAATTGATTCCTATTGATCAATCGCAATGAGGGAAACCCTCCCCAGGTGATCTTTTGCTGACTTAAAATTTCTAGTGGTGTATCAGTTTTGATAAATGCATTGTTGTCCCTGTAAATTACTGCTGAATCATCTCCTACATGAAATAAATACAATATTGCCCTATGTGATGCGACATGAACCTTCCTCTGTACAGAATCTCCCGACGCCTTCTTCCCGCCATCTTCATAAATGCTAGTCCCGCCTACTTCCGCATGAAGTTACCAGGTATCCACACAAGGCCCTTGCCAAACCGGTCCCCTGACAAATCCGATATTGCCAAGAGAAAATGTGTATGCAAACGTATTTAGGGGAACGTACTCTTGGTACTCTTGAGGCCTGATTCACAGAACGTTTTCCAATGGGGTTTTGTCATTATAAAACACTTCTGTGAATTATCTATTGGACTTCCAACATGTCACAGTCTGCGATATTTTTTCCCTGGAAGCCACATTACCTCATTCCTATTTCAATTAAAAAAAAAGAAAGCTATGGTGCCAGCTTTGACTAAATTGCTGGTAGTGCCAACTGTTTCTCCATGAGCCGAAATGAAAATGACATAATCTTATGTCATCTCAAAACTATGGTGAAGGAGTATATTTTCTTTAACTGCTGCCAGCTGTTGTCGCCCACGGCACCACAACCAGCTCAAAAAGTCCTTTAGAAAAAGCAAGTAGAGTCAAGGTTTGGAGTCTCTTTCTGGCATGGAGCCATCGTCAGAGAAAATGACGTTGTTGCCACAGAAAGGATCATGGAGAGATTGAGGATAGAGGCCTCTGCTTAAAGGCCCACTAGATGTCTGACACAAAAACCCTGAGCAGTAGTGAGGACGAGTAGAGAACCCATGGTGTAATCCAGAGGCGTCTCTAGGGGAACGTGGGGGGGCTATAACCCCTGGTATTTTGGTTGGGGCCCCAGATAGAAGCTCAGGGGCTACATCCAAAAGGCTAACTATCCCCATAGTTCTGACATTAGCATTGTCCTGGATCTTTTACAAACCTAGCACCACCCTTGGTGGAATCGCCCATACAGAAGCAGCGCTGAAGGCAAGTGAGAGCCAGATACAAGGGAGAGACATGAGCGCCTGAAGCAGAGCAAAGCTGCTGGGTTGAGTCAAGACTTGTGAGCCCAACGAAGAGATAGAAGCAGTGGTCGAAGTGTACGAAAAGAAGTAGTGGAACTATGTTCCCTGCTGGCCTGCACCCACTACCCACAAACCCCATCACCACGCCTCCTCCCAGACACAATACAAACCCTCAAACACATGTGCCTGAGGTTTAAGTGCACTGTACTTAACGTTTTCTTAAAGTGCAAGTTTCAACTTCTTCCTACACTTTTATTTTAAAAGAAAAGCATTCCGGAACGGTTTCTTTTTAAAATAAAAGTATAGGAACTGTTAAACTTAATTTAAAATAGTAGAGGACCACCACTCCCAACCTCTCCCGCTCACTTCGACCACTGGATAGAAGCAAAAAAGAGCAGGAACGGTGCAAAGTGGAGGAGAGAGGAACCCCACCGACGAAACACTGCATGCTAGGACTTCAAATAGCAATCGATAGGATACACTGAGAAAGACCAACGTATAAGACCCCTTACGTCCTCGAACATTGAGGGGGTGCAGAGAGAGGGCTGAGCAAGACACTCAGCGTGAACTGATCAAGCTCCTGGGTGAAGAGGACTTTACTTAATTGCATGTGCGCCACTAGGGTCAGAACTCAGTAGCACTTTTAGTAAGTAGATCATTGAAGTGCTGACTTGATCCCCAAGATACAAGGCCCAACCCTGACAACCTTTCTTAACTTTGCAAGCCCAATCTTGGGTTGCCTGGGACTGGCTGGAACTGTATCTTGTAACTATTTATCTTGTTACTTGACTTACATCTTTACAGTGTTTTTGGATCATCATTGCATTTCTTAATATGGTTTTCTTTGTCTGTGTTCTCTCTTTTCTATCCTGTGATATGCATCTCATCATTTCTCTATATTGTACCAACTCATTAATGTTTGCAAAGCGCCTTGACAAAGGTGCACTAGAAATAAAATGAAACTCAAATATAAATGCAACCTTCCAAGCACCTATAAAATAACGTTTAAACTTGTATTAAATGTGTCCACTCTTTGCTTTCTCTAGACTGTCTCTCTTATCAGTGTACCTTTGCCTCTCCAATCCATCTGCTTCCTAAGAGCCAGGACTGCTCTGCAGGAATTCACTCCATGCCTCGCTGTCCATCACTTTTTGATAACATTATGGACCCATCACTCTGTGTGCCAAAGGCTCGGACACCTAAACCACCCTCGTCTGTTCTCAGGGGAGCCTTGAAGGCATGTACTCATACAGCAAAGCCACACCATTGTAACCACTATTAATGAAACGATGCACCCACTGTGCACTTATCACACCCGTGTCTTGCATTAAATATAGTATTATATTTCAACTTGATGATAGGCTCAGTAGAATCTCTCTTCCTTTTCGTGTTCCCTTCCACAATTGAGCAGTTCCCTGCGGCTGTCCAGATATTTTGGACTGTGAACCCCATTCGTCTCTTACCATTGTCTATGCTGGCTAGGGCTGATTGGAGTTGTATTCCAAAGCATCCAGAGATCAAGAGGTTGCAGACAGATATCTGCTCTGTGACATTCTGTTTTATACCCACTTCTTGCTTGTTGCTCTGACATTTTCATCATCCTGTCCCTTTTCCACCCCATAACTTTGGGAGCACTGACCACCCATTGCTACGCTCAGGTGTGGGCCATGGATAGTCTGGGAGAAGCTTCATTTTCGCCACATGCTCAATTATTATTGTGTGTTGCCACGCTTAGGTGCCATTTATCTGTTGCTATCCTGCATTGGTGTCCCTTCCACTCCTCTTTCTCTCAACTCCTCTAATCATGTGCTCAACCAACACTCAGGGCTCGCTCGCTTTGTTTCCTGGAGTGGGACTGGCCCTTGAACCCTACTAATACTGCTCATGCTACACCTTTTCTTTAGCTCGTCTTGGGCACACCTGCTCTGGTCTCTTATCTTTGTGATCAACTCTTGGCTTTGTTTTCCAAACAGTCTGGTAAGGGTGCGTCTGGCCCTTCCTTTATGTCATACGTCCAGGTCCCTAATACTAACCCTGTACTGATTTTCCCCCCATTTCCCCTAATCACAATCTGTACCCCATGCGGGACAATCGGATTGTTAGAACCAATCTGATTGGCCCTCGCCCGGTTGTTTTCCCCGGACGGGTTGGACTTACCTCTGTGAGGGATGCGCACTACATCCCTCCCTGTTACTTTCCGTTCTCTGTCTACCTGTAGTCCCTTTGTCCCAATTCATAGTGGGCATTTTCTTTATTTACTTTTTTATATTATTTTAATGGCCGCCATGGAAAGGGAGAAAGGACTACGTTTTTCAATTTTTTCTCGAGTTGAGAAACGGTTCTCAACTCGAGACAAATTGCTATTAGTGCCCCGGTACAATGTGCCTGGGGTACTAATAGCAATAGAACCCTTGGAGGGGGTGCATTACCAGTCAGTTAATGCCCAGTGCCTATGTTAAAGCCCAGGGGCATTCATTACCCTACTAGTAATGAACCCTCTGCGAGGGTTCTATTGCTTCATTCTATCCATCCAATAAGTGAACCATTTCACCATTGTATTGTGAGAATATACCTCACTTCCACATTCAAAAAATCAACATGAAGTAAATGGATCATCTAGTTCCCAAATTAACTCCATATCACACTTATTTTAACTCAGTCCTTGTGCGCAGTGGAGCCTTTCCTCCATCAAATCATGCGAATGAGTCTCGTCTAGCTTCAAAGAACCAAATATCATCAGTTGGACTGCGACGAGAACACAGTTCACAGAACCTTTGATATTAAATGGATTCTGTATTTCCTGTCCTCACAGAAGCACAAACCATATGGTGCCCTTCCAGCATCTGACTCAAATCGTTTTCATGGCTATTCAATTAATGGACTTATTGTAATTCTTTCTTTCAAGTGTTATCTCTATCACAGATCTATAGATGCCCGTCTTTGTTAATCAAATCCTAAAAGGCCCAATACAAATCTTTATGTATGTTATTTTTATTCCATGTAATAACTAATTGAAGGGGCTACAACAAGTTTGTGTGAATTGTAGAATAATGATTCCAGTCTAGTCGTGGGCCTCCAGAATGGGCAATCATGTAGTGATCTTAAGTTATGGACTGGTCGTCACTGCCATCACGCAAGTTTTCTCTGTCATTAAGCCTGATCTCTGACTGTCTGTGGTAGCTCATGCCTACAGGCACAGTAACCTGCAGACAGAAGGCAGTAAAGATGTCTTATTTGGGGTTCAAGTATGTGCAGTCCAGTACATGCTGGGCCTCTGGATCTGGGCCCTCAATGCCTCCAATGCGCTGTGGAAGTGCCTGTAGGTAACACAGGGCACCTTGGCACAAATGATCTCCTCATTGTAGTCACAACATACACCTTAATGGGCAAACTATTAATTACATAATTAATATTTTCGCCAAAACAAATATCCTTTGATTTCTCTAAGTGGACATATTTTTCTGAGTGCCTAGTATATCCCATAGCTCTAACTTTATTCGGCTTTCCCTTGGAGTTGTTTTGGCGTTAGGGAGTGTGGAAGCATCTCCCTTCAAACACCTGTCTCTATTCAAAGATCTTTCAACTATCTTTCTCAAGTCCATCACTCCACCACACACCAACCATGTTTAGCACAAGTTCTCTCATGCTTGCCAAAGACTGATCACAGTTAAGAAACACGCATCTCAGCTAATGCAACCATGATCCCTCCTCATCAGCTCATGTGTTTCTCCCACCCTAAATTGTCTATCCTCTGGCATATCCCCTGTAACTAGCGCCGCCTCTTACCTCAACCCTTCTATTATATCTAAAGTCCTAGGTCTGATCAGTGGCGGACATAACAGTCGGCAGACAGACAAATGGCGAGCGGGCCCCTGTGCCCTGCCCAACCTCTTCCCTTCCCAGTCTCTCTCTACACTCCTTGCTGTCAGACCCGAACTTCAGCAGATGGTCACAGCGCACTGTAATGGAGGCAATGAATCTATTAATGGGCATTAAACGCCTGCCGCACGGTGCACAATGCCCACTATTACTCTGATTAATCACTTCCCAGTTGTTCGCTGCAGCTCGGTCCAGGGTGCTCTGACTGGGCAGTTTACTTCTCGCCGTATCCCCTCTCCAGAAACGCACGCTCCTCTGCTCTAGCAAGTGTTTAATGTATCATAGTTAAGAAATAATGCAGATTTAAGCATACCTAAATTCTGCTTGTTGTAATATTAGTTCAGGGCTGGATGTATGCGCTCGGCCCTTAAAATCACAACTTCAATATAATGAATCATGTGTCCCTAAAGTTCATCTTTGCGCAACTGCGCCCACTTTGGGGCCCCGCCTCCAGGACCTGCCCACTTGGGGGCCCTCTGTAATTCTTGCCCACGGGGCCGTTTGCCTTAAATCTGCCACTGGGTCTGATCACACCCTGGCAGGGTCACAATGTGCCATTTTTCAGACAAGTCAGGCACCGTAAGACCACAACAGTGTTGATGGTCGCAGTATAAATACTTGATAACATGACATAACTATTCTAATTATCTATCCTTGATCTGCCAGCTGCGGTTGCAGCCCAATTAAATAGCCCACCAGTACTTTCTTTCGACATTTTCCCTAAGAAAGGGTCCTCAAAGCACAAATGCCTATTAATTATTTTATTTGTTGGCTACAGTATGTCACGTGTGTGAGGGCCGGTACATTTCATATACATCTATCAATGAAGTTACCTGATTGTGAAATATGGTTTCGTCCAAAAATGGTAAATTTAAATTACCTCATGCCATCATGAAGCACAAGCTTGAATCACTGTGAGCTTGTCAGCTAAGAAATCTTTGATCACATTATTCATTACACTTCTACATAAGAGTCATGCTGTGATCCCAAATGGAGATTGACATTTCAAAAAGATAGCTTTTTTCCTCAAATTTCACAGCAAAGAGTTTACCCACATGGAAGTCTTTTTTCTTTAGAGAAATCAAAAATGAAGCAAATAATTGTAAAAACAAGCAAGATACTTGTTTAGTGCTGTCCAGAGCCCCACTTTCAACAATGGAAGTGTCTTCCTCACCTGAGTCTTCGTTGCTGGAAGGATTAGGCAATTCCTCCTGTGGTGCAGGTGCTCCTTTCTTTCTAGAAGATTGTCTGTCGTTGTAGAGGTACATTCATTCTCGAGGAGAAGCCACTATGGCAGCTGTATTCCCAGCAAAGGCACGACATTCCCACCCGAAAAGACCAATTGAAGGAAAAAAACAGAAGGCACCAAAAAACCCTTCAGTGTGAAGCAAGTTGTTTAAACAAACAGCACCACATATTCTGGTAAATAATATCCAGTTGAGAGATGGTAAAACCCTGTAGTACCTTCGTAACCAAGACAAGTGGGTGCCAGAAGAGGTGAGCACATGAGAGCAATGGGTACTGAAAAAATGAATGCAAAGGACAGGGAGTCCTGTAAGGTGGCAATGAGAAAACACAGCAGGGAAGGAAATGCGGTAAGCAGGAGGCAGGTCAAAGCAACAGAGTACCAGTGGAATATCAGGAACGTAGAAGAGGGAAGGAAGAAGAGGAAAATGGCAAAAATTAGTAATGAAGATGCCGAGGAGGAAGAGAAATGGCAAAGGATATGCAAAATAGAAAACAGCATCTTACCCCAAAGATCCAAGAGCAGGGTTGCAACATGAAGTGTGAATGCTGCAGGTTGCATGTTTAGGGTAATGTTGCTGCCATGTTGGAAATAAACTAGACCGGTGAGGACGTTCCAGGGGAATGAAGCGGAAGGTTAATGGTGCCTTAAGCACAATCTTCCATAAGCTCCAGGAAGGGCGGCCATAGACAGTATGCCCCCTCTTATATCTGGTGGCAGAGGCAGCCCGGATTGTCTAACAAGCGTGGTGTGAAGCTAATATAGTTGGGTCCAACGCATTGACAGTAACATCTGTAAATTACAATAAAATGCTGTTGAGTGGGCATTTACAGATTTTGGATGGGCCTTGCCCACTCAGGCCCTTCCCTGTCTACGCCTCTGTCTGTTGGCACATGGTTTTCCGGGGTGTCGGTTATGGAATCTTCACAACAACAATGGTGCCTTGATGTGTGAAAAAGGTTCCCAAGAATTTTCCGATTGCGGATACCCTTTCCATTTCACCAGGTATTGTAGACCTCCCTTGTGATACCGGGAAATGTGAGACACCTCATATTCCTCAGGTCCCTTGAACAAGGTGAACAGATCTTTCTTTTTTTGTGAGGATATGGAGTAAAGGGATGAAGTCTACACAATGATTTAGGTAATTTAAATGGGAAGGCCGCTGGGTTTATTTTATTGAGAACCTCAAAAGGACCGATGAATCTGGAAGAAAGTTTTGAGGGTCGTACGCATCTGGGTAGGTATTTGGTGGAAAGCCAGACTTTGGAACCTACATCCCAATCAGGGTGAGGCTTCGATGGGCATCGGCCTGATTCTTGTAGGTTACTCTCTTTTTCTTCAGAGTTTCATAAGTGTCCTTGTGAGCTTGGTGGATATCTTGCAAGAGTCAGTCAAGAGATGGAATGGAAGTTGTCGGAAGTACAGAACTGGAATAAGTCTGTGGATGGAGACCATATGTGTAATAGAAGGGACTCATACCAATGGCTGGGTGTGTGGTATTGTTATAGACAAATTCCAAAATAGGTAATAGGTCAACCCAGTCTTCTTGTCTTGGTTTCATAAAACAGCAAAGGTACTGTTCCATTGTGCTGTTCAACCTTTCAGTCTGGCCATTAGTTTTGGGGTGGTATCCCGATGAAACAGCCCATTCGATTCCCAGTAAACTGCAAAGCTTCTTCCAGAAAATTGAGGTAAATTGGGTTCCTCTGTTGGAGGTTACATATTCCGGAATGCTGTGCAGATGGAATAACACTCGGAAGAAAGCGGAGCAGTCTCGGAAGACGTAGGCACTCCCTGAAGTGGTATGAAGTGAGCCATCTTGCTAAATGAGTCTACAACCACCATGATAGCAGGTCACCCCTTAGATAGGGAAGGTCCACAACACAATCAGTATAGATATGACTCCAGGGTTTAGTGGGAGTTGGTCTCTGTTCCAGAAAGCTGATGGGTCTGTTGGTCTTGAATTGGCTTTGGGAACAAATCTAGGATCTGACATCCTTACACATGGTAGGCCACCAGAAAGAGCGACGAGTGAGTTTGAGAGTGGCATTGTATCCTCCGGGCCACGCAGTGGTCATGACACCAAGACATCACTCTTCTTTGTAGAGAGGGAATTAACTGATCTGGTTGCTTTAGGATAGGAGCAGAAAATAATCTATTCTTGAGAAGACGAAAGACCTCATCAGCAGCCGGATTCCAAGCAAACAGTGTACCTTTCTTCAGCAAAGCTGTGATGGGAAGCACAGTTGAGTAGAAATCCAAGGTAAATCCTCGGTAAAAATTGGTTGTCCCCAGAAATCATTGGACCTCTTTAACCAAAGTGGGTACTGGCCATTGAAGTACAGCTGTAACCTTGTGTAGGTCCATGGCAATCCCTTTATCTGACAGAATGAATCCCAGATAAGCAACCACCATTACCTCGAAGAGACATTTCTCTGGTTTCACAAGTAATTGGTTCTTTCTTAGCCTTTTCAGAACCTCAAAAAGGTGATGTTGATGGATCTCGTTAGACTGTGAGAAAACCAGTATGTCATCTAGGTAGATGATGACAGATCTAAACAACAGATCAGAGAACAACCGGTCTATGAACCGTTGGCAAACTGCAGGGGTGTTGACTAGTCCAAACAGAATGACCCGGTATCAAAGTGACCATATGGAGTCCTGAAGGCAGTCTTCCACTCCTCACCGGAGTGAATGCGCATGAGATGATAATTGTGACATAGATCTAATTTGGTGAAGATTACAGCACCTTGGATGGCCTCCAAGATCTCCCTTATAAGGGGCATGGGATATCTATCATGTACGGTCTCCTTTTTCAAGCCCCTGAAGTCTATACATGGCCTGAGTTCTTGAGTGTCCTTTTTGGGTTTAAAGAACAGTGAGGCCCCAGTATGAGACTTAAAAGGGCGAATGAGTATGTTCTGCAGATTGTCCTCTAGGTACTCCTTGAGTGTGCAGAGGAGCAGATGCATACATCCACAGGAGATCCTACCCACCTGACTCCCCTGTATTGGAGACATAAGACCATGCCCTGTCTAACACCAGCTGTTGTACCAATACCACAGAGAATATTTGGACGACGGTATCCAGTGATCCAACCATGTCGAATGTACCCTCGAGTTGATGACAACTTGCAGGAGGAACTCCCTGAAGGAATATGAGGAAGAGCTAAGTAAATGGACTGATGACATCACAAAAGGGTATGCACAAATTCCTGAAATACTAAATGAAGACAATGAATGCATCCTGGAGGAGAAATGATGAACCAAAGAATCCAATAAACTGTGAAAGTGTAAAAGAAGAACATTACACAGTAAAAATAAGTTGCAGAAATCAGAAGTATGATGACTGTACATACGCTGAAATGCAAGATAGATCTAGTCATCATATAGGCTACCTACAAGTAGTGAATAGAATGCAGGCAGAGCTGCCATTATACAGAGGCTGGACATAGGTCACATGAAATAAATAATCCAAGGAAAGATGGAGAGAAAATGGAAGGCTGGGTCGCAGTAAAATAATAGGTTGCTGGAGTTGCTTTCAAGAGGCTGTGTGGTCTGAAGTCAAGAACCAAGAAGTCGAGGTCAGCTATCTACGCTGAAGAGGAGTGTGTGTGGGAAGGATGAATCCGCTCACATGAAAGTGCAAGAAAGAACATAGAGGATGAAAAGTCTTAGTTAATTAAATAATTTAAAAGCTTGCAGAATGAACAAAAGTGTGGTCTCTTGTCGAGAATACTCTGCAAGGCCAAATAGAAAGAGAATTTCATGGCAGAAGGCATGAGTGATGAGAGATGTTGGGCTAATTGGGTGCTAGGGCCACCTCATGTTCTATCTACTTGTGCCTGGGTCTTGGCTTATGTGCTGCTAATTGAACCAAATGTTCCAGACATGGCACAAACATGCCAAGCCAATTGTATTAATCCATATAGCAAAGGACCTTATAGATTGAGAAACCAATGAGATGTTGTGTACCTGATTCTTGTTAAATGATACATATGAAGAGGTAGGCATAAGTTGTCCACCTGATATCGGACAGCCAATAACCAACCTAGTTGCTATGTGATTGTATATCTAGACGTGACCCTTAACCAATCCCAACCCTTGATAGGTTTTTCACTATTGCCACGTACTATGATGTCATTCTGACACAGAAAACCGTACATAAGTGTATTTTTTATGAAAATCGCTGAGAGAATGAGCATGCATCCATTGATGTTTACTGTAAACTCCCTGCTTTAGATAATTGCTAATAAAACAGAAACTTGCCTTCTTCGTGCCTTCTTTTTGAGTTTGTCTGGTTATTTGGACTCAGAATTATTTTGTCATGATACCAATCCTGTAAATAAATGCAGTAATCCAAAAGGCCCAAAGCTCAAGCACCTTCTTCTCAGGGATGGTTAAGGAGAACATGGGACCGAAGGGTACCAGAGCCTCAATAGTCAACTCAATAGTGCAATAATTTGGGCATTGAGAAGGGCATTCCTTAGGAACCATGTCAAGAAAGACCTTGCTGAAATGTTGGTATGGTGTAGGCATACAATTTACTTCTGCAATAGAAGAACAATAGACTGCACATTCAGCTGAATCTGGTTGTCCCGTGGAGGCTGGAAGACAATGTGTAGAGAAGAATGCAGAACAAAAACTGAGAGTATTCTCCTTCCGATTGATATGAGGATTATTCTTCCTTAGACAGGGTATACCCAGAATAACTGGAAAATGAGCAGCTCTGATGAGGTCAAAGGAGAGGGTCTCTCGGTGGTCATAAATCAATAGTTGTAATGGCACAGACATATGGTTGATGGGTCCTAAATTAAGGGTTTTTCCATCAACCCCTTCTGCGGCTTAATTTTCGTTGCGTTCTTGTTGAGATATTCCTTCATTCTTTGCCCCGATTAAGTCCATAAAACTGCCTGCTGCTCTGCTATCTATCAAAGCCCAGATTTCAATCTTCCATCGGGTGACGTGTAGAAGTAAGCAGACAACAAACAAACAGGTATCAGGTTGGACAGAGTAAGAGTAGGTGTAATCACTGGTCCTTCTTTGTTTCCCCGGCCAGAGGCCCATTCTAGGGTTGGGGTCTGTTGTTTCCCATTCTCCTCTTTGGGACCTCTGGACAATCACGGAGCCGATGACTCCATGCTCTGCAATACATACAGAGACTGAGGTCCCGTCTTCTTTTCCTTTCAGAGGTTGACAACGGTCCTCTTTCAGACCCAATGTGCATGGGTTCCTCCCTGGGGGTTTTGCCAGACACAGAGGGAGTAGTAAGAGGATGGGAGGGGAGGTTTTGGTTGCCCTGTTGTCTTTTTTTCTCCGATCTTCTTTCTTGCAGACGATAATCTATCTGAAGAACCAATGATATTGAGTCGGACAGCGAAGAAGGACGAGCAGTACAGGCAAGTTCATCCTTCAGGTCTTGCTGCAGGCCCCTTCTAAAGATGGAAAATTGAGCTTCCTCTGGCCATCCTGCTTTAACTGCTAAACGTTTCAAATTACTGATATAGGTCATTAGGTCAGGAGAACCCTGGCAAATATTCAAGAGTGTCTCAACAGCTGAAAAGGTCACTTCAGGATGTTCTAATGTCTGCTTGAGAAGGGCTGTAAAGGCTCCATAGTCCTTCAATACCGGATTGGCAGACATGACCAACCGGGTGGCCCATGCTAGGGCATTGGTGGTCATATCAGAAATTATGAAACCCACACACGCCTGATCCGTGGCATATGTGGAAGGTCAGACAGTGAAGTGGACTATGGAGGCGTCTATGAATTCTTTGATCCTTTTCGGGGAACCATTGTACTTTCCCGAGGCAATCCCCATAGGTGGAAGGTTCATAGAGCGGTCTTCTTTAGCAGATACCAACTGCCTAAGAACAGTGTTTTCCGTTTTCAAACCTTGCACCTTCATATGCAGGCCTTGTACAGCAGCGAGGAGTTCCTGTACCTGTTTAGCGGTGGCCATTGCTGTTGAGATTTGTTGGCGTTGTAAACTGTCAACAATGGAAGTGTCTTCCTCACCTGAGTCTTCATTGCTGGATGGACTAGGCAACTCTTCCTGTGGTGGAGGCGTTCCTTTCTTTCCAGAGGATTGTTAATCCTTGTAGAAGTACAGTCGTTCTCAAGGGGGAAGTCACTATGCCAGCTGTCTACCCGGCAAAGGCACGAGACTCCCACGAAAAAGACCAATTGAAGGGAAAAAACCAGAAGGTGCCAAAAAAAATTCAGTCCGAAGCAAGTTGTTTAAATAAACAGCAGCTGATGTTCCGGCAAACAACAATGTCGAGTCGGGAGATGATAAAATCCTGGAGTACCTTTGTAACCAAAACAAGCGGATGCCGGAAGAGGTGAGTACAGGAGAGCAATGGGTACTGAAAAAATGTAAGGTAAGCAATAAGACATGTAAGGTGGCAATGAAAAATCACACACAGTAAGGAAATTAAGAAAATGCCGTATGAAGGAAGCAGGTCAAGCTACAGAGTACCAGCAGAATATTAGGAAAGTTGAAGAGGGAAGAAAGAAGAGAAATACGACAAAAATGAGTAATGAAGATGCTGAGGAGGAAGAGAAAGGGCGAAGGATACGTGGAATAGCAAACAGTGCCGAAGATCCAAGTGCAGGGATGCAACACGCGGTGCAAACTCCGCGGGTTGCATGTATATAATAATGTGGCTGCCTTATTGGAAATAAACTAGACTGGTGAGGACATTCCAGGGGAAAGTAGCGGAACGTTAATGGCGCCGTAAGCAACATTTCTTCCATAAGCTCCAGGAAGGGAGACCAATGACACCCACAAAGAATGTCGCTGAAGTTGCCCCACCCCCATGAGAGGGAAGCAATCATCACTGATCTCTTTTCAGTGCACTCTTGTGATCTTTGGCAAACACCAAGAAGTAAAAACTCTTCTGTAATTCGTGAATACGTTACTTATCAAATTAAACACATCATTAGTGAATGTTTAGTAATACAGCAAACTAGATAGTCTTGCCTTAAAAATGAACTGCATTACCAATTAAATAGGAGTGTGGGAGCCCCTCTACTGTGAACGAACATGGGTCAAATACCCTGTACTATGGAATTTCTTCCACTCAGGAGGGTCTACAACCAAGGTTTAGCTCACTACACACTTCACAGAGGAGAAATTTCCATTTGTATATCAGTCTGGTCGCATCCACAAGGGCATCCAGTATTGAAATGCTAGGCAATTCTCCTCTGAACTAGAGTACCAACACTTGTTTGATATGTCCTCACAAAACTGACCATCCGATCAGGTTCTAATTCTCCGTATCAAAGGTGCACAGCACCGGGCTGTACTTCAACTATTTATTTTAACTTTAAACATTGTTTTTCTCCACTTTCTTAGCGCTGGATTCTGCAATGCCCTCAGATGATGCGGTCCTACAGCTCTGAGACTCTGTGCCCTTTGCTGTGGGTCTGTCCAAAACCTTTAACTCGTCTCTATTATCTCTGCCACAACATAGTCGCTATTTCTGATCTCCATGTCGAGAATATCTTCCAGCAGTTTACCATAGTGGCAAGTACTTGCCTTTTCTTGCTCCCTTTTCCCACACTTCTTCATGCAATTTCTGCAGTTTGATGCTACTCCAATACTCTTGCACCCAATGGGGTGTCCAGTCAACTGGTTGAAAAAAAACTGGTTGACTGCAATTTGGTCGACGCAATTTGGTCGAAAACCAAATGGTCGAATTTTTTTTTTATTTATATATTTATTTTTCGGGTTTTCGTTTAGTAAAAAAAGGGGTGTTTAGAGAAAAAAATGGGGTTGGGGGGGACCCCCCCAAAAAAATGAAAAAAAAGGGTTAAAATAAAAAATAAAAAAAATTCGACCATTTGGTTTTCGATCAAATTGGTTCGACCATTTGTCTGGTCGACCAATTTTTTTCGACCAAATGTCTGGCAACCACCCAATGGCCCTCAGTAAGGCATACATGTGTTGTTTCCTTCATTAAATTTCACGCTATTCCATTTATTGGGGCTGCCATCAGCACTCACCTCATGTGCTCCTGTGCCATCTCTCTGATGCTTTCGGGCCTTCCTCGCAGGCATCTTCCTGTGCGTTCCCCCACTCATCTGTTACACTACCCACTCTCTGGTCCTTATTTATTTTATTTGCGTAGGGAACCGCCTCCTGATTCTGCCCCAGAGGGGTGGGGATTGTATTGCTGCTAGGTCATTTCAAACACTTAGAACTTTCCAAGGTGCTCTCCATGCTGCCACCCCAGCTGTGCCTCCTCCCTCACCCACCGCCTCTCATTGGATGTACCTTTCTGTTTTCTTGAATCATACCTGAATCGCTGCTTATTAAGGCTCACCACAAATTAAACTGACCAGAGGACGTGCAATAATGGCTGTGATTATATTCCGGATATATGTAAAAACCTTGTCTCTAGATTGTCGACACAAAAAACAGTGGTGCTGGAATTCCATTATTTTTTCGGGAGGGGGGCTAGCCCCACGGTGCCACACTTACCTCTTGTTTCCCCACTATCTACTTCCTTGTGCCCCACTCAAATATAACCAAAGGGCAATATATATCCCGAGACGGCAGGATGGTACTGCCGGCATACCTGCCTACATTTCTAAACACAAAACCCAGAGAATGACGTCACTGATGCCAGCCCCCTTTTCCAAGACCCTGCCCACCCGACTTAAAAAACCACTTAAAAAACCCCAAAAACGATGTAGTACACCCGTTTCGTCCAATGTAAGAGACAGGATCCTTCTAGTCACATCATGGAGCACTAATAAATATGAAAACAACTTAGGGTTCTGAGCACAAGGATGACATCCAGATTGCCCGCTACCCCACCCTTTAGTTTCCGTCCACACCTCAATGTGATTGGCCACAAACAGTGTGTTTCGAGGCGTGGGCAGATTTCCTTGGTGCAAGCGATATTCAATCAACACTACAGCTAAGTCGATGCCTAGTCTGGGATGCTGAGGAAAACCCTTATTGATGTATTTTTATATCCAGTTCAGTACTCTGGATGACAACCCTTGTATAACACCCCCCTCTTAGAATCCCCCTGACCCCACTGAGCCAAGAAGTAGGTTTGTTTTGCAAATGAAAAGGTTTATTTGAAAATTTAAACTATATATATATATATATATATATATATATATATATATATATATATATATATATATATATATATATATATATATATATATATATATATATATATATATCACACTTCTATAAATAAATGTATATTACACTTATGAATATGAGTAGTAGTCAGCAAGAGGTAATTTATGAATAGGAACAGAAGAATAAGGTGGGAAAGAATGCTTTATATGGTTCAAGGAAGCGCAAGGTGGAATAAAATGCAGTACAGAAATAACTTGTTATGATTTTAGCAAAGGGTAATATGATCACTTTTTCTTTTGACAATTCACTCCCCCCCGATGCAATACAAGAAATG
Source organism: Ambystoma mexicanum (assembly GCF_040938575.1). Classification (NCBI taxonomy): domain Eukaryota; kingdom Metazoa; phylum Chordata; class Amphibia; order Caudata; family Ambystomatidae; genus Ambystoma; species Ambystoma mexicanum. Next base: position 1,332,204,369 of record NC_090931.1, read on the forward strand.
GAAGGAGAGCACACAGTCTTCAAGAATCCCCACAAATCACACTTTATAATGCAATAACAGTTCCAGTTCTCCCAGCAAGCTTAGGGAAAACAGGGATGAGTTTTAAACACAGGCGAATTACTTTAATGTGGTTTGCAAGGAAGTGAAAACGTGCTAAAATTGCTTTTAATTCCCTCTAGAGGTTCAGGGTAGGTGATGGCTACTTTATATTAGTTCAGGCTCACTCTAACAATACTCTATGAATGATTAGCAGATTGCAAACGAATTTTAGCAAAGAGAAGCAAAAAGCTGCTGATTTCTACAGATGAAGAAATCGGGCCAAATCGCAAATCGCGGTAAATTTTGCGAGTGCGTGTCTCGCGATTACGTAAAAAGTATAGGGAGTAGGAAGTTAGGTTCGTTGGAAAGCCTAGATTCTAAGCTTTCAGATGAAAGTTAAATTTCGTTCCTAGCCCAAACGGTTCAAGAGATACGGACGATTTAATAAAGGTAGATTTTCGGATTTAAAGTAAAACTCAAAATGACAGGTGACAGTTGTGCAGCTTTAAAAATGACAGATGACACGATTTCTAGGAGGCTGTTCTAATTAGGTTAAAATAGCTTGAATTAGATTATTTTAACTAAGAGATTGGGTTCTGCACAGTTCTGGCGGATACTCACTCCTAATTTTGAAATGAATGGGCCTCGTCACAGATCTGGTCAACTGGACTGGACTTCGGTTCTCTCTGATCGGCGGGTCAATCAGGCACCGGTTCTGCCCACAGCGGTCTGGGTCTCTGGTTCTGCTCACAGCGGTCTGTGTCTCTGGTTCTGCTCACAGCGGTCTGGGTCAGCTCTCTGGATACAGCGGCCTGTGGTTCTCTAGATCTGTGGGCTGGTCTCTGGCAATTGTTCTTGGCAAAAGAATTCAAACAGCTCGCCCGGCTGTGGAATAGTTTGCAAATGATTTTAAGGATGCTGAGGCCTGCTGAGAAGAGTTCTCAGTTTGTGGGTTTAGGCCCTTGCTTTAAGTTCTGAAGTAAAGTTCTGGTCTTTGGAGATTGATGGATGTGAAGTCTGGAGTCTCCCGGCAGAGCGTCCCGCAGAAAATGGAATTGAATGTCTCTACCTGTCCCAGCAGTCTCTTTTTATGTGTTTTGGAAGTGGGTGTGTGCGTGGCATAACTGAGCCTGCCCCTCTCTACTTGTCATTGGCCAGTTCCTCCTCTCTCCTTTGATTGGGGGAAAGAAATGGAGTGTCAGAGTGATGCTGTAGGTTTTATGGTCAGAGGAACCTCCCCTTGTCAAATTGCACACAAATCTATTTCTGATCCAAATACATATTTATCTATGTACCATTTTTCTCATATTATAGGTCCAGTTAACATATTTTCTGTAGCACCAAACCATCCGATCCCTGTCTTTGTACGATGTTGTGTCCACTGATGACAGAATTCTCCCCTTTTCATCCAGATAACGACCTCTAAACCTTTCCAGATTTTACACAAATGTGCACCAGGGATATGGGTTTCAGATGATAAAGTGTCAGATTTTTAACATGCATACATTTGGAGTGAGACCCTATTTTCCGCTAGCAACCCCCCAGAATACACCACAGGGTCCTAACACCTCTTAAAACGTGCACAGAAAAATCACAAGAACAATGATATTAATTATATAATTTTGACCAGTCCGCACTATGCGTTATCTATTTTTTTAAACTATGCTCTGGTCAAAAAGGGGTGTGGCTACCCACATCACAGGGTGGAATAACTGGTTTATCCACTTCCCCCAAGCTCAGCTGCTAGCAGAGGCACTGCCCCTCCCAGTTTCCCCCAAGAGGAAGCCACTTTACGCCCCCCCAATATAACATTTGCCTGAGCCAAAGAAGGCACATTGTTCAATTTCCTGCAGTCCCCAGCTGCCACTCCCCTTTCAATCAACAGGGCCATGTGACCTCCTTTTTGTGGGGCAGCAGAATGCAGCCAGGCATGGGAACACAGCTGTTGATCCAGTTTCAACTCCTGTCGGGGGTAGTTGTCAGGCAGAATCCAGTTTCATTAAGCCAGGTTTCAGCTAAATGTCACTTTTTGTTCCCAGTTTTCTACATTCAAATCAAACTGACAATATTTACACATGCAGCTAGAATGCTGATTCTAAGTTCAAAACTATGACATTTCAACAGTTACAAACTATGTGACACTCAAAAGTAGGTCCCTCATTTAATTTAAACATTTCGATTTTAGTGGTCTTCATTTCAGTTTAACTTAAGCTGCTGACCTCCACAGCTCAGCCAGTTTTGTTATGAACATGGTTTTGGGCTTTTTTTCTTTCCATATTTTGTATGTACACAAAACCTCATTCTGCAAAATGTCTGCTGGTGTTCAGTGAGATTTTTGAATATCCTGCAATGTTTGAAAATAGGCATTTTGAGCTTGCATTCAGAGAAAACAAGGTGATTTCAAAGGGCTTTTTAAGCTATCGGGCACTGCTGTTTTTCCTTAGGCACACATTCCACTCATGGCACCCCTGGCCCATCACGCTCCCACTGGTGGGTGGAAGGTTAGGCGACCATTTTGGTGTGCGCACAAACTGCACGGTTCTCCTATTCTGGCGTGAATGTGGGCGGCGATAGCTCATCCCCACATCCACCCAGTCTATTGATTTAGTTTGTTCTGGGATAGAATAATGGGCGGCGACAGCTCATCCCCACATCTACCCAGTCTATTGATTCAACATGGGTCAAAACCCTTGACATTGGATTGCCGGATATCCCGGAGACTCCAAACTCTTCCCTGGAGACCTGTAGAAGAACATTAAATCCCATCGACTCCGGGGAACAAACCCAGAGACTAGGTAGGTATGCATGCCGGTAATGTCCCACCATACAAATTAAGGGCAACAGCAAAGTGAAGAACCCTTAACACAGACAGGAATGTCGTTACTGGCACAGGAGGCCCACCACTGAGGGTTATAGCACCATGAGCACAAATGAGCGGCTGCTGAAAGTCAATTAAAATAAAAGAAAACAAAAACGTATGTTTTTTCAGTCCTAGAATGCTACATATGGAGCAGAAGTCTGTTTTCAGTGTTGATTCCGAATAAACACTGAAAACGGACTCCTTTTGCAGGTGTTGCGTTGCAGTAATGAAGAAAGGTATATTTTTATTATTTTTATTTCGCCTTTAGCACCATGGTGTGCAGTTCATTTTCCAAGAATGTGTTGGGGTTAACATTCACACACAATGCATCAGGTTTTACCTTTGACTTTTACTGGCTCAGCTAAGCTCCATATTTTCAGAGGGTAACTTTACTAATCTGAGTGCCTTATTCAACTGCAGTGGATGGATGGATAAAGGGCAGTTTCTAGCCAACTTGGTGCCCAGGGCGAAACATCAGAATGCCCCCCCAAAACCCCAGCTGGCACACGTCACTCCCAAATTACACCTCTGTCGTGCGACAAAACCCCTCCTCAATATGAATAAATAATTGCTATATACATGAAGCTGGTTTCATTACATTGCAACTCAAGTACTTTACAGAAGAATTCTAATGTGAACACATAGCTGTTGCTACCCAAGTAAATGTTCTTTCTGTCACATGCTCTTAGGGAAGGCTGTGTCTGAATGCAGTTTCAAATTGTCCATACTGGCACACTGTGGTGTGTGCTGGGGTCTGAGGGCCCACTGACCTGGCCCTGTGTCGCAGGTGTTCTGTTCGTACCACCTCCATTGTATTTCACAAGGGGCAATGCTAGACTAACCATATTAATTATTTTCTGATTGAAGATTATCATTCCAAGATGGACTGTCTGGTACACTCTTATTGTACTCTTTCAAAATACGTATCTGGGAGTGGGAAAGAGGACAAATAGCACCAATGAGAATTCCTGTAAGCTTTGCATTAAATCACAAAGCATTTCAGGACTATAACAGTGATCAGAGATCTCTACATTTGATACATAAGTCTGAGATAAAAAGGATTGTATGTATGAATCTCTAAATTCATAACTGATGCATGGCTTGGTGCTCACCTCATGGTTCACACTCACCCTAACATTAACATGTTTGTAACCATGAACCATACATGTTCATTTGGACAGCTTACCTTTTTAGATGAGAGTATAAAATGGCTGCAACATCAGCCACTCACATGGGGTACAAGGGCTCTTTTGCTTCTTGTTTCTGAAGAATTTTAGAGGAGGAAGGGCTGGGTCTCAGTGTGGCCATGCCTAACCCCGATACAGAAACATCTTTAGGGAATTATATCTACATAATGAGCAGGATACCGCACAAGAGAGACCCAATAAACAATGCACAGAAAGGCTACACATGAAGGATTGTACCTCTTTCAAACTTTAGCCGGACCAGTAATAAACTGATGAAGCATTTTAAACAAAACCGGCATCTAATATATGGTAAAGGGTCCACAGTTCCTCAGCCTCTACCTCCTCACTATTACGAAGGCCTCAAGTGTTATTTCAGCAAAAAAGAGCAGGCCCATGATTTATCTAACAGCTGGCATTAGCATCTCCTGTTAGTGCTAGCCTGCAGCTAGTGAGCTAGTGAAAATCATGGTGTTGCAGTGTAGAAAGGGTGTTTGGCCTTGTGAATTTACAATTTGAGGCAACTTATTTGATTGCTTTATGTGTTTAAATATGGGCACAGTATGGCAAGCACATCAGAGTCACATTTACAACATTCCAGTGTGCTCTGGTATGGACATTGGGCGCATCAGACAAAAACAGCTATATGTCCTGTTACATAAGGGAGCACCACACAGACGCAATTAACCAACAAGTTGGTGACTTGTGCAGTGCACAAATCATTGCTGCACACATATCACTGCACAGTTTAGCCATGGTTTACTGTCTGCCTGGTGACACACAATGAACTCTACTTTCCTAATCAAGGTGCCAAATCACATTGAGTTGCCATCTGGTGTGTGTGCTAGGCAGTGACTGGCTTGTTTAGGAAATTAAAAGACCTTTGATGCTGAGCGGGTGCATTTAGTCCATGTCCCAAAGCAGCCACTAGAATACTGAAGCAAGAACATTTCAGTTAACCTTCATAGGGATGCACCATATGTAACTAAAACATAGTAAACAGAAAAACGTTTTAAAGAGACATGAAAATAAAGAAAATAATTTAAAACTTTTCTGTTTGGCTCATTAATTCTCTTTGAAGAATGCATAGGTTTGGTCAGCTAACTGATACTTGTGGTGGTGTGGTGAATAAAAACGCCCTATGTTCAGTTCTTAACACTGAAATTTTAAGCACATTCTGTGTAAAAACAATGGCTTGTTAAGTGAGTCAAACTTATAAATTGCCCAACGTGTGTGACTCCCAGCATCTGACGCGCATTTCAGTCATCCACGAGTCAGCAGAGAGCAGCCAACCACACATCTCAGAGGAGGACCCACCGGAACAGCAGGCTGCTCAATCATTTGTGCGGCCAGATCAGAGTCAGCTTTCTGGGTGGGCCCCTTACTTCGCCCACCTCCTGAGCTATTTACCCAGGTCAAGAAATGGGGCTGGATGGATGTATATCCTGCGGCAGGCAAGATGAGTTCAACCCTATAGATTCAGTAAGGGTTATGCTGGGCGGATTATTTGGGCAGACTCTTGTCGGCAGAAGTTATCATTACGATCAGAGATAAGATGGGAAATTCACTCAGTTACAGAAATATTGACATAACCGCAATAACACATGTGGATTCACTGAAAAACTACCAGCATTCTTTAATCAATCCGTATGCCCAGAGGATTAGTCAGGGGCAACAGACAAGTCTTGGGAAAAAAGACAATGCTGCACAGTCCCGCCTTTAGAGACTGGAGTCTGGCAGGAAGCGCAATATAAATTATCAATTTAATCGTTTTACATTTAAATTTTTATGCATTCATTAAAAACATGTGTAAGCAGTTCCACACCCTCATCTTGACTATGGAAATTAGATATGTACAGTAGCCGAGCAAAGTCCTGCTGTAGTGGAATTAAGAGATATCCACATTTTCACCCACTTTCAATGTCCTCACGGAAAATTGAGTTTTTACTGTAACAAAGCAAGTACTTATGCTTCCCTTCAGTACAAGAAAAAAATAAGGCCCATCTGGGAACTTTATATAAGATTTAGTTGAAGGACGCAAGCGTAGGTACAAAATTGTGATTTATAAGCCAGTTGAAGTAATGGTGTTCACAAGCTCACACATCATGCTGAGTCAGGAGGTAAGTTTGCTGTTGAGTTTATTCCCATCCTTGCCAGCTAGCAACCTATAACTGTCACTCTAGGGACTATAGAATCTGGACACCCAGCACACTCATGCATTCCCATGACATCACGCCATTCAGCCTCACACACACCAATGCTAACTGCAACACCAATATTTACTACAGGTGTCATTCTGCTGATGTTGAGTCCCAAAGACCAGCAAAGTGGTTGGTGTAAAATGGATGATATTTTTGTAATACTAAGGGCCCAATTCATGGAAAAGTGCGCATTGATCCGCAAAGTGTCCACGTCGAAAACGACATTGCGCGTCCATGCACGCAAACAATTCTGTGCGCGCTCTGCATATTTATGGAATTTTCACCACAAAGTAACCCCATGCGCATGCAGCAACCGGAACGCCCATGACATTCCCCCACACAAAGCAAATCCAGCCACGTATACCAACCACTGGGCCCTCCACCTCCACGAAGTAATGCACCCTACCAATATTGCGTGCAAACACCCCCAACAAAGGCAGCACCCTGGCGACACTGCGTCGGGACCCCAATAGCCATTTACAGCACGCTGGCAACATGCGTGCCATTTTAAGTAACTGTAGTCAGTACCCGGTAAATTTGCGTGTGAACCCCTGTAAACCGTGGCTGCACCCGGCTACTCTACATACACGCACCCCTAACTGTGGTTGGCACCCCAACTGCATGCACGCACCTCTAAATACCAGATTGGACCTTACCTTTGAAGGGTAATTCATATGTGATTGGGGACTTGTGCCTGCTTTCACGTGGCGGTGTGATCGGGAGCTTTGTGTGCTAATTTCCTAGACCTGATGTTGCGCGGTCAGATCCATGAATACGCTTGGTTTTCTGTGGTGCTGGGCGTGCAATTTCCTTGCGCAGGCCGTTCCTCAACGTGCCCACATTTTTCCTTGTTCTTCCTCATTCTGTGTGGACAATGGGGAATATGCATGTTCTGCCCCCTATTTTAATCTCTGCGCAGGCCCGACCCACACTCTGCATGGAGTCTCACGCAAGGCACTCGACTACTCGCAGAGAAGTACCGGATCTACACAGAGTCCCCGCAAGGTCCAGAAAGGTCCTGCAAAGTCGACTCCATGAATCATCGAAGGTGGTTATGCATGCAGAATGGCCTGCAAAGTCCATATTTTCCATGCAAAGAAATATATGAATCATGCCCTAAGTGTTTTTGCACTACAATTACACATGTAATGCACCCATAGCCCACTAGCTCCATAAACAGGCAGTACCCACTGCTCGCATTGCAGCTTCCTGTACTAGGCAGATTTTAGAGACTGTTGAAAATGTGATGGCATTTTACACAGGTGACACTGCTGTGATGGGGAACACATAAAGTGAAGGGTGGGAGTGGGAGGGGGTCATTCTTGGATGCTTGGATGCCAGCCTATAACATCATTTGTTGAAGCGATAGAGAGAATACAGTTAGTAGATTTCAAAATATGTGTACCAATATTGAATCTTCTCTCTCTTGTGGTAATTTGTTGGTGTCGCCTCCTGTTCCTTTCCTGGTCCTTCTCTATTCTATGTGACTTTGGGGCAGTCTCGGGATCTCACAAGCAATCAGTGTTGATCCATGTACTTTGGCCATGTGGTTTTTATGCTCATCTCAGTAGGTTGTTCACTTGCTGGGGAGTTCTGACATGAACCTTTAGTCCTTTCCCGTCATGTTCCCTTCAACACACGGCAACCATACCTCAACTCCCCTGCCAGGTAGCACTGGCGTTGCCGATGCGATGAAAGCGGTGCACGGAAGAAAGAACGAGATGATGGGAAATTAAGGAAAGATAAAGAGAACAGTCTTTTGGAAGTCACTACTTATGTTAAATGCAACAAATAAAGCCACATGTACAGCTGGCACCTGTTCCTCCTCCATGCTGTGCAGCCTGCTTGCTCTCCAATGGCTGGATCACCTTGATTATGAATGATGGTCATGATTATGAAGATATCTTCATAGACGCTGCGGGCAGGACTGGGGTGTTGATGGTTGTAAAGTAGGCTGATGGTCATGATTATGAAATATATCTTCATAGACGCTACGGGCATGAGTGGAGTGTTAATGGTGGTAAAGCAGAATGATGGTCATGATTATGAAGATAACTTCATAGACGCTACGGCCATGAGTGGAGTGTTAATGGTGGTAAAGCAGAATGATGGTCATGATTATGAAGATAACTTCATAGACGCTACGGCCATGAGTGGAGTGTTAATGGTGGTAAAGCAGAATGATGGTCATGATTATGAAGATAACTTCATAGACGCTACGGCCATGAGTGGAGTGTTAATGGTGGTAAAGCAGAATGATGGTCATGATTATGAAGATAACTTCATAGACGCTACGGCCATGAGTGGAGTGTTAATGGTGGTAAAGCAGAATGATGGTCATGATTATGAAGATAACTTCATAGACGCTACGGCCATGAGTGGAGTGTTAATGGTGGTAAAGCAGAATGATGGTCATGATTATGAAGATAACTTCATAGACGCTACGGCCATGAGTGGAGTGTTAATGGTGGTAAAGCAGAATGATGGTCATGATTATGAAGATAACTTCATAGACGCTACGGCCATGAGTGGAGTGTTAATGGTGGTAAAGCAGAATGATGGTCATGATTATGAAGATAACTTCATAGACGCTACGGCCATGAGTGGAGTGTTAATGGTGGTAAAGCAGAATGATGGTCATGATTATGAAGATAACTTCATAGACGCTACGGCCATGAGTGGAGTGTTAATGGTGGTAAAGCAGAATGATGGCCATGATTATGAAGATAACTTCATAGACGCTACGGGCAGGAGTGGAGTGTTGATGGTGGTAAAGTAGGCTGATGGTCATGATTATAAAGATATCTTCATAGATGCTACGGGCAGGACTGGGGTGTTGATGGTTGCAAAGTAGGCTGATGGTCATGATTATGAAGATATCTTCATAGACGCTACGGGCAGGAGTGGAGTGTTAATGGTTGTAAAGCAGAATGATGGCCATGATTATGAAGATATCTTCATAGACGCTACGGGCAGGAGTGGAGTGTTAATGGTGGTAAAGCAGAATGATGGTCATGATTATGAAGATATCTTCATAGACGCTACGGGCATGAGTGGAGTGTTGATGGTTGTAAAGTAGGCTGATGGTCATGATTATGAAGATATCTTCATAGACGTTACGGGCATGAGTGGAGTGTTAATGCTGGTAAAGCAGGCTGATGGCTATGATTAGGAAGATATCTCATTGATGCTTTGTCCACAGAGGAGTATTGTTGGTGGTAAAGCCGACTGGTGGTTATGATTATGAATAGATCTTTACAGATGCTATGGGCAGACTGGAGAGTCGTTTCAGGAAGCAACTTAACATTGTAATCGAGAGGCAGTCGTACAAACATCCACAAGTCAATTGATGATTATGTCATGGCTTTAGGAGAACTTGCAAGTAAATGCACCATTGGGAATGTGTGATCAGCTAATCTGCAATCAGCTTCTCATGCACTGCTCTTATTCTAAGATTCACAAACTTCTCTGGAAGAGCACAGATCACATACTATCATGATTGCTGAAACAGTACAGCTCGCGGGTGAATGTATGAAAGAATTGAAAGGAACTGAGACTAGACACAGAGGGCCCGATTCCTGGAATTATTTGCGTGTAAAATACCGTATTTGCATGACAAAATGTGTGTGGAATCCCGTCTGTCGATTTATGGAATCGACTGAGCTGGATATTTTGTCAACTTACATGGATTACCAGCATGGTCTGCGAGTCTCTGTGAGCGGCCACGTGTCTTGTGCGAGAGACCACGCAGGGTATGGGCGAGGCCTACGCAGAGGGCGGATTTGTGGGTGGAACACGGAAAATAGGGAACAACATGCCAAAAAGTGGCCGTTACGAGGGACGGCACGCAGGCCTTCCATGGCAGGCCCAGAAGTGTGCACAAAAAAGCGTATTCATTGATGTGACCGCGCGATCCCCTCACCTGTGAAATGTCCACGCATAGCCCTCAAACTCTCCGCCACCTGAAAGCAGGAGTACAGACTTGCACGGAGGATTCACAACTTTCGATGTGAGTTTGCCTGTCAGATTTAGGTGTGCATGCATGCAGACAGTGCCCTGATCATAGTTAGGGGTCGCCTACACAGCGTAGTAGTGTGCAGAAATGGTTTACGGGGGTTTGCTTGAAGAGTTTCCCGAGGGATAACCAAGTTACGATAAATCTTACGCATGTTGTCGGGGTGCTGGTGACAGTGTCGGGGGATACTGCGCAGGGTCCCCGAGGTGCAGGTCTGCTTGCGGGGGCCCTTACACACTCTATACAGGGTGCATGTATGCACATCTGGGGAGCATCAAATGTAGCTGTTTCCGGCGGTTTCGGCTTTGCATGGGGCTTGTTGGGGGTGTTCCGGATGCAACTTGTGAATACCTTTCATTTGCGTGAGGGATTCCATGAATACACAGAGCGTGCAGTCTAACGTCTACGCACCGGCTCGCGCAGGTTTGTTCTTGGCACGCAGGGATTGCACAATAAATGCATACTTTTCCATGAATAGGGCCTACAGGGTGCATGAGCAGGGAATAAGGAAAGAACAATAAGAAATGGTGGGATAGCAAACGAAACAGATTCAACCACTTCTGCACGAGTGATAACTGACATGGTGTCATGATGCCTACCCCCGGGCATCCAGACCAAGTCCATCAACCCCGGAAGCAGGCATCATGTTACCTGGAGCAAACCCAGCAACCCCTGTTAGGGGCTATCTGGGTACAGTCCTGGCGCCTATGGCGCCAGGCTCATATGGGACATCAGTCCTGGCGCCTATGGCACCAGGCTCATATGTTAAAACTTACCTGATGCAGACCATGCTGCAAGGGATCCAAGCATCCAAGCCCATGTGAGGCTTGAAGGGACTATTTTATCTTAGGGACTATTTTGTTACTCGGGTGTGGCTGTGGAGGAATACTTACCTGGGACTACTTTGAAGGATATTTAAACCACGCCTGAAGAGCAGCACATGCTTCGCGTTATTCTGCATCCAGCAGCGTAACGCTCACCGTGTCTGCAGTCAGAATCCAGCATCCTGCCATGCCCGCCTCGAGCCCAGAGCACCTAGAAAGAAGGGAAAGAAGAAGAAAGGTTAGAACAAGAACTTTACTTGATTTCTTACCTGATTTCAGATTCAGCACATCTTCAAACCAGAAACAGACTTCATTTTAAACGTGTTGCATCGCCAACAGCAGCGCCGCGCCATACTCACCGTTCCTCGCAACATCTCTACGATCCGGTGCTGTCTCCATCATCTGGTTGCCGCATTCCAGCGCCTAAGGGGGACAAGAAAACAACAAGGTGAGCCAAGGGACCAAACAAGGACAATCTCTTGCCACCATATGCTTATCTGATTTTACCGCAGGAGGTATTATCCACCAGCACGCCAAATCTTCCTACGCTGCACCTACAAGAAAAGAGGAAGCAGCGAGTTAAACCTTGGCATCATTTACCGGACAGTGTTACAAAACACAGACCCTTACCTGAACGCTTTCAGCTGCCACAAGACGATCATCTTTTGGGTCTAAGCTACAAAAGAAACAAGGAATTGGACAAGAGTGATTAATCGGACATTTTGAACTCATTAGAACTATATACTTACGGCCTTTCGCCCAGAGGTTTGGAGCCAAGATTTGTCCAGAACTCTTCCAATATCCTCAAGCCAGTGAAGTAACTGGCCATCAACGCGCCCTGCATTCTTCGCAGGATGGAGAGCTCATCATACAAAACTATAAGGAGAGCTTTGTGAAAGGGAATGTCAGAAGTGATAAGTGGGGACGCAGTGAGGTGTTAATACTCAAATCCACGGGTGTCTAATTCCCTTTCCCCGTCTTTAGGAGACTACTTCTACAGGTCAAGCAGACGAAGCTAGGTGGGACAATCCAGTCAGTCATCTCTGCACTACGCATCACGTTGGTGGAGACCGTGGCTGTCCAGTTCCGCTCGACACCCCTGTGGGAGCCAGGTGAGCGTAACAGAACGCGAAGCCTTCCTACATATTCTCACCCGGGTGTCATGGAGACATCAGAAACTGACCAACTGGCCCAATTATTAGGGGAACATAGGGCTGAAGTACATGCCGCTCGCCAAGAAACAAATACACTCAGGAGAGAGTTGATTGTTTCGAAGGCACGCACTGATGATCTTGCTAGACAATTACTGCAAAACCAAGCGGGGCAAACACCTCTACCGGGACTCGGGGGATTCCAAACCCTGTTTCACCAAGCAACCCTGTGCAAGTGATTTTACCAGGCAATATCCCGTTAGCCCCGCCAGAACGCTTTGCGGGGGACCCGAAAAGATTTGCCGTGTTCATGAACCAATACCGTTTGCACTTTTTATGCAGACCTGGAGCCTTTCCAAACGATCAAGCCAAAGTAGCCTTCGTATTATCATATTTCAGCGGCAATGCAGCGGATTGGTGAATCCCACTAGTCAATCAGGAATACCCTATTCTTCAGGATTTTCAGGGTTTTCAAATGAGCATGGAAAGACTATTTGCCCGGCACTTTCAAGGACAGGCCCTGGATAACAAACTTTTGTCCCTACGACAGGGTAACCAAGACCTTCTAACCTACATAGCAACCTTTAATAGGTTGGTGGTAGAAACTGGATGGCCCGAGGAAAAACGGATTACGTTATTTCATTGGGGACTTCGAGGAGAACTCAAAGATGTTTTGGCTCAAGTTGTGAACCCACCTCAAGACTGTGCTGAATATATAGACTTAGTGGTCCAGTTAGATCACAGACTTCAGAATCGAAAGGCTGATCGAGCCAAGTTCGAGAACCGGGTGTTGGTTAAACCCAACGCTACCCCCAAAGGAACAGATGCCTCAGAACACATGCAAATCGGAGGAGTTAAAGGACCCTTTACACAGAAGGAAAGAGAAAAAAGGCGGCAAATGCAACAACTGTGGAACTTCGGGACATTTTCTACGGGATTGCTCTGTAAAACCACCCAAGAAGGTGGTAGGAGCTGCTGAAAAAAAACATATGGAGCCTGACTCGGGAAACAGCCATGCCCGACAAGCGTAGAGGTCCGCTTGCCGAGCTTGAAGAAGGATACTCAGACCTTGCATTTCATCATACCAATGGTCCTTATAGATCCAAGGCAGCCATCACGTTTGCACGCAGTTAGGGCATACATTGATAGCGGCGCCATAGGAAACTATATGGACCACGAATTGGCTTCTAGGATGAATCTACCTCTGCAGAATGACCACTTGCATGTCATCACCACAGTCGATGGAACTGAAATTGCCTCTGGGCCTGTAACTCATTCCACCGCAGAGATGACATTATTGGGTCAGGATGGGCATCGAGAGACTATTGTGTTTGATTTAATCAAAGCCCCGCAGTTCCAAATAATACTGGGGATACCTTGGTTGGAAACACATAATCCTTGTATTGATTGGCGAGAGAAGAGAATAAACTTCCCGGATTGTGCACATACTTGTTACCCAATAAAAACCTTGAAGAAGGACCTGGCCACAGTCGCTACTCCAGTTGTGCAGTTACCGCACGAATATCAAGAATTCCAGGATGTTTTCCAAAAAGAACAGGCAAACACCTTACCACCTCACAGATCATACGATTGTCAAATTGATCTCATACCTGGTGCACAACAAACTCCATGTAGTAGGATCTACGCACATACGGAACCCGAGAACCTTCACCTACGACAATACTTGGACCAATACCTTGACAATTGTTTCATTCGTCCATCCAAGTCCCCTGCATCTTCAGCTTTGTTCTTCGTGCCAAAAAAGGAAGGTGACCTCAGAACGTGCATAGACTACCGCGCCTTAAATCAGATCACGGTTAAGAACCGATACCCATTGCCTCTGATCCCAGAATTACTAGACCAAGTAAAGGACGCTTGCATCTACACTAAATTAGATCTCCGAGGGGCATACCATCTGGTACGTGTAAAGAAGGCGACGAATGGAAGACTGCTTTTCGCACTAAGTACGGGTTATTCGAATACCAGGTGATGCCCTTCGGGTTGTGCAATGCACCAGCAGCCTTCCAGTATTTTATGAACGATGTCCTGCGTGAACTCATTGACGTCTGTGTTGTCGTAACCATAGACGATATTCTAGTGTACTCCTCTTCAGAATCTGACCATCTGAAGCACGTTCGTGCAGTCCTTGAGGAACTACGCCAGCACAAGTTATATGCAAAATTGGAAAAATGCGTTTTCCATACTACAGAAGTTGAATTTCTTGGATTTATCCTGACTCCAAAAGGAGTTCGAAAGGACTCTCGAAAGGTGGACTCAATTCTCAAATGGCCATCACCCAGTTCAGTTAAAGGAGTACAAAGCATGCTTGGATTTGCTAATTTCTATCGCAGATTCCTTCTGGATTTCTCGCATGTTGTACACCCTATCACAGCGCTCTTGCAAAAAAACAAACGCTTCCTGTGGACTGAAGAAGCTTAGAATGTCTTCCAAGAACTGAAAGCGAAATTCACGTCTGCACCTGTATTAAAACATCCTCGTCCTGAACTCCCATACATAGTTGAAACCAACACATCCAGTTTAGCCATGTGACCTGTTGTCCCAGAAGGATCCTGAAACCGGTCAACTTCACCCAGTAGCATTTTGGTCCAGAAAATTCTCGGCACCCGAGTTAAACTTTGCGGTTACCGATAAGGAGCTATTAGCTATCAAATCCGCCTTCAAGACTTGGCAGCATTGTCTTCTCGGTGCCAGGCAAACCATTACTGTAATCAATGATCACCAGAACTTGCAGTATTTAAAGACAACCAAAGCCCAATCATCACGCCAACTTTGATGGGCATTGTTCTTTGCCGAGTTCGATTTCGTGATCACTTATCGACCAAGCTGTAAAAATGACAAGGCAGATGCCTTATCCCGAATAGGAATGGAAGAAGCATATTCGAACCCGGAGCCGGTGCCTATAATTTCAGAACAAAGAATTCTTGGCATAACTACTTTACAAACCCTAGAAGATATTCAGGTAAAGATCCAACAACTCTTCGATCCAACAGCCCTGCAGGACTGGGTAAACAAAGGCTCAGACTACTCTGTCATCAATGACCTACCTTATTATCAAGGGTGTCTATTTCTACCACATAAGGAACTACAAGAAATAGTCATCTCCAATTATCATGACACCCTGATGGAAGGGCACCCAGGTATTGCAAAAACTGAAGCTAAAATTAAGAGACAATTCTGGTGGCCCACCTGGCGAAAATACGTAAAGTCATTTGTAATGTCCTGTGGTATTTGTGCCCAAAACAAAAGTCAGAAGAAAAAACCGGCTGGCTTTTTACAACCCTTGGATATTCCACCTACACCATGGCACACTTTATTGTTAGACTTTATTACAGACCTACCTCCATGTAATGGATTTAACACCATTCTCGTTATTGTGGATCTTTTTTCCAAAATGGCCCACTTTATTCCTTTAAAGGGATTACCTTCGGCTTCAATTCTGGCCAAGGAGTTTCTCAAAAACATTGTTCAAATACACGGATTTCCCTCCGTATTGGTCTCTGACCGAGGTAGTCAATTCATTTCACAATTTTGGAAGAAATGTTGTCAATTGGCGCAAATCGATGTGAGGTTATCGACCAGTCACCATCCCCAGACCGATGGTCAAACGGAGAGGACCAACCAGACTCTTGAACAGTACCTGCGTTGTATGTGACACCAGACTGAAAGTAATTGGAAGGACATTCTATGGATCTCCGAATATGCATACAATAACTCTGTACATTCTGGAACTGGACAAAGCCCCTTTTATACCATATACGGGCACCACCCTCCAACCTCAGAACTTGACTCACCTCAACACTTAGAAATGCCTGCAGTGAACCATCTACACGCTACTATTACACAAGCCTTTAAGGAAGCAACTGAACATTTGAAACATGCGAAAGAAAAGTACAAGAAAAACGCTGATCAGCATCGAAGTGATGCTCCAAAATACCAAATTGGGGATCAAGTTTGGTTGGCCACAAAACGCATACCTCTAAAAGGAAAGCGGACCTTTAACCCTAGATATTTGGGACCTTACCTTATTAAGGCCCTTATCAACCCGGTGGCCGCCAAATTGGAATTACCTGCTAGCATGCAAATTCACCCCGTCTTCCATGTGTCACTTCTGAAGCCAGAATAAGCCTGGGACAAGACTAACCAAGCCACCTGACCCCGTCCTTATAGACGGGGAACCCGAATTTGAAGTGAAAAGTATCCTGGACTCCAAAATGGTTAAGTCAATACTTTTTTATTTAATCGACTGGACCGTTTACGGACCACAAGAATGGTCATGGGAACCTAGTGACCACGTTCATGCACCTAGGTTGGTGAGAAGATTCTACCGGAATTTCCCAGACAAACCAAGGCCAAGGGGAGGAACGACTTTAGGAGGGGCCTTGGGGTGGAGTGCTGTCATGATGCCTACCCCCGGGCATCCAGACCAAGTCCATCAACCCCGGAAGCAGGCATCATGTTACCTGGAGCAAACCCAGCAACCCATGTTAGGGGCTATCTGGGTACAGTCCTGGCGCCTATGGCGCCAGGCTCATATGGGACATCAGTCCTGGCGCTATAGGCGCCAGGCTCATATGTTAAAACTTACCTGATGCAGACCATGCTGCAAGGGATCCAAGCATCCAAGCCCATGTGAGGCTTGAAGGGACTATTTTATCTTAGGGACTATTTTGTTACTCCGGTGTGGCTGTGGAGGAATACTTACCTGGGACTACTTTGAAGGCTATTTAAACCGTGCCCGAAGAGTAGCACATGCTTCGCGTTATTCTGCATCCAGCAGCGTAACGCTCACCGTGTCTGCAGTCAGCATCCAGCATCCTGCCACGCCCGCCTCGAGTCCAGAGCGCCTAGAAAGAAAGGAAAGAAGAAGAAAGGTTAGAACAAGAACTTTACTGGATTTCTTACCTGATTTCGGACTCAGCACATCTTCGAACCAGAAACAGACTTCATTTTAAACGCATTGCATCGCCAGCAGCAGCGCCGCGCCATACTCACCGTTCCTCGCAGCATCTCTACTATCCGGTGCTTTCTCCATCATCTGGTTGCCGCATTCCAGTGCCTAAGGGGACAAGAAAACAACAAGGTGAGCCAAGGGAACAAACAAGGACAATCTCTTTCCACCATATGCTTACCTGATTTTACCGCAGGAGGTATTATCCACCAGCACGCCAAATCTTCCTACGTTGCACCTGCAAGAAAAGAGGAATCAGCTAGTTAAACCTTGGCATCATTTACCGGAGAGTGTTACAAAACACAGACTCTTACCTGAACGCTTTCAGCTGCCACAAGATGATCATCTTTTGGGTCTAAGCTGCAAAAGAAACAAGGAATTGGACAAGAGTGATTAATCGGACATTTTTAAATCATTAGAACTATATACTTATGGCCTTTCGCCCAGAGGTTTGGAGCCAAGATTTGTCCAGAACTCTTCCAATATCCTCAAGCCAGTGAAGTAACTGGCCATCAACGCGCCCCTGCATTCTTCGCAGGATGGAAAGCCCATCATACAAAACTATAAGGTGAGCTTTGTGAAAGGGAACGTCAGAAGTGATAAGTGGGGATGGAGTGAGGTGTTAATACTCAAATCCACGGGTGGCTAATTCCCTTTTCCCGTCTTTAGGAGACTACTTCTACGGGTCAAGCAGACGAATCTAGGTGGGCCAGTCCAGTCAGTCATCTCTGCACTACGCATCACGTTGGTGGAGACCGTGGCTGTCCAGTTCCACTCGACACCCCTGTGGGAGTCAGGTGAGCGCAACACATGGACCTTCAAATGAATTACTAGTAGTTTCCAATCAATTTGAACATCATCATTCAAAGCTTTTCTTGGAAAGATATTAACAATTCGTCATTTCCTAATTCTGCATTTCCTTTTCATAAACTTAAGTCTATCAAGGCGTGCCAGTCAGTTAAATTCACGTACAAAACCCACCATTGTTTTAAATGTTGGATTGGACATTTTGTGGAATTGCTATATGAAAAGTTAAATGATAAGGTCACTGGGTAAGGTATGCCAGTGTTCTGTGCACCTGCTGCAGAACTGTGAGTGTAAGCTGCACCACAGTTCCCGATCCCGGTATCGGTCCAATTTAGATTTACGAAGCAATACTGAGTTGGGTGATAACATTTGAGTGTCAATAAGATATTCAGTTTTTCCAAGATTTATATAAATGGTCAAGTGTACATGGCTGCAGGGTTCCAGGTCAAACCGATATGGGGGTCTTTTGGGAAGTTCATATGTCCTCACCTCAAAAGTCCCACCTGCCATAAAACTACCAACAAAGTATGGGTCTAATTTATATGTACCAAAACGAGCCCAGCTATTTTATATAAACATATACAAAAGTATCAATTCCAATTCATTGTCATTAGATAAATGTGCAGTGCATGATTATGTAGAAAATAAAACAGCTCACAAGTTGTATATGGGTGTATCGTTGACACCCCATGTTTCTGCCCTTTTCTTATTGTGGGCCTTCAACAGGTGGGCAACATCTGGTTATCTATGCATAAGGGTCACAGAATTTCAAGGAACTAGCCGCACGCAACAATTCTTACCAATGTGCACCCAATCAGTTATGATTGTCTCTCTCCTAGATGGCACAGCCCATTTGTGGACATACCCAACCTCTTTTTATGGAGTCCTTTCTCAGGGTACCATATCTAACTAACTAACTAAATAAATTCCTACATAGTGCAACACTACCCAAAGGTCTCAGGGCGCTCACATAAACAAACAACAGAAAACAGAAACAAGCCGAAGTGGTGGGGGCAGGGGGATAAGCAAGCGTCACTAAAAATAGTGACTGACAAAGTCATTTCAGGGTACCAGAGACTGGTTATTTGTTATTAGTTATTGAATTTAGGCTTCGAAGAGAAATGTCTTAAGACGTTTCCTGACCTGCTGCGATGTCGTACATTTTTTATTTGCATCAGGATCAAATTCCAATTTTTAGGGGGCCATGCATTAAAGCTTGCTCCACCCAGTTTCTTCAGGGTTGTGTGAGGTTGGATCAATAATTGTATTTGTTTCTTCCTATTTGTGAAGCCTCTGCCTACTGCGTAGGTGATGAACCGTTGTGGCAGGTAGTAGTGGAAAGACAGCATTGTGTTGGCTGATTCCTTAACTCGGTTAGGAATAAGTCCAAGCAGTGTTTGAATCCAGCCTTCCAAATTCTCAGATGATGGCTGACCTTTAGTTGCTTCAACCTTCCTGTCACGTGTTCAGGACGTATTCACCTTGCTCGTGCCTGGGCATCATGCCCCTATCTCTTTGGTTGCATTGCAGACCTGATGCTTGTGAGTCTTTGGTTTACAGGTCTTCCTTCTCTAACAACCTGGAAGCCTCAGTTAGAAGGGCACTTGTTTTTGATGTTGAAGGAATGGAGGAGTATTCATCATTAGTAACTACCAGGATCAAACATTATCAGAATGAACAACAATCTGAGACTCAGGCCCACTCAACAGAAGAGTATATTAAGGTGTGTATTGGTCTCCGGCTAAGATATATAGTTGCAGTTTGATGGATAGTGGCACGTGCTCCAAAGCTCATATAGTTGGGAAATGTGACAGAGTTGCTCAATTCAGGGCTTAGGTGTGGATGGATATGTGATTGGGTTTTGGCTGCAAAATACGGGACCTGTCATATTGTTATTCTCCTGGGAGTATCCCCACCCAATGTTACCCTCCCTGCAGCAGACAGATAGTGGTTTCTTAGATTGGTGATTGCTGCCAAGAGGGAGATACTGAAAGTATAGGAGGGTAGATAGGAAGCCCTCCTCCGAGGACTGGCTATAGAACCCTATCCCGTGATCCGCAAGAGAACAGATATCCTACCAGAGGAAGAAATAAGAGGCTATGTGGACGGCATTCAATGATCTACATACGTGATATTCCAGTGATCTACTCAAACTCCCCACCTACATTATCATCTTTGGTTTACCCTAATTTGTGGTGGTGTCTTGTGCATGTGCTGTCATCTCTTACTACGCATGCCAGAAGGTGTGGTTAAAATATTTCCAGCTTTACAACCACAAAGTAGACCATTGCTATTGCATAATAGTAAATATCTCTGCTAACTTGCCTTGGTATTTCAACACTCTGGAATTGGTGATATCAAGTAACAGCCAGTTGTAGGAAGTAAGTGACAATTATTTTTTAGACTTGAATTTTGGTCCTTGTACAGAATGAATACGCTTGTGCTGCCATGAGATTTAGACTCTATTGTATTTGGTTTCTTTTGGAAACAATCTGAGCTGAGTTTTGACTGGTTTGTGTTGGTATGCAGGTCCAACTCCCCCTGTATCCTAAGCGGTTTTGTATTGAACGCCATGCAGTAATGGGGTTTGCAATGGATACCATAAGGTAGTAAGGGGCACAGGGAGGTTGACGCAGGGGATGTTAGAATAGATGCACGGGATAGAACAGGAGGGGGGAGTGCTTGCAGGCTAAACTATGCTGAACCATCACCATTTTTAGAGAACTGGGCCTAGTATGAAACAGAGTCAACACTATTAAAACATGGGCAGTGGTGCTCAGCCACGGCAAACATTCCCATTCCCACGCCCATTCAGAACGGGAAAACGAAGGACATTTAACCCACAAGTTACCAACATTTAGTGTGTGGGCTGCCCTTGTCAGTAGAAAGGAATGTGGGTAACGGAGCCCAAGGAGGGGGGTGCCTGGCTTTGAAGGACGATCTCACGAGAAGCAGAGCAGAGGTCTGAAGCTGCCAAAACATGGGCCCCAGATTTAGAGCACCCAGGTCCCAAAGGCCACAACCCTGCTGCTTTGAACTATAAAAGGCCTCTATCTCTAACTTTAAATCCCTTAATTGATGATTGATTAGTGTGTCCAAACCAGGCATCCCAGGGAGGCAGTGGGTGCCAATGGTGGAGTCCAAAGGTCCTGTTCTGTGATTTGTACTGTGAGGTGCACGGGGTGAAAGTAACACGTTTAGGCCCACGATGGAAAGGCATGGCGGGGGCACCAGATTGTCTGGGATCGGGTTGAGCTTTTCACTTTCTTTGTGGGCTATGTTGACCTCGTGAGTATCCACTGTGCTCATGTCTAATAACCAGGTGCACATCACGTGGTTCAAATATGAACAAACAATCGATTCATCTAACTGAGCCAATTGAGTTGTTAGGATGTGAACATAGTATGGCCAAGAACCACGTGGAAGAAGACTGACACATGCCACACTGGCCAATCATCGGAAGGTAAATTCTTGCTTGACTATATGTACATAGGGGCTTCACCAGTAGAAATGAAGAATCAACACTGTAAATATTTTCCTCATATGTGATGCTGTCATGCTTTAATATGTAGCGTGTGCCTTGTTTTGGCCAGTGCGCTCTGTAGCAGTAGGGTGTGAATGCTCCTGCTGACTTATGTTTTTCTCTTGGAAGTAAAAACGTTGGGATCCTCGAAACGGATGTGCTGAGCTGTTTTCCTTGGAGCATTGTATTCATTCTGTGTCTGGTTGTCTGCCTCACAATTGTTTGGACTTTGTCTACTGTGTTACTGGTAGGGAAGTATGTGTGTTGATAATTATTGATCTTCTCTTGGAATTCTTATATTATGTTCATTGCTCCCCGTCTTTCAACAATATGGTTCAAATGTTTCCCCTCTTCCCCCTGAACTGTGAGCGCTCCTCTTTCACTGAACAGCCTAGATGTGTTCGAAATTGAGGGGAACTGGGAGCGATTGAGCTCCTGCTTGCAGCCCAGAAGAGCCTAGTTAGCTTGAGACCAACAGTTGCCAGGAGCTATGTTTGGCTCCGCAGGCCAACTAATGCTGAACGAGCGCATTAAAAGCACATTATTAAAACCTTGAATACCCATATACATTATTTTCTGATAGAAAGTTATCTTTCAAAGATTGATAGTCTGCTGCACTCCTATTGTGCTCTTTCAAAATACCCTCATGAGAAACGGGGATGGGACAAATAAGAGCAGCGAGAGGTACCGCCTCATTTGCATAACACAAGCATTTTGGGAAAATAGGAATGAGTACAGATCATTATAGTTGACAAACACGTCTCTGATAAAAAAAAATTAAAAAAAGGATTTATGAGTGAAATATTCAGTACATAATGCACTCTTGGCTTGGTGTTCATTTATTGTTTAGTAACACTCACCCTAATATTAATATGTGTGTAGCATTGAACCATATATACTATGTTGACAGCTTTTTTAAATGTGAGGATAGATTGTCAGCATCATCAATCACTCCACTGGTGACTAAGAACCATCTGGAGATAGTTGTGCCTTTCCCTATGCATGGTTTTAGCCGAGCCTGCTTTCCAAATGCATAGAAATACTATGAGGATCCTATACGTCAAACCCAAAATGTTTAATGTTTATGGCGGAGAGAGGGGACTTGCCCCATTTTCTTTTAGTATTCCCCGCCTACCATGACTCTCTTAGGGCACAACGCATTTCACCTCTTTTAAGAACTGGATAGCTAAGATGATGGATGCCCTGATCTTTCATTTGGGGGACTATGACACTAACATCGCCAAAGCTTCCTCGAGTTTTATCTTTCGGAGCTTGGCGGCACAGAGCAAAAAAGGGCAGTGTCCAGTGTGATTAGATAAGGTCTCTGGGGCTGCGAGTAAGGACATGAATCCAGACTGACTGTTACCAGCTCCACCCCATGACATTACTTGGACAACTTTGACTTCTGAGCCTCTAAAAGTGTGCGGGTTCATATATTTTTCTTTTTTATATTTGTAATGTGATATTTTTATGTTTTTATCATATATGAACTGTTTTATACAGTAGGATTTTATGTTTTTTTCATGTTCCTGTCACGAAAGACTCAATGAGTCGAAAGTGTAAATAAAGTCTAATCTATATGCAGGTTTATTAAGAATATGGCATTGAAATGATCATTTCTTTTCAATGTACGAAGGTCCATTGAGCTACCCAATCATACAGCAATGGTCTCATTGAAATGTCTGACTTACACTGAATTTACTTACAGGTAGCAGATGAACTGATACGCGTATATAGTATCCCAGCAACCGGCAGTGATTAAGGCTTACACAACTCTTCCTTGGTTTCCCTTTCATTGAATGGTGTTTGCAGTGTGCATGCAATGCGCATGCGCACATCTTGACAGGCTTGCCCCTTTTGCTTGTCTAATAGAATGTAAGCACATTGCTATGTGCACTTCCAGGCAAGAGCTTGGAGCCTTGTTGTTTCGCAAGCCTAGGTCCAGCTTGGCACATGCTCCCCTGCCACGCAGAAAGGAGGACACAATCACTTTATGCCCCAAACACAATTTATGTTCCAACAAAACCAGAAGCAGTCAATTATTAACGGCGGGGAATGAGCAAATACCCTGTTTGCTTGACCTCTACACTACCTGGTAGAGAGCCGGGGTCCCAACTCCCGGATCCTTTGGAATCAAGGGGACGCGCATTGGCAGGCGTGGAAAGTTGAAGCACTTTGCCGATATCTAATTAAGGCAATTAAAATGTAACCCTCGACCGTCTGCAGATCTCTCAATCACGAGTAGGATCTTCACAAGGAACAGCGTGTCTTCTCTGAACGCGGGGCACTCCACGCGAGTGACCATTGTCTCTGGCCATTTAGCGTCTTGGCCATTCATCTCGAGACTGAGAATGGCAAATCTAGGGCAAAAAAAAGAGAATAGAGATGCGCTCCTTTTGAAAGCCTTCAGGTGGCCAACAGCGTCTAGTGGCCAGAACAACAGCAAACCCCCTCTTGGAATTTGGAAGCACTTGTCAGCCGCGGGGCTGTGCATGCGCGGGGCAGAAGGGCCTCTGTGTGTGGCGTGAGTACAGCTTTGTTTGACAGGTGTATGGAAAGAAGACTCTACTCCTGAAGAGTCCTTAGAATTAGGCTTCAGGCCAGTAGCTTATCTCAAGTCCTTCAGATCCAATTAATGTTACCCCGGAGTCTAGACCGAGTGAACTTTCTGCGTGCTGCCACCAGCATAAATTAGCAGTTCAACGGTTAGGCCCCCCGGTTAAAAATATCCAACGCATTGCAGGTCAGTGTGCTGAGCGGTGCTGGTTATATAATCGCCAAGCGCATGTCTGCAAGCCATCAACTTGCAAAGCCTTCTAGACATTCAGAGGCCGATTCATGGAATAATTAGCGCGGCGCAAGTGGGCAAAAACGTGCGAATCGCAGTGGAATAGCGAAAATCGCAGTGCAATTGCGAAAATCGCACGAAAAGCAGCGCACGTCGATTCATGGAAGGCCGTGCGCGAGAAAACCAGCGGATGTGCGATAAAAAGTGCGCGGCGCACGTTGGCGCACAGGCCATCTAACAGCGTGCGCCAGGTCACTGCGAAAATCGCACAGGCCACAGCGAAAATCGCACATAGCGCGGCGCACGCAACAAAAGTAGGCGGAACACGGGCGTAACACTCGGAATGGGGAACAACTTGCCAAAACGTGGGCGTCACGGGGGAAGTACAGGGCACAAGTGCGCGGAACGCCCACACGCTCGCCTACAACACGTATTCATGGAATAGAATAGGGGAAAAAAGCGCACGCTCAAACCAGCGCACAGGCACAAACACGACCGCCACAAGAAAGCAGGCGGTAGCGTCTCTGCGGCTGTAAGAAATGTGCGCCAAAAGGTGCGCCAACAAATCGCACCTATATACTGCCATGATGAATGTCCCATACTGTGGCCCTCCAGGAAAAAAGACGTGCAAAGGGGTACCCACAAACAAGGACACCCGCTGACAAAAAATACGTGTGCGTGTATACCGGGGTGCGCGGGAAGTCTAACACGCGATTTCAGCAGGGTACGTGCATCACAGGGGTTCGCGTGAAGTTTCACACGCGATCGGGTCTGGGGGAGCGGGCTACGTGTATATCAGGGGTTTGCGTGAAGTTCCACACGCGAACAGCCTGGGCGCGTGTATTTCAGGGGTGCGCGGGAAGTTCCACACGCGAATAGCCTAGGCGCGTGTATTTCAGGGGTGCGGGGGAAGTTCCACACGCGAACAGCCTGGGCGCGTGTATTTCAGGGGTGCGCGGGAAGTTCCACACGCGAACAGCCTGGGCGCGTGTATTCCAGGGGTGCGCGGGAAGTTCCACAGGCGAATAGCCTGGGCGCGTGTATTTCAGGGGTGCGCGGGAAGTTCCACACGCGAATAGCCTGGGCGCGTGTATTTCAGGGGTGCGCGGGAAGTTCCACACGCGAACAGCCTGGGCGCGTGTATTTCAGGGGTGCGCGGGAAGTTCCACACGCGAACAGCCTGGGCGCGTGTATTTCAGGGGTGCGGGGGAAGTTCCACACGCGAACAGCCTGGGCGCGTGTATTTCAGGGGTGCGCGGGAAGTTCCACACGCGAATAGCCTGGGCGCGTGTATTTCAGGGGTGCGGGGGAAGTTCCACACGCGAACAGCCTGGGCGCGTGTATTTCAGGGGTGCGCGGGAAGTTCCACACGCGAACAGCCTGGGCGCGTGTATTTCAGGGGTGCGCGGGAAGTTCCACACGCGAATAGCCTAGGCGCGTGTATTTCAGGGGTGCGGGGGAAGTTCCACACGCGAACAGCCTGGGCGCGTGTATTTCAGGGGTGCGCGTGAAGTTCCACATGTGATTTGACAGTGTGGGTCCTCCCAGGTGTACCCTGTACACCCTCCACGGCCCCTGCAGGCAGCCCACACCACAGGGGACTACCCTGCATCCCTGGCCATGTCCCGCAGGCAGCCCACCCACCATGGGCATGCCCCCCAGCAAAGGCACATGTCTCCTTGAACTAATGAACACCAACTCATGTCCCCTTGCACCCCCACCCCCCAGCACTGTGGGGCACCTGCCAGCAGGCCCCCACCCATGTCCAACTCATGTCCCCCACCCCCCAGCACTGTGGGGCACCTGCCAGCAGGCCCCCACCCATGTCCAACTCATGTCTCCCACCCCCCCCCACACCCCAGCACTGTGGGGCACCTGCCAGCAGGCCCCCACCCATGTCCAACTCATGTCTCCCACCACCCCCACCCCCCAGCACTGTGGGGCACCTGCCAGCAGGCCCCCACCCATGTCCAACTCATGTCTCCCACCACCCCCACACCCCAGCACTGTGGGGCACCTGCCAGCAGGCCCCCACCCATGTCCAACTCATGTCTCCCACCACCCCCACCCAACAGCCACCAGAGTCACCCTCCACCAGGCCCCCACTCATGTCTACCACCACCCCCACCCCCCAGCCACCAGGGTCACCCTCCACCAGGCCCCCACTCATGTCTCCCACCACCCCCACCCCCCAGCACTGTGGGGCACCTGCCAGCAGGCCCCCACCCATGTCCAACTCATGTCTCCCACCACCCCCACACCCCAGCACTGTGGGGCACCTGCCAGCAGGCCCCCACCCATGTCCAACTCATGTCTCCCACCACCCCCACCCCCCAGCACTGTGGGGCACCTGCCAGCAGGCCCCCACCCATGTCCAACTCATGTATCCCACCACCCCCACACCCCAGCACTGTGGGGCACCTGCCAGCAGGCCCCCACCCATGTCCAACTCATGTCTCCCACCACCCCCACCCCCCAGCCACCAGGGTCACTCTCCAGCAGGCCCCCACTCATGTCTCCCACCACCCCCACCCCCCGGCCACCAGGGTCACCCTCCACCAGGCCCCCACTCATGTCACCCACCACCCCCACACCCCAGCAGTGCAGGGTCACCCTCCACCAGGCCCCCACTCATGTCACCCACCACCCCCACACCCCAGCAGTGCAGGGTCACCCTCCACCAGGCCCCCACTCATGTCACCCACCACCCCCACCCCCCAGCAGTGCAGGGTCACCCTCCACCAGGCCCCCACTCATGTCTACCACCACCCCCACCCCCCAGCCACCAGGGGCACCCTCCACCAGGCCCCCACTCATGTCACCCACCACCCCCACCCCCCAGCAGTGCAGGGTCACCCTCCACCAGGCCCCCACTCATGTCTCCCACCACCCCCACCACCCAGCACTGTGGGGCACCTGCCAGCAGGCCCCCACCCATGTCCAACTCATGTCCCCCACCCCCCCACCCCCCAGCACTGTGGGGCACCTGCCAGCAGGCCCCCACCCATGTCCAACTCATGTCCCCCACCCCCCCCACCCCCCAGCACTGTGGGGCACCTGCCAGCAGGCCCCCACCCATGTCCAACTCATGTCCCCCACCCCCCCACCCCCCAGCACTGTGGGGCACCTGCCAGCAGGCCCCCACCCATGTCCAACTCATGTCTCCCACCACCCCCACCCCCCAGCACTGTGGGGCACCTGCCAGCAGGCCCCCACCCATGTCCAACTCATGTCTCCCACCACCCCCACCCCCCAGCCACCAGGGTCACCCTCCACCAGGCCCCCACTCATGTCTACCACCACCCCCACCCCCCAGCCACCAGGGTCACCCTCCACCAGGCCCCCACTCATGTCTCCCACCACCCCCACCCCCCAGCACTGTGTGGGACCTGCCAGCAGGCCCCCACCCATGTCCAATCCATGCCCCCCTGCACCTGGGTCCCAACATTCCCCAATCATGTCCGTAATGCCCATCCTCCCCTGCCAAAAGGCCCAACCAACTATCACACCCACCCACATATCAAAGGCAATTACATGTTACACCCCCAATGTAAATAATGCAATTTAACACATGTCTGTCACACACAATGGCTGCAAGTGAATGACAAAACACCCAACATGACATGCCTGCAAGCAATGAGATGATACGACACATTGAAGATTAAAAAAATAATATGTATTGAACAGCAAATAAGAAAAAACACAAAGCAAATCAAACAAAACAAGATGAATGTCCAAGAAAAAATTCTGAAAAATTAAAATAAGCCAATTAAGAAGATCATCCTGGATCCATGAGCCCTACCAAATTAAACCTAACTGACTACTAACTAAAAAGTGAACTATATACAAAAAAGTGGTGCATTGTCCAATCGCAACCAAAAAAAAATCAAAAAAACAAAGGAAACCTAACCCTAACTATACAACTATATACAAAGGCAGCGGGCTATTCGGACGGCTCACTGGTTGTTGTCATGGGCCAGGGCATCATCGAACTCCTGGTCAATGGCTTGGAGGCGGGCATGTTCCCTGGCCCCGAGGTCCCGCAGGGATAACGAAGTGTCCAGCTCAAACTCCCTGCGAAGACCCTCGAGGCACTCAGCCCGCCTCAGCGCCCTCCGCATGGAGTCCTCCGCCCTGACCATCGTGAGCCGTTCCTCCTCTGCCCGCTGCCGCTCCGCACCTATCCGCTGGCACAACCTCTCCCACACGGAAGCCACTCCCATTCCAGGGTTCTCCTGCCCTCCGGCCGATGCCTGCACCCCTGATGTTGATGGCCCCGAGCCATGATGCCTCCCGCGTTGAGCCTGCTGCTGCCTCCGACGCAACTGCCTGTGCCAGCACGACTGCATCCAGGCTGATGGAAACCACCGACGCCGTCGTGCACGTGCCTTGCCCGATGATGCCGTCACATCCTCCATCTGCTGGGGTCCAGTTGCTCTGGTGTCCACCCCTGCTGGATCTCTGACTCCCGACTGTGGCAGGGATGGGATCCCCACCGAGCTGGCTGCATTGGTCGGGGCAGGTCCACAGGGGGCCCTGGTGGCATCTGGGCTGGAAGAGGGCAAGGAGAACGACTGGTCGATAGCCTGCACAGAGGAGGAGAGGGCCGCCACATTGGCCAACACATGCAGGAAACCCCCGAACATGGCCGATCCCAATTGGGCCACGTCGGCACGGTGCACTTCGTGATGACGTGCGTGCTCCTCCCGGGAAGCATGCACGGCATCACGAATCACAGCCGTGCGCATCGCGACCCCAATCAGGACCTTCTCCGCACGGCCAGGGGTTCCCACGTCCGCAGGTGGAGGGGAGTCAGGTGACATGGACATCCCCTCTACCTGCGGACAGGCCTGGGACGGGGCATCCCTGCTGGTGCATGGTGGTGCACTCACAGGGTCAGGGACAGCGACATGCACAGGCCCCTCCACGGTGACCTGTGCTGCCTCCTGCCCCTGGCCCTGGACTGCACCACTTGCACCAGCAGGGATGCCCCCACCAGGCCCCATGTGTGCCCCAGTGGCGGCCTCCTCCTCCTCTGTGCAAACCACCAACCTGGATGGCTCCTCACCGTCTCCCACCGTAGCAGGCCCCTGTGGGGGCTCACCCACCCCTTCCGCTGCAGCCGTGGGGGCATCCCCGCCGCCTTGCTCCACAGCGCCGTCTCTGCCCTCTTCTTCACTAGCCGCTGCGTAGAGGGAGACAAAGAACACAAGCATCAGGGCACTGTACAATGGTCCCCTAGACAGGAAGCAATAGCAGATGAGCACCACTGTCAAAGTACACTTCCATCATGTCCCTCCACAACACATGGGTCAGTCCAGGCAAAACACACACAGTAACAGGCATGGTGCATGCCATGGACATTTCCATGCATGTCCAATGGACTCTTGAAACATTCAATGATATGTAACTCACATGCATCATGCCTCATGCCCATCACATGCACACACTTCACCTCAGTCACATCCATCTGGCCCCAAACACACCAAACACAGCGGTTACAAGGGTAATTTGGCTGCTTTACTGAATCTCTGCATTGTCACACACATGTGTCATGCATCCATGGCATGCACAAGTCACAGACACGCAGGTCAGGCACACAGACATGGCTACCATATATGTACCTGGCATCAGCACCCATCCCTCACCCCCACCCATGTCCAGGTACAGAGACTGGCATGCTCTCATGTTCAAAATCTGAATAGGGCTCCCCATGCGGCATTTCAACACATGCAACAACCATGTGCATCACACATCACTGGTCGCACATGCATTACCATGATGTCCCTGCACACATACATGCATACATGGCCTATGGCACACATACAGGCAAGTATCATAGAACCAGCACACCGCAACATGCCCTGTCTCACACAGTAATGCATGGACACTTACCGCTCAACTCCAGACGGGCCTCCCTCTCAAGGATCTGGCCGTGGAGCGCTGGGCGTACGCGTTCCAGGACCCTCATCTGGATGGAACTCATGCGGCCCCGGCCCCCCTCCACGAGGCGCCGGGCCTTCACAAGGGTCCTGGACCTCAAGTCCTCCCAGCGCTTCTTGATCTTCAGGACGTCGCGGGTTGCCACCCCCTCCGCGTTGATGGCAACCACACAGTCGGCCCAGATCCTCTGCCGTCCTTCCTTGCTGGCGCGGGACGATCCAAAGAGGGCATCATACTGCCCCAGGACATGCTCCACCAGGACACCAACTTCGGTGACAGTGAAGCTGGTGCCCCTCTGCCCCTCTGGCCTGGGGTTGCCACTGGTGCCAGATGTGGAAGTGCCCGACATGGCAACCCCAGAGGCAGGTGTGGGTGGGCAACTGGGTCCTGGGGCTGGGCTGTGGAGCGATGTAATACCAGTCGGGAGTCTTCAGTTCCAGCAGGGGTGGACACAGCAACTGGACCCCTGCAGATGGCTGATGTGCAGGCACCAAATGGCAGGGCACGGTGGCAGCAGGCAGGCAGGCAGGCAGCAGCAGATGGCACGTGGGAGGCTGCTCGGGGCACTGGGGGGCAGTAACTCGGCCTTCTGGGCAGGAGCGTGGGCTTCCGTGTGTTTTCGCGTGGCCAGCTTGATACGGAGTGATTTGGCACGTGAAAATCCTGCACGTCAGCGTGAAATCCGAGGAAAGGCCCTTAGCGCGTAAGCGCGTCAGCACGCATACGCGATTCTATTGGACCAGAGTCCCTCAGCGCGTAAGCGCGTCTGTGACGTGACCCGCACTGGTGTTCCCCACTCAGCACGTGATGACGGGGCACACGTGGAGATACTGCACGTCAGAGTGTCATCGCGTGTAATTGGACAAAAGTGCGCGTACACGCGATTGGCCTATGTACGTGTATTTAATGGGTGCGCGGCCACTTACACACGCAAGTACGTCAGCGAACCTGTATCACGTGGTGCGTGTGAATTTCCGCACGCTATTGGACTGGGAACTGGATTCCAGGGGTGCGCGGGTCACACGCTGTATCCCGTGGTGCGTGTGAATTTCCACACGCTATTGGACTGGGAACTGGATTCCAGGGGTGCGCGGGTCACACGCTGTATCCCGTGGTGCGTGTGAATTTCCACACGCTATTGGACTGGGAACTGGATTCCAGGGGTGCGCGGGTCACACGCTGTATCCCGTGGTGCGTGTGAATTTCCACACGCTATTGGACTGGGAACTGGATTCCAGGGGTGCGCGGGTCACACGCTGTATCCCGTGGTGCGTGTGAATTTCAACACGCTATTGGACTGGGAACTGGATTCCAGGGGTGCGCGGGTCACACGCTGTATCCCGTGGTGCGTGTGAATTTCCACACGCTATTGGACTGGGAACTGGATTCCAGGGGTGCGCGGGTCACATGCTGTATCCCGTGGTGCGTGTGAATTTCCACACGCTATTGGACTGGGAACTGGATTCCAGGGGTGCGCGGGTCACACGCTCGCCTAGAACACGCGCTAAGCATAAATTGCGGACTTTAACAATAACAAGCTCAGACGCCAGGATGAACATACCGTTCCTAGCAGCAGTGGCAGTGGGCTACCAAAGGAGGAGGAGGAGGATAGTCAGGGCCAGAATATTCACACCCAGAACCAGCCTTTTCGGGATGCCTGATGACCAGGTGTATGGGAGGTACAGGTTTCCACCACACATCATACTGGACCTGGTGAGTGAGTGGGAGGATGACCTCACATCACCCACCCTGTGCTCCCAAGCACTCAGCCCCCTGGAGAAGGTCCTCAATGTACTGCACTTCTTAGCCACTGGATCATTTCAGCGGACAAGTGCCATAGTGGGTGGGGTGTCACAGGCCACCCAGTCACGCTGCCTACACCAGGTCTTGAACATCATGACTGCACGCCCATCAGTCCGCAGGTACATATACCTGCCCAGAACACCTGCAGAAAGGCATGCTGCCGCCCTGGATTATTACGCAGTGGCACGATTCCCCAAAGTGCTAGGTGCCATCGACTGCACCCATGTGGCTCTACGTCCCCCCAGGGCATCTGAGCACATCTATAGGAACCGCAAGCACTGGCATTCCATCAACGTGCAGGTAGCATGTAATGCCAAGGGAATCATCACCTCAGTATATGCCAACTATCCCGGCTCCACCCACGACAGCTTCATTTACCGAATGTCCACCCTAAGCCGGGACCTAGAAGCTGGGCGGCATGGCGATACATGGCTGCTTGGTGAGTATGTATGCCACTGCACATGCATGCATGTTGGATACTGAGCAAGGTCACAACCTCACCAATGATACCAATCCCCACCTCCACAGGGGACAGTGCCTACCCTCTCAGCCCCCACATGATGACGCCAATTCGGAACCCCACCACGCCACCCCAGGTAAGATTTAACACAGCCCACATTACAACCAGGGGCATAGTGGAGCGCACATTCGGAGTGCTGAAGTCACGCTTTCGCTCCCTTGACCGTTCTGGCGGGCAGCTGTTATACGCTCCCCCAGTAGTGTGCAGGATCATAGTGGCAGCATGTGTCCTGCACAACGTTGCAACACGCCGGGGCATGGCCGTGGACATGGTGGTGGCCCCACATCCCCAACCACATGCACAGCCGCTGCGCATGGGAGGGGAAAGGGCACGGGGGGAGGCAGCCCGTACACAGCTAGTGGCTAATTACTTCACATAGAAATCACACCCCTGTGGAGTGCACACTGCCCTGGCACATTCCATCTGACAATCAATGATGACTCAACCTGACACTGATCCTGAATGTCTGGAGAATGAACCGGGAATTCCATGTCAGCCTGAGATTGTTCACCTGGAAGTGTCACAATGTGTGCATCCCTACCCACACAGACACCACCAATGCAGTTTTGTGAAGTTACACATTGAAGCAGCTAAAATGAATACCCACTTGCAAAATGCAACAAGAGGACAGTGCCATGTCAGCCAACCCAACCCCAGCACTGCCACACGACACACCGTGCCATGTCATGCTAATTGCAGGTAAACAAAGTAATCCCCACAACATGACATCACTCTCACTATGTACAGTGGCACTATTAGAAACCTGCAACACCTGAAATGCTCACAGCAATGCCGGACCAACAACATACTTGAGCACGTAGTACCATTAACATGACATCAAAAATGTTACATATTAGTAGTCTCACCACCTGGAAATGCCTGCACTCCCACCACTACCAACTGTGCAGTGTTGGCGCCATGTAGAGTTGTAGGTGCACTGCTGCCAACATGGTCCCCATCGCCAGACTAGAGGTCCTTGTGTGGACTTGAGGAAGGGACCTGCAAATTGGGAGGTAGACACAGAAGAAGAGTTACACATCAATGCAACATGCAGTGTACAACACAACAGCAATATGCACTATGAATGTATACACAGTATTGACTACAGACTGGCCACACAGCTCATGGGAGTCCAACGTCACTGTGTAATTCACTGTCACTTGGGCACACCCTTTGCAAGCCCATGGAAACGGGAAGCAGGAGGGGTGTGTGTGACTCAAACCCAAGCATCTGAACCAAATACATTACAAGCCTGCATGTGCCCAGCCACAATGCAGCGTATGCCCACAGGAACCACGGAAGCCAACACATCGAAGCCAACACATCGGAGCCAACACATCGGAGCCAACACATCGGAGCCAACACATCGAAGCCAACAGATCGGAGCCAACAGATCGGAGCCAACAGATCGGAGCCAACACATCGGAGCCAACAGATCGGAGCCAACAGATCGGAGCCAACAGATCGAAGCCAACAGATCGGAGCCAACAGATCGTCCCAAAAAAATTGGGAATAAAAGAAATCAAAATAAAAATAAAAATAAGAAACAATCAAAAATGGCCATTGATGGGCCCGGGGGGGTTGGGGAGGCCACCCAGGAGGTCCGAGGACAGGATGCACACCAGAACCCACCTGTGTGGATCCTGGGAAGATAAAACACCTCCATGGGCTCATGGCCCACACGGCTACCCTATTGTGGGAGTATCACTGCTGTCGCTATTATCACCCTGTGCAGCTGCATCCGGAGGTGGTTGCACTATGGGAGGCAGCCCACGCAAGGCCCTAGTCTGCTCCTCCATGGCTGCAAGCATGCGGGTGTGGTAGGTCTGGTTCTGGAGGATGAGTGTGCGGAGGTCCCCATGCAACAACTCACGGGATGCCCGGACCTCCGCCCTCGTTGCCTGCATCTCAGCTGAGAGCGTACGGGTGAGACGCTCCAGCTGCTGTTCTGTCCTTTGGTGTGTTGAAGCCTCAAGCTCAACAAGAGTCGTCCTGAGGTGTAGGAGCTCCTGCCTCAGGGCTTCCCTGTGGCCCTGGGACTCAATGGAGACGGCCTCCTGCAGAGTCGCCAGTGCCGCCCGCCTGTCCCTGTTGGACCCCAACATGTCCTCCCTGTGTGACTGGCAGATGGAGTCGGTTGCCTGCTCTAGTCGCTCCATCAGCCTTTCTGGGGGGACAATGGAAGTGGCCACCCTATCCATGGCCTGAGCCATCATCTCGGATGATGCAGCCTGTTGGGTAGCCATACCGTAAATGGATTGCTCCCATGCGGTATTGCCGGGTGGCGTACGGCCACCACGTCGGCGGGCACCACACCTGTCTGGGGCAAGGCGAACTGCGCCTTGCTGTGCCGGCACTGCCTGAGGCTGCAGGACTGCATTCCCCCTCTGATCTGCTGGCCCAGGAACAGGATCAGATGTCGCGGAGTGTGACCCTGCATCCGTAACCACCGAAGGCGTAGCTGCCAACACTGACATCCCCATGGAGGGTACTGACCCTGGTGCAGGTGGGTGAGACAGAACAGAATCCATCCCTGGAACACTCACCTGCGACGGCACGTAGGTCTCATCCGAATCAACACCTGAGTACAGCTCGGGGGAGGTGCAGCCAGAGACACCCCTTGAGAGCACGACCTGCAGCACTTGTGGGTTCTCCCCCACCACCACACCACGTCCCTCACTGGTGGTTGGTCGGCCCTGGGACACCTCCTGGGTCTGCACCATCTCCACAACCCCAGCAGTATCAGGTGCGTCTTCCCCTGCAAAGACATGAAAACAAAGTAATGGAAACAGGCATTAGCACCATGGCACACATTGAGGGCTGAGAAGCAAGAGAACCAGTACTTGATTGACACATGTCCCACATGACTAAAACCCTCCCATGCATGCACCCTCACTGCGTATGAAGTGCAGGCAAATGGCACACACTGATGACACCAAGATGGAAGATGAACACATTTTCTGCATGCTGCCTGGCAGTGGCATCACACATTGGCCTGTGATTGGCAGGTGAAACACACATGCCATCACACAGATGGCATGTACCATTGCTATTGAGTGAAGATGGAGAGGAGGGCAGCACCTATTCATTCAGTCCAGTTCCCGCATGTAATAGCTTTTCTGATTCTAACAGGTCAGATTTTTCACCTGGAGCTGCCAGTCTGAAATGGTCAAATTGCACAGGGACATGTGTGTACAAATGATATCCAGGTAACAAAGTCACTCCACTTTACCATACCCATGTCAGACATGTGACTAGTGGACAGCGACATGCCTAGTGAAAGTGGTGGAATGCAAACAAACTGACTGAATGAACAGTGAAAAATAAGCAAATATGTTGTGTCAAGGTGACACTTCAAGGGCAACTGGTGTGCAGTTGTGCTAGATGTCTACTGTTGGCAGAAGGGATACTGCTATGGCCAAATGCAGCTGCGCAGGAAGTATTGCATGAAGCACATGGCTGACCCATACGACTGAGGCGCACACACTCTCACCTGGCACCCAAACAGAAGCCCTCACACACACACCATGCACATGGATGACACACACATGCATGTGCACTCACCGGACAATGCCTCGTAATCAGCCAGATCTCCCACGCCTTGGATCTGTTCCTCCGTGACGTAGGTCCCAGCGACTGACTCATGTGGAGTGAGTTCCATGTCTACTACTGGAGACCCACCTCCAGTCACTAGAGTTGCGGCATGACTTGAGGCCAGCTTACTCTTTGCCCTGCGCTTTAGGTCATTCCAGCGCTTATAGCAATCATTGGCTGTGCGCCTCACGATTCCAAGGGCACTTACGATGTCCGCAACGGTCTGCCAGTGTGCCTGGCGTTGTGCAGGTGTGGTCTTGGATCCTGCAACAATGACCATCTCGTTGTCATGTCCGGACACATACTCGACAAGTGCATTCAGTTCGTCATCCGTGAAGCTGGGCTTCCTGGACGGGCCGGACTGTGTAGCCGTGTCTGGGGCATCAGCCTGTGCCGGACGAGCACTCTTCCTCTTCCGCTTGGAAGGTGGTGGTGATCCTGAGTGTCCTGCGCCGCTCTGGACACTAGGGGCAGGAGCCCTGGTGGACTCTGTATCAGGAGTGTGGGATTGCACACTCAGCATGGGAGTTGGTGCAGGCATTGGCTCTAGTGTGATGGTGTCAGGGGGAATGTCAGCAGCATGGACTAGGACCGACACTGTCCTGGCTGGGTGTGTGAGGGCTGGGGTGGATGGAGCCGCAGCTGCCCCTGCAGCCACTCCGCCCTGCCTCCTTGGTGCAGCAGATGACCTTGCTGCCCCAGATCCACGTGGCATGATGGCATCAACGTGCACCAGCGCACGTGTCGTAGCCCTGCTGACCTGGAAGTCAGCCATGGAGTCAGCCAGGTCTGGTGCCACAATGGGCTGGTCCAACAAGGGCTGAGCATGGATGGTGTCAGCCACTTCAGCCTCAACGGGAGGGGGGGAGGGGGGGGAGGGGGGGGGGATGATGGGTGCCCTTGACGGGTCCTCCACACATGGGGGGACAGGCTCACCCTGCAAGTTACGACCACGTCCCCTACCGGATCCACCACGGCCACCACTTGTGGCTCTTCCACCTTTGCCACCCTTACGGAATCCTCGCCTCCCAGCCATGGCACTGATATTAATGTGCGTATGGGAGTGGCTGTAGACAATTGTCCTGGGCAATTGGGGGTCAAAGGGGTTGGGTACCAGATGGTAATTGTACCCTAGTGCTCTAGCACGGCTGATTGTAACCCCTGGGGAAAGATGACGGGTCACGCAACGCACAGGAGGCCCAAAAAAGGGAGATGACGTGCACGCAACCCCTCCTAGACCACGTGTGCAGAAAGAAAAACCTGCACTACGCTGTGGCACCCAGTAACACAAGAATGAACGTATGCGTGTCACACGCAGGCTAGAATGACCTCTGAAGGGGTAGGCTACACACGGGGCAAGCACAGAAGTTGGATACGTGCGTGACTCACCGTCTGCCAGGTAAAAGAGCGTGAAGAATGAGCGCGTTTGGCTGGCTAAACCCCCGCCAAAAGAAGATGTGTACGCTGTCTGAGAAGACAGGACAACAGTAGAAGGGGACACTGTTTGAGGGAACAGGCCCAGGTAAACCAGTAAAAGAGAAAAAAGAGAAAAAGCTGTCAGAGGTAACAGGGAATACGAACTGGAAACGCCGTGAAGTAAATTGCGTGTGAAACGACAAGAAGTACAGAATTCACCCACTCGCTCTCCACGAAAAGCACGTACAAGGAAATGGTGTTCTACATGTACCTTATATACAGGCCCACATGTACAGCGTCACTTACGCGGCGTGTACGTTCACCAATCACACGCTTTGTCACTCCTGCGTGTAGATCCATTTTCACCAATCACACGCTTTGTCACTTCTGCGTGTAGATCCATTTTCACCATTCACACGCTTTGTCACTTCTGCGTGTAGATCCATTTTCACCAATCACACGCTTTGTCACTTCTACGTGTACATCCATTTTCACCAATCACACGCTTTGACACTGGGACGTGTCACGCAACAATTTCCTGCACGTGCAGGTGGCTATAGGCGCGCATATGCTGTTGACGGGTTTACGCGCTAAGGGCCTTTGCTGACGTGTGGGATTTCACTCCCTATCAGGCTGTCCACGCGTTCACACACGAGAGACCACGCTCCTGGCCAGGAGGCCAAATTACTGCCCCCCAGAGCCCTGAGCACGCTCCCACCTGCCATCTGCTGCTGCCTGACTGCCTGCTGGCCACGTGCCCCACAGTGCTGGTGGGTGGGGGTGTTGGGAGACATGGGTGGGGGCCTGGTGGAGGGTGCCCCTGCACTGGTGGGGGTGGTGGGAGACATGGGTGG
Organism: Ambystoma mexicanum; assembly: GCF_040938575.1. Classification (NCBI taxonomy): domain Eukaryota; kingdom Metazoa; phylum Chordata; class Amphibia; order Caudata; family Ambystomatidae; genus Ambystoma; species Ambystoma mexicanum. The sequence goes on from NC_090931.1 coordinate 1,332,242,860, forward strand.
GGGCTTGGTGGAGAGTGCCCCTGGTGGCGGGGAGGTGGGGGTGGTGGGAGACATGGGTGGGGGCCTGGTGGAGGCTGCCCCTGGTGGCGGGAGGGTGGGGGTGGTGGGAGACATGAGTGGGGGCCTGGTGGAGGCTGCCCCTGCACTGCTGGGGGGTGGGGGTGCAGGGGGACATGAGCAGGTGTGCAGGGTAGTCCCCTGTTTTGTAGGCTGCCTGCAGGGGCCGTGGAGGGTGTACAGGGAACACCTGTGAGGACCCACCCAGCCTAATCGCGTGTGATGATTCCCACGCACCCCTGTAATACACGTACCCTGGGCAATCGCGTGTTAAACTTCCCGCATACCCCTGTAATACACGTACCCTGGCTAATCGCGTGTTAAACTTCCCGCGTACCCCTGTAATACACTTACCCTGGCTAATCGCGTGTTAAACTTCCCGCGTACCCCTGTAATACACATACCCTGGCCAATCGCGTGTTAAACTTCCCGAATACCCCTGTAATACACGTACCCTGGCCAATCGCGTGTTAAACTTCCCGCGTACCCCTGTAATACACGTACCCTGGCTAATCGCGTGTTAAACTTCCCGCATACCCCTGTAATACACGTACCCTGGCCAATCGCGTGTTAAACTTCCCGCGTACCCCTGTAATACACGTACCCTGCCTAATCGCGTGTTAAACTTCCCGCGTACCCCTGTAATACACGTACCCTGGCCAATCGCGTGTTAAACTTCCCGCGTACCCCTGTAATACACGTACCCTGCCTAATCGCGTGTTAAACTTCCCGCGTACCCCTGTAATACACGTACCCTGGCCAATCGCGTGTTAAACTTCCCGCGTACCCCTGTAATACACGTACCCTGGCTAATCGCGTGTATAACTTCACGCGTACCCCTGTAATACACGTACCCTGGCCAATCGCGTGTTAAACTTCCCGCGTACCCCTGTAATACACGTACCCTGGCCAATCGCGTGTTAAACTTCCCGCGTACCCCTGTAATACACGTACCCTGGCTAATCGCGTGTTAAACTTCCCGCGTACCCCTGTAATACACTTACCCTGGCTAATCGCGTGTTAAACTTCTCGCGTACCCCTGTAATACACGTACCGTGGCCAATCGCGTGTTAAACTTCCCGCGTACCCCTGTAATACACGTTCCCTGGCTAATCGCGTGTATAACTTCACGCGTACCCCTGATATGCACGTTACCCGCTTTGCGTTCCTTGTTTGGCAGCCCTGTAAACTGGTCCAGGGTTAGCGCAGCCCTTTGCGATGATTTAGCGATTTTGATGGCTTTTCCTTGCGCGAGGGCGTTCTTGGGGGCGTTACTGGCGCTGCTGCAGGGTCGCTGCGATACTCTGCGCCACGGCTGGTTTGGGAGCATGAAATCCATGAATACGCTGTGCGCGGAAATCGGTTTTAGCGCACGTGCCTGGCGCAGTCAATCGCACGCGGACACTCTGCGCCAGCCGCTTGCGACACTTTTCAGCGAAATTCTATGAATTACCCTGTCAGTTTTTAAACTACCGATTCAGCTCTTTCTGATGCTCACTGACATATGTGTTAGCGAGATCCAGTGGATTCTAAAAGTTATATACCAGGGGACACAAACACCTTTGGGCATCGGGGATGGGCTGTATCACTCGCCTAGGTATAAGAACGCCATCTCCTTGCTTGCTTTATTGTCGTAGATGCATCCTGTCAGTTTCCCATGCTTTTCTGAAATTGATTTTCTGAATTTCTACGTCACTTTCCAGATCGTTTACTGCCTTGCCTAATTGGCCCAATGTTGCACTTTTAGGTTATCACTGACAGACAGCGCCATTTTCCCACGTCATCAGTGATTTATGCAGAAATGTGAGGTTCACAGTTCACATCCGGACCAAATTACCATAAACCAGCTGATAGGAGGGGTGTAGCGTTTGGGTGGTATTAGTGTGTGCAGTGGAGGCGGTACTGGCAGTTTGTTGGCTTGAGTTGGCAGTGTGGCTAGTGAATGTGTTTGGTATAAGCTGGAAAGTAGAATGTTGAGTAGGGTGTAAATAATCGAGAATCACAAGCATGTTATGTTATGTTAAAGGTTCATGCACCGCGCACTGTAGCCACCTGAGTGGGTTCTTTGTGCTATGGGGGATCTGCAAAGCAATGGGGAGGGGGTGGGATAAGTTAATAGGACCGAGCGGGAGAAAAGAGCAAGAGAGCTGTGATGTACTTTTGGCAGCTTCAGTTCGGTTTACACCGTTCGCTGAGTGCAGGTGTGTTTTTCGGTTGGTATTCGCCATGTGCTGGATGGGAGAGGCTATGCGGGGTTTGTTTCATTATCGTGGTGTAGCAAAGTCCATGCAGTTTGTTGTGCCGTAGAAGTATGGTTGTGTTAGGTTCAGAGGTGTATATGACAGATCAGTGAGTCCAGGAGCACTGGTTAGAAAGCAGCAAATCTATCAAGGAGCAATGCAACAGTGATGGGGCTTCACAGGAAGGAACAGTGCGAGGAACTGTAGCCAGGAGGCAGCAGTGGAGCAGATAGAAGCATGTAAGTGGCCACAATCAAGACACAATGCAGCAGAGGCAGAAAGTAAGGAGCTGCATACACGTAGCAGCAGTCACGGAGCAATAAGCACAAACGGGCCAGGAAGCAAGCGTACAGACAAGTGACTAGTCCAGAGGGCAGCTAAGCGATGCAGCAAGATTAGAGGGTGATTTTTGTGAGCCAAGGAAGCAGGTAAATGTTATTGAGATCAGGAGAACAGTACATATGTTGTAATGCTTCAAGGACTGAGGTTTAAGCTGCAAGGGAGGTGGTTGAAGCAGTTTATCGGAGAAAGAGATTAGCTGCAGCGATCAAGGAGCAGAGTTTAATAGCAACAATAGAATATTGTAATTCGTATGTGTGTTTTATATAGGAGTACAAACCTAGCTCTAGAGCAATGGAGCACTGTGCAAGAGTTCAAGGAACAGGAGGAGATATTACAACAAGCCAAGTATCGTGGTGGAACCAGGGGCAGAGTTATCTAAGTCACTGAGAGGCATTCCCTGAAGAGCACCGTTTTCAATTCTTTCCTGAACTGGAGGCGCCCTATAGTGGCCCTAGGATGGTGGTCCAGGATGCTGGGGAATAGCAGAAGGACAGTTTCCTGGTCGCTTTCGCGGGGGCTAGTTTACCTAGCAATAGTACCACCCAAGGCGTTAAATTTGTTTGTAGGGTAGACAGGTGTCCAATCGGTCAATGTCTTGTAGGTTATATAGGAAATTTTGAAAAGTACCATGGTAGGCATATGGAGCCATTGACGGTCACGCAGCATGGGGGCGATGTGGTAGAATTGGTTTAGAACCTGTGATTTGACAGGCTGCAGCATGATGGAAGGCTTTGAGGGGATGCCGGTGCACTGTGTGGAGCCCGGCAAGGAGGTTGTTACCACCCATCAATGTGTGCAATAGCAAGAGCTTATACCATAGTGTGGATGTCTTGCCGAGAGGAGAAGGGCTTAGACTTGTGAAATAACATGATCGGGTACCACGTGGTCTCTGCTTTCTTGCTAACGTTCTGCTGAAAGGAGATGGTACTGTTCACAGCGGGGCAGGTTGGGGGTGGAATCAGTGTTACAGAGTTGAATTAAGCAGTGGTGTTTGTCAAAATAATTGTATTTGTATTTGTATTTATTGTTTTATATAGCGCCTTAATCCAAGGTGCTTTACAGTTAACAACAAGAATACATAAACATGGAACAGTAGAAGCAATAACAGTAAAAATGAATCAAAACAGAAAATTGGCATGTAGAACAATTTGCATGAGAAAAGGGGAAAGGAGAGGAGGGGGTGTGTGGATGGAGGGAAGAGGGTGAGAAAGTAGTGAGTAGAGTGAGTAGTAGGAGGAAGGAGAATTTAGAAGAGAAGGGGAAAGATAAAGAGAACAAAGGTAAGGGTACTAGAGGTAGGGAGAGAAGGGTGAGCTAATAATGAAGCTATTGTAGAACAATAGAAAAATAGAGGAGTCTGAGGTGCAGATTTGTAAAATTAAATTAGCTGAAAAAATCACAAAGGTGCAGTTGTAATAGGACACAGTGCTATTAACGGTTATATGTGATTTTATCTAAGGTAAACTCAGAGTGGTACATTTCACCGAAGTCAAAATACCGAATTAATTTTTTATCTATTTGGGGGGGTCTCCCAACCCCCTGTTTTTCTATCCTTTTAACCCCATCCCAAACCCATCCCCACCCATGTTTATCCATTAACCCACTACTATATATATATTTAATTAAAATGTTCAGTATATTTTGTTAGTATTTTGGGTTTTGGTAAAAATTACCACTGTTTTTTTTTCTCGGTAAAATGACTGGGTACCCTATTATCACATATCTGCAAGAGCGCAGGGAGAAAATTACATGAGATGAAATTAAGGATGGAAACGGGGTCCCATAAGGGTGCCACTCATGGGGGCAAAGCTCACAGTAACTTTAACTAGGTTTAATCGGGTGTGTTTCTTGATGGTATCGTTTTCAGAAAATGGAAATGATAAGGAAAATGTACCAGTTGGGTAACAAGGTTGAATGCTTCAGGGCCCCTTAGGAAGAAATACTGACAATGTGACGTTTTTCTATAGTGCTTTATGGCAAATGCCTCCTGCCTCAAAGCACTACAATAATAACTGGCATTACCCAATTAAATTGAGTACCATTAATCAAATGAATAAAAAGCTGAGCTGGCCCTATTACGATCTGAACACTTAATTTGCTGAGCTATTATGCCGAAGTAAGTACAAATTATTGAATGAATGAATGAATGAATGAATCAATCAATCAATCAATGGGCTAGTGCGCCAGAGCTCGGAGAACCGAATCGCCCAAGACACTGCCCAGTAGGAGTGGATGTGGCAAAAGGATCAGAAAAGGTGCCGTTTTTTGCTTGTTCTGGAAGCTCACGAGTTGGCAACATTGCAGATTGTTGCAGTGATGGAGTTCCATTTCAGAGGTCCTTACACTGCAAAGCCCCTGCCTCCTTCTGAGCTGCAGTGGGTTTGTGGTAACTGGACACGGATTGTGTGCACGGAGCACAGAGAAGGTCTCTGGGGCCTCTAGTTCCATCTTCTCGATGTGTTTCCACGGGACCGCTATGCCCCTCGACTTACGTATTCCGTTCCTTTGGAGCTCCGAAGCACTACGGTATTCCTACGATTTCTTAAACTGTTCAAAAACTCACTGTTCAACAAAGGGGCTAATCTATACTCCTTTAGCCATTTATTCTAAACTATTGAGCAATGTCAGTTAAGGAACTCAAGCTCTTTAAATCATCTGCACCCACATGCTGTTAAGTCTACCAGGTTTAGTGCTATATAAATCTGCCAAGTCAAATCAATCAAATTCCAGGCGGTTGGTTGCAGTTGTATGATATGATATGATAGGTTATTTATAACGCGCTTAATACCCACAGGTTTCCAAACGCCGACTCAGGGATCAAACCTGTGTTGCTCCGTGTCGTCTTGTTTCCAAGTCGAGCACGCTGCGGCTGAGCTATCCTCCTGGGACAAACTACAAGAGCCTTTCCACTGATGCATCTATGAGTGATGTGGGTGCTTGATAGGAAACTAGTGTTCAGATTTCAGAGTTGGCGCAATTGATCCGCAGGGTCCCCCTACCAGGGAAAATGTATGTGGCTGTGTTCTCAGACCTCTTAGCGACAGAACATGTGATCTTTGTGCAGGATAAGAGAGTGTGTGTAGTTGGTTCTGCAAAAGATGTTACCTCCCACTATTACTGGGTGGTCATCAGTGGTGTGGGGTGCAGGTGGTAAAAGGCAGTTGGCATCTAAACAGGTGTAGGTAGAGGGAGTTGTGCGATGTGTTCAGCAACTACCAAGTTGTGCTTCAGCACTGAAATAAAAATATAGGATAACGCCTTCGCTGCAAATATATGCAATCCTTCTAAACAGACTTCAACGTGTTCATGAATGCAACATTGAAATGCATGGCCACATGAGCAACTGTTACATGTTTAGGTATGCTTGACAAAGCTGTGAACAGTGTGTAGGCTGGTTAAGATATGTACAGTACAGCAAGTGACAACAAACTGCAAATATAATCCAAACGAGTGCAAGAAAAAAGAGCTAAATGTTGGTCTGAAAGCAGCAGACTGGTCGGGATCAATAGAACGTATGCCCCCAAAAGAATGATTGATAGACTAGGGGTGAGAAGAATCTGCTGACGTGTTCACCCAATTTGCAGCAACCATGTAGTGTTTTGGCCTAAAGTAAAGGGCGGCTGTGCTAGCCCAAGCCAAAAATTATGCGCACAAAGCTTTGTTTCGCTGGGGCAAAAAAAAGAAAAAAAAAGAAATACTACAACCAAAATTAGAGGGAAATACCCCTTATGTTCTGGTAATGTTTTAACCAGTTAAATAGTTATTTTGGAGCATGGTTTGTAAAAGTGGGTGGTATTGGTAGTACAATCTGTGTTAACTGTTTCCACCACACACCCTAGGAGCCCACAATAGTTTTCCCCAACTCTTGTTGATGCTAAATAACACTTTCCAACTGTGGCAAAACTCTCCTCACTGGACACCCCAGTAGCACCCTTTCCCCAATACAAGCCATACAAAATGCAGCAGCAGCCTCATCCTCCACTTACACAAACATTCACACATCATCCCAGCTCCTGTCCAGCGCCACTGGCTCCTCGCACCCTGAATAATTCCCTTCAAAGGTCTCTGCATTGTTTTCAAAGCCATCCACCAGAAAATCCCACCTTACTCTCAGGACAAACTATAAGACCCTGGTCCCCGTCCATACCAGTGGTCGTTATAACACGACTGACCTTCCTCCTGAGAGTACCGCCCCCATGGAATTTGCAATACGGGTGGCAGAGGGCTCGGCTGAAAGATCGGGGGATATCAATTCTACCCACTACAGGCACCAATGATACCACATGGTCGCAGTTTAACCAAACGTCCCTCGCCTGCATGTACCTGAAGCAGGTGGAAGATGGAAGGAATGGAATCTGGGAAATCCAAATAGAATGGGGAGGAAAGTAGGACTGGTAATAGCCAAGGGAACAGAAACTAAGGTGTCTAGGGAGCAGATCCACATGAGGCGGTAGGAAGTTACAAGGCAAAGCCCAAGGATAGTCGAATCCAGATGGCAGCTAAGCACGGGGCAAGGAAGTCCTAAAAACAATTCAGGTCAGTTACCAGCATAATCCAAGGATCAGCAAAGCAAAGGGAATCAGATAGTGGTCCGGTTCAAGGCCAAAGAATCCAGCAGCAGTTCAGCAGTTCAGCAGAGCAAAAGGAAATCCAGTAGTAGTCCGTATCAACAGCCAGTAAATCCAACAGGAAACCAGCGTGGTAACAGAGGGGCAAGATACAAGACTATCCACAACACAAGCCAGGTCTACGAAACAAGAATACAAATGGGAAAACCAAACAGACTTCAATTCATTAAGTAGCAGGTCATTTCAATGGACTTCCACATTGCTGGCGAATGGCGTAGCTGTACATGACGTGCCACAGAGGATGCCAGGTACTGTAGTTCAGGTGGCATTCTCTGATAGTCACCAAGGCAACACTCAGGAACTGCAGTACCGTGTTCCCGGTGCCAAAGTGGTTCCTGGCACAAACTCAAACCCATCATCCATACAAATACAAGACAAGCAAGCCAGCATCTCCTACACATTCCAATCTGCAAACCAATAAGGACACAAAAACAAACATTTACCCACTATGCAGCGAGGGCACGATCACCACTTTCAGAAAGAGCTTAAAATCATACCTGTCTCCCCACACATAACCCTTCTCCATCTCCCCCAGCTACCATTTTGTAACCTCTGGTTCACTTCCCACCTTTTCAACCATTGGACCTTGTAAGGAGCTCCGAGACCCCCTGCATAGGGACAGCATCTGACAGACAATTGTAATAAATAAATAAAATAAATAAATAAAATAAATAAGATGAGTACACACAGAGCCACTGATATGAGCTACAGGCATACCACGCTCATAATTAACCTAATTAATTAATGATTCAGGGATGGTGATTCGCGCTCCAACCACTGCAAGGTTGTGAATACAAAATGATTGTCAATAGGTATCACTATGACAAAGAAAACAATGTGAAGTCAAGGGTTAATTTTTTTGTTGGTGTACACCCGTAATATCGTAGCCAGCTGTCTAAATTCCCCCCAAACTCTCCCACATTGAGGTCCACACCTTCGCTGACAAAGAGAAACTTCTTATACATAATTCTCCTCGGCTATCTGTGCATTAGGAACTGAGCATGTGCACAGGCTTCCTTACCTTGAAGGAGCAGTAACATTCTGCACGCATAACGATGACCCATGGAGCACAGGAAAGTGACTGCCATCCCAGCCATCCAACCCTCAAATCCAAAAGCTGTGGCTGTCCAAATCCAAATACATGGTTCTATGTAAAAAGCCTTTTTATGTTAGGGTGTGTTGTGAAAACTGAAATGATCACTGTACCCAGTGTGCATTATTACGACCCTTTTATCATAGACATATTTGTCAAATATATAGATTTGTGGTCATTCTTATGTTCCCAAATGCTAGTTGATTTAATGCAAGACAAACTGAACCAGTCTCTGGTATTATTGTTTCCCCTTCCCATTTCTCATGGATCAATGAGCTTGTTACAAGCAAGCTCATTGGCACTCTCCCGGGCCTTAGCTTGCTGAGGAGGCTCTGAAGGCTCTGGTTCTCCGCCGCGGCCCTAGGTTCCTTCCCGGAGTGGCCTCCATGGAAAGAGAGAAGGGATTACAAAAGTCACAGGGCAAATGGGGGAGGGAATAAGGGGAGTAAACACAATACAAAAGAACAGTAAGTATACAAACGTGGTCCTCCTAGGCCTTGTGGCATTCAGACGTGAAAGTGCAGTGAAGAGTGCAGGAGGTAAGGAAGGGAGGGGGGCGGAGGGAATTAGGGATGGCCAAGTGCTGGAAAGCCTGGGAGGGAAGTGCAAAGGGTTGCCGGGGAGGGGTCCACTCGCTAAGTGCTGGGAGAAGGGATCCCAAGGAGTGGGATGCACAGCCACTTGGCAGGGCACCCACAAGGGCAGTGCTCAGCGGGGAGGGTACTGGTGTCGACTGGGCAGAAGGCCTGTTAACCTGTGACATTCTTGAAGGTACCAGGCCGTCAGTCTTAGTGGCAGTGGGGTGGTTAGCAGGGAAGAGAAAGAGGTAGAGAAAAGCAGAGTTTTGAAATGTTTCAGGAATTTAAGGAGGTCTGGCTCAGGTCTGAGAGGGGCTCTCTGCTTGGAGAAGCATTTGACAATCAGAGTTGGAGTTAGAGGACCGGAGGGCTCTATCAGGGAAGTATTTAGGGAGAGAGAGTTGGAGATAGCCTTGTAGATGATGCAGAGGGTCTTAAATTTGATCCTTGCGGCAACCACTGGACAGTGGTGAGATCTTATGGCTGGAGAGATATGGTCACTGGGCCTGAGGCCAAGGATAAGTCTTGCAGCTCTATTCTGGATTAGCTGAAGAGGGCGTAGGGAGGAAAGGGGGTGATTGACGAAGAGGCTGTTGCAGTAGTCCAGCCTAGAGAGGACCAGATCTCTGGAAACATTGAGCTTCTGGGGAAAGGTGAGAAAAGGGAGAATGCCTCTAAGGAGGTGAAGCTGGAAATGGGCCTTTTTGGCAAGGTCCATGATGTGAGGGGTGAAGGAGAGAGAGGAGTCAAAGATGACCCCAAGGTTTTTGGCCTCAAGGGATGGTTAAAGTCGAGGGCGGAAGAAGGGTGGCCAGAGGGTAGGAGGGAGACAGGGGGGCAGGAGTCCTGATATGAAGGATCTCCATCTCATTGGCATTATGACCGAGGTCATTACTGCACACCACGCCTGAATAGCAGACAGACAACCGGGAATGAAAGAGGAAGAAGAGGAAGCGAAAGAGGGACGTCTGAAGGAAAGCTGCGTGTCATCAGCATAGCACAGGAAATGAGGAGAGAAGGAGGAGATTAGGTGAGCAAGAGTGGAAAGAGAGATATTGAAAAGCCAAGGCAATAGGATAGAGCCCGGGAGGATGCCACCGGTAGAGAGTGAAGTGGTGGAGAAGAAAGGTCCCAGCTGCAACTGGGAAGGGCGGTTAGTGAGAAAAGAAATCAGCCAGTCCAGTGTCCGGTCTGTGATGCCAAGGGTATCTAAGAGCCATTTTCTGAGGATACAGTGGTTGACCGTGTCAAAGGCAGAGGAGAGATCGAGGAGAATAAGAACAGCAGGAGAATTAGAGTCGGGATTTGCGAGCATGTCTGCACAGGTCTTCAGGAGAGCAGTTTCCATGCCTCTGGATTCCTGTTGTTGTCATTGATGCAACCAACGAGTTCAGTATGGAGCGTCAGTGGGGGAGGACCAACTTCTCCAGGAGATTACCCAGGAAGGGGGTGGTGGAGATGGTGCTATAGTTATCCAGGCAGGAAGGGCCAGCCAACGTCTTTTTTAGAAGAGGGTGCACAACGGAATGCTTGAAGGAAAGAGGAAAGGAGCCAGTGGTGACAGAGTAGTTAGAGAAATCAGCAAGGATTGGGATGAGAGAGGAGATGATGTCCTTAATGGCTTTAGAAGAGTAGGGGAGCACCTGCTTGGATGAGACCATCATAGAGCAGACAACATTAGAAACCTCATCAGGTGTTGTGGGAAGGAGGAAGGAGAGTGCAGGGGTTCTGGGGGCAAGGGAAGACAGCAGGAATGGAAATGGAGGTGAAGAGTGAAGACAGGATGTTCTGAGTTCTAGAGGTGAAATGGGAGGTCAAGGTGGCGGAGAGAGCCTGGGAAGGAGGGAGAGAGCTAGCGACTGCAGTTGGACTGTCAAGTTCCTTGCAGATTTTGAAAAGTTTGCGGTTTTGTTAGTGGCTCCAGAGATGCAGGCTTGGAGGTGTGCCCTCTTCTTAGAGAGAATAGAAAAGCAATATTGACTTTTAAGCATGCCACAGGCCAGTTTGACGGAGGATGAACCCAAAGTCTGCCACTTCCATTCAGCAACTTTGCACATATGTTTCAGAGATGCCAGCATTGGGTTGTATCGGCTGTTGCATTGAGAGGCAGGTTTCAGGTGGATCCTCATGACAGGGGCAAGGATGTCAAGGGTTTTATAGAAGGAGCAGTGCAGGTAGGCAAGGACAGAGTCAGAGGGAGTGTCGGGAGCAGGAGTGACAGGGGTTATGAAAATGGAAACAAAGCAGCGACTGACATTCGCTTTATCAGTAGAATGACAGCGAAGGAGGCTGGCAGTGCAGGAAGCTGCTCGGACAAAGGACAGAGGGGCCCCAAGTGGAAGGATGAGAGAGATTGGTCAGACCAGGAGAGAGGAGTGGTGACCTGGTTAGATATAGAGATGTCCCCCTCGATGAGGACATCCAAAGTGTGTCTGGCTGAGTGGGTCTGACCAGAAGGAAGACTAGTGAGAGAGAGGGAGGTGCAGAGATTACGGGAACAGTGAGGTGGCTGTTTCAGGTGAGTTGCGGTGGATATTGAAATCTCTGAGGAGGATCAGTTTGGAGGAAAAGGTCAAGAGGGAAGAGGTGAGGTCTACCCATTCAAAGTGGAAGAGAGAGAGATATGGTCAGGGGGCCTGTAGATGGTAGCAAAGGTGAATGAGAGAGTAGGGGAGACACAGAGCATACAGGTGAGGCATTCAATTGAGGAGTAGGTTTGAGTAGATATGATGGCAGCAGGGACCCACTCAGGCAAAATCAGGGCCACTCCACCTCTGGGCCAGTTGGACCTGGGTTTGGAGAGGATTGTGTAGCCCTCAGGAAGAAGAGTGTCAAGAGCAGTGACAGAGCTGGCATTGAACCACGTCTCGGTAAGGGCGGGGATGCAAGGTCAAATTCTTCAAGAAGGTGACAGATGACGGAGGAGTGTTGACAGCAGTACGAGATTTCAGAGTAGATGAGTGAAGCTGATTATCACCTTTGAAGGTTTTCAGAGGAGGGTTACAAGGGTGTGGTACTCCTGTTGGTGGTGGTAAGGGGGTGAGAGGAAAGGAGGCGAAGGGATGAAGTTAGTGAGAGAGGGTAGGCGCCGGTCAAGGAGGAGAATGGTAGGTTGAGAACCCTGGGCATGATAGTGCCATTGTGAAAGACATTAATGATGCATCTAGAGGCTGAGAAGTATTCCTAGAGTACTTCCCATCTAGTGCCACCATTAATGGGTGAGGAAGAGAGAGTTGAAAGAGTGGAGATCAGGTGGGGAGTCCAAAGGTCAGGGGAGGGGACACAGAAGAGGATAGCAGTAATAGTCTGTCTGGAAGTAACATTGACAAAGGTGTCAGCAATAGGTAGGCCTGAGTTGGAGGCCAGGAGAGTGAGTTTAAGCTTTTTTCTTCCGTACTTTGTGAGAGGCATAGGATAGGTGAGAGAGTAGCAGTCATAATAGATAGGGGAGCTAGAGAGTTCCATGTGACAAGGGGGGGTGGGCAGGGAGATAGACAGGGGAGCTGCACAGTGCACGGATAAGCTCACCAGGCAGCCTAACAGCCAGGCCTACACAGATGGAGGGGGTGTTATGACCATGAAATGCACAGGGAAGTAGGTTTGTGTAGCCTAGACAGGGTGTGCGCTAAAATACAGCCAACATAGTCAATGTGCAGGTTTAAAAGCACATCCAGATGCAGCTTTCCAAGAAAGTATTAAAGTGGGGCAGTGAACAACCAATGCGCAGGTTAAAAAAATCCAGCAGGAATCCAGATATAGGCGGTGGAGAGACATTAAGTAAGAAGGCTACACAGTTAGAGCATACCTAATGCATTGTCACAACATAGAGAGGACAATTACATAGGAATACTAGCAACACCGTACTGGCATAGATAAGTCAGAAACAGGAATAGAAGTTAAAGACAGGGAATTTGTGGTTAGGGGAGCAAGGCAGTCCAAAGTGTTACTCACAGGAACTCTGTGGCAGGCTCCATGTTATGGGCTGTTAGCATGATGGGAAACAATGCCAGGAAGGAGAGAGGAGGTAGGCAGAGGGAGTGGTGAAGCAGAAGAGGTGATTGGTAAGCCCAGCCCAGGAGGTGAAACAAGAGTAGGGAGTAGTCAGGAGTAGTAGGAGCAGAGGTCTTACCTCAGCAGGCAGATCACAAGCAGGAGTTTAGGCGAGGCAAGTTGAATGATCCGGCAAGTCAGAAGCAAGGGGGACCCACCAGACCCTCCCAGGCCAGCACAGGACCAGGCAGGGTGGGCGAGACACTTTTAGGTGGCCCTGATTAAGTTGCTGTGCAGGGCGGCCATTTTGTAAGATCCCCCTTGCAGGCTCCTAACTGTGGCTGCATCAAGCGAGGTGCGGCGTGCAGTTGGAGGGGCAGCCCCTCACATGTAAATAGGTCTTTCCCTTGGCTTTCTAAGGCAGATAACCTTTGGTGAGATCCATAAGTGTTTGGTCGATGTTGGCATATACTGCAATTAACCTCCAGTAGTAGTTGCAGAATTCTAGGAAACTCTGCAAGTCCTTCAGGGACTGAGCTCATGACAAGTTGTGTAGGATGTCCATCTTTGCCCGATTCACTTTGATGCCATCTGCGGAGATGACATGTCTGATGTACTTGATGCTTGCACGGCAAAACAGGCATGTGTCCTCACTGACTTTTACCTTTTATCCAAAAGGTGATCCAACACCTTCTCCTGTTTGGTTCCTAGAGGGTCCTGCCAATGATGTTGGTGAGGTCGATCAGTACCTCCAGGAGGTTCATTTCACCCTCCATCTTCTCAATCAGGTGCTTAGACATCACTAAAATCCTGGAAATCCCTGACTAACAAATTTGTAGAAACCCAATGGGCAGTTGAACCCTGTCTTCTCACAGTCTGCTTGATGCACCAGGATCTGCTAATAGCCATTTCACAGCTCCAGGACCAAAAAATCACTTACTCCATGTCAGACTATCCAACAACTTATTTACTGTGTGGTGTATTGGTCCACAGCAGTGCGTTGTTCAGTCGATCCAGACATTACTGATCTTCTTCAAAACTGTGATCATCCTCGAGAATCACAGGGTTCTTGGACTCCTGGATGATATTTGCCTGCAGAAGGGCATCCAGGTAGTGGCATACATCCTCCATGTTGCCTCAGTCAAGGCGTTGCAATCTTTCCCAGAAGGATGTCTCATCGCTAACACACATCTGGTGTTCCATTCCATCTGCCTTGCCAATGTCCATTGGGCGGGTGGAGAAATTGTCAGCAAACTGGATGAGCTGTTACCTAATCTAGCCCTTGTCCCACCCCAAGATCAGTGAGTCTTGTAAGGAAGGCATGGTATGAAACAGTGAACACAGACACAAGTCATCACAGTTCAAGGGTGTTTATTGAACTTCAATGGGTTGGATGAATGCCTATCTAACCCAAAATCTAAGAATGGGTACAAGCTACAACCATCAAAGTAAAAATAACGCAGTTCTGGTGGAGCCTTGTCTTGATAAAAAGGGCCTATACTAATAAACCCATTGCCAATCATTTCTTATAAATACAAATGGTGTGGGAAAATGGTGTATGCAAAAGATAGAGTGTTCAAGAAACAATATGTCAGGACAGATGAGTGATAAGCTCCCTTTCTCCACGTATCAGCAAGGCATCCCACTTGAGCTTGGAGCACACTCTAGCTTCTTTGAGCACCAGGAGGCAGTTCAAAAATCAAATAGGACCTTCTCCAATAAAGTCTCTTGTTCATCACAAGTCTCTCACTCGCAGAATGCCACAGGTTACCAAAACAACACTTAAAGTTCTCTCTCCTCACAAGCTCACTGTCCTTCATTTTCAGGTATAAGATTCACTTTGGGTCTCCCTTAGGTGGGTACTGACCCTCTTCTTACACAATGTCTCAACGGGTCGCCCTCGATCGGTCTCAGACCCCTTTTGGGCAACTCAAAGGCACACTAGGACTCCCTGAACTGGGCTCGGACCCACTTGAAACTTGCAACCCCATTAGTCCTCCCTCAGTCTGGCTTCGGCTTTGGAAAGGTTCACTTTAATGAGTAGTTCACTTATATTGAAGACTTTCGATTGTGCAAAGGATTTTGCTCAGACCCTTGTATGACCACTTTTATTTTCTCGTATCAGATTTTCACTTGCAATGTTTTGCTGCTTTGTTTCTTTGTAAGACATCTTTCACCAGAGACCTTTGATTGAGCACCCACGCAGTGCCAGACCACTCTGCAAATGTGTATCTTTTGTTTCTCTCATAAAATGTTCAACACACTTATCAGATTTCCATATTTTGCTTGCATCTTTCGGCAAACGCTTCAACGTTAGCTCTCTGAGGATACGTTGTCGCCGCTCATTACCTTCATTTAAACACAGACCGGCCTTGTACAGTTCCTCCCAACTCACTGGCTGTGTTGAAGGTTCTGTTTTTGGCTTTGATCTGGGAGCCAAGGACGATACCACGACAGCTGCTGTTCCACCCTGACTCGACCAGTCATGCAAGAGGGTCCCGGGTATCTCGGACACACAGAATAGGATTTTCTTGCTTCTCTTCCTGGCTTTACACATGCTGCGTTCAAATCCTCAAGAGTATAATGATCACTCGTCAAAAGGCTCAAGAGCATCTCCCTCCTTTCTCTTGCTTCTTGACCTATCATCATTTCGCCATCGATTCAGCTGTGGCCTGGAAGAAACTGCTCCTTCGTGTGCTCTGCCTCGCTCAAAGTGTGCTCTCATGCTCCGCCTTTTGTCAATGTGCGGAAGTTCAATGGAGATTAGGTAGGAGCTGTTATCGGCGATTCCCTGACTCTGCCAGCTCATGGTAATAGGACATATCCAGTACATTGTTCAGGTACTAGTCTGTTTTCTGAAGGGAGTGGCAGGGATGTAGTCCCCAGATACACCACCTGGTAGGATGGGTCAAAGGGATTATAGGGGGGGATAGCGCATCTCGCCACAAGGTGTACCACTCCCACTCCATGAGCACCCCTCACCCAGGTGATCCTCCCGCACTGGTCTACCCCCTGAGTCTGGATCCAAAGGCGATGTCTGTGCCCTGATCCAATGCCATCCCAGATTGGCTGCCGTTAACACTCGCAGGGGCTACAGAAGTGTCAGGTGTAACTGTGCAATAATGATGCATCCTGGTAAGCGGGTTGTCCAATTGGTCGCATTTATGACTGGTACTTTAATTGTATTCAATTAAATGTCATCCGTCATCACAGGGTCTTCAGCACCAAGGAGCTGAACACTCAATGGGGCCTCTGTCACCAGACATCGTGGGAATTGCTCCCCACTGAGTTACACTCAACCAGGAACCATCAAGGTGGTGTGTGCCGGAATAGTCCCAAAACCAGGTGGTATGGACATCTCCAACAGGTCCAATAGGTGGACTTGATATCTCTCTGTAGGTATGCCTGCTAGCACATGGGGCCATGGATAGCATGCTGGCATGTTGCGGTCTAGCTATCTTCTGACATAGTGCAGCCAGTCCATCGAACATTAAGTAATTGGTTCCTATCACCACTAGTGTTGCAGGTTCTTCACTCAAAATGATGCAGACTAAGGCCATGGTGGTAATGAGGTCTCTGACTCTGGGTACATCATATGAAAACTGCAGTCTGAAACCAATGAACCTGATGAACTCCAGATACTTGCAGAGGTTACCTCCCATGCCAGTCTATGTATTGTATGGGATATGCGCTAGGTCTTTCCTGATGAATGACTCATACACAATGGTCATCTGCAAGCTACTATCCAGTAGTTCATGTACATGCTGTCCAGCTATGGTAACCATTGCAGGGGCTGGCGGTCCTACTAGCCCATCAGGTACTCCCAAAGATCTTGTTGGTGTTAAGACTGCAGATGATCTTCATCTCGGGTGAACTAGCTGTTCTGTGATGATGCTGGATTCCAGATCACTTGCCAACTGTTGGTGTCACTGCATTCTTGTTCCTGTCTGGGGATGCAGATTTTATGTCTATCATCCCTACTCGGTAGGACTGAAGCATTGTGGAGGATTCAAGTTCTCCGATTCCTGGTCCTCGCTTGAATTTCCTACCATTGTGTATGCTGGGATCTTCAAGGCCTGGAACCTCTCAGTGACTTTCCTGTGATCTGGTGGGTTCATTTACATATCTAAGGTGTAGTCCTCCTGTGTGGATCTGTGGCAGAACTTTCAGGGCTAGAGCAGTGCAGTTTGCAGTTTGTACTCTCGGGGCTGCCTTGGTTCTTGAGCATGTTGGAAGAGCTGGTGTTCAATCTCCTAGAAAGATGGTTCAGAGCCTCTTCCACACTTTGATGGCCTCAGTTTCTCCGTAGCCATTGCCATACTTGGCACCCTATGCAGCGGAATGGCCTGCATGGCTTGTCCGATGATCTGGAATGAGGAGTCTGACCAAGTAAAGGCATGATTTTGGTTATAGACTTTAATTGAACAGAAAATGTGTAATCCTCGCTTTCGCTAACTAGAGGTGATTTCCCTACCTCAACAGAACTAAAACTCGGGCTGGTCAGGAAGTCTGTAATGTCAAAAACAAAGGTACCATCCCAATCAAAACTCCTATCCTACCTCTGTCACTTAAACACAAATCATTAAGCTAACAAAAGAATTATTATCCCAATTCAGGAGAATTACTCCCTTCTCCTGGGTAGAAGTTTCTCAAAGTTTGTGTTTGTATACAGTTTCACACATATGCCGGGACTAGGAGAATGGCTCCCTTCTCCTAGTTTACATTCAGTCTCTATCAGGCTTTTCTTGAATTGCTTCAACTTTCGATTTTTCCTCAACTCTTCAAGTTTTTTCCACAGACTTTGTGTTATCACTGTCCTTCAATTTACCCCCACCGGGACGAGGGAGGGACTCCAGAGTTCTTGCTTCTTCTCCGTTTTATCAATATTGTTCAAACTGACCCCATTTGATGAGGAAGAGGATCCCTGAGTCGTTCTTGACTAATTAATATCACAGTCTTATTTAACTGACCAGGGAGTTGCCTCACAATGTGATCTACTTCTCACTTGTCTTTGTGTTTCACCTCACACAGCTGATTCGCGACACACTCTGAATGCCCAGTTTCAAACTGACAAGCTTTTTGGAGGCTTCCTAGCTCGCTGACTTTTCCTTCCGGATTTCACTCCCTGTCCTGAAGTCAGGGTTCAGGCTAGGAACAGGAGGTGGGTACAGCTCAAATACTGTCCAGTGGGCTCTTGATGATTTTACTCTCTGGGCAGCTTTTCAAGGCCCTTCCATTTTAGATGAATTTCAGGTCAGTTTTGCGACTGCCAAGGAGCTCAAGATTTTCATAGCACGCTCTGAGTCACAGTAGATCAATTCATGATTTACCACATCAATGAGTATAATGGTAGCAGGCTTTTTGGGAGGATCTTTGGTTGATGGTTACTTAAGCATTGTCTGACACTGTTATTCAGCTCAGGACCAAGATGTACACAATGGATGTTACCCCCCAGAGGAGATTTATACTGTAAAGACTGGAGTGGGGTTTCTGTACTCCTGCCCTTATATGGCGGAGTAGAAGCACAGAGCACCCCAGCCAAGATTCTCTATGCGGTAGCAATGGATGAGCAATCAAGGCTTAAGCTCTCAGGAGGTGATGCGGGCTGGTTCCTAAGTGCAGTGTAGTCCCCACGCCCCCACAAAGGAATGTCCACACACTATATTAGTGATAACACAGTTTTTTATATAAATAAGATTCCGAATATATACATACACAATAACACAATTTGTGCTCAGGCAATACCAATATGGTAAATATGTACATTATCTATGTGGTACCATAGTTGACTTTTGGCTCCTTTAAAATGCACCAACTGCTAGCAGTTACAATGACATACAACTCTAATAGCAATGTGAACCAACACCAGATATGGGAGGCCAACAAGTTGGGTTAAACAATTGGCAGAATACTTTGTCACTACAAAAGATATAGTTCTGTATGAGGATCCCCCCACCTGGGCAACCGGTAAATAAAGTATATTAACAAGCCCAGTCCATATATTGTTTAGCAGGGTCTTGTTTACTTTTTAAAATGGTCCACTAACCCAATGTAATTGATTTAGCAGAGTTCTTCCATGAGTCGATCCTTCTTGAGTGAACTCCCGTCAAGGCAGGAGCCACGGATCATCGAGATTCCTTGAAGAAAAGGTAAACAATGTCGTCAAGGCAGCAGCTTCTGTCTTTGCGGTGCTCGTTGACGATCTGTCGTGGACGTCCTGCGAAGATGAGGCATGTGGTACACCTCGATGACGAGAGTTTGTTGCCGCAAAGCAGAAGAACGTAGGCCTAGCAAGGGCGTCGGGTCATCAGCGTTTTGGCGTGGGCAATCGGGACTCGACCACAGCTGGATTTCGGATCTTGGTCGGCATGTTGGTGGACTTCGGTTGGCGGGAAATCCACCGGCAGATTCTCCTCGGTTCGTCGGCAACCTCGACTTTCTCCGGCGAGACAAAGCGGTTGACGGAGATGAGCAAGGGAGTCCTTGATTTCAAAGTGTCTTGGGCAATGGAGCGTTGCGGCTCCAGTCGACGAGGTTACAGCGGTCCTCCGAACCTCAGTCAATGGTGATGGTCGTCGGCGGCCTCGACGTCCTGGCGCTACTTCAATGTTTTCTTTCGACGGTCCCGTCTCCGGTCAGCAGCCTTTTGAAGACTGGCTTTCAGGGAGCCTTGGTGAAAGTTAGCTGGTGCACAATGTTCCCTCATAGCTCCAGGTCCTCTCTTGGATCAGTTCTTGGAGACACAACAGCTTTCTGATTGCGTCGAAGGAAAGCAGCAGCAAAGCCTTCTTCTTGCAGCTGGGCTTCAAGTTTAAGCATCAAGTTTAAAGTTCAGCTTCTGAACAATTCCAGTGAGTGAGAGGTCCCCAGATGTACTGTTCTGTCTCTCATTCACATTGCTGAGTGAGCCAGGCACAGGCAGCTAATCATTCAGAAGGGCATTCAGCAGGCAGGCAGCCAATCAGACTCACAGTGCATTCAGGCCATTCTTCTCCATCCAGACACTCACAACAAGGAATGTGTATTGGGGCAAGCACCCAGCCTTTCAGCACACCACACTGCATTCATACCAGTTTCAGGCAGGGCTGGCTCATTCATTATGTCACACACCAGAAACCAGACACACATAAAATAAAATGTATATTGGTCACACACTCCATTCACCCAGGACCCACCCCAAGGGCGTACCTACAACATACATTGTGAGCCCCCTCCCTGGCCCGTGTACTGCGTTCCCTTCCCTGCAGCTTACTTCCCTATTCCCGCCTCCCTAGCCTTCCCCGTCCGGTGATTGGCTCTGCCTCCCATAGAATTGTAGGCCCTACGCCGTCCTGCCCCCCCCCGCCAGCACTTTCCATCATGCCAGGCAGGTGAGTAGAGGCCCTGTGAAGACACGCCAGGCCTTCTGTGCTGATCCCTTTGAGCCTGTTCATCATCCAGGTAAGCACATCCCCCACAGAGACCATCCGGGCCTCGTTCATCCCAATCCACCTTCCTCTGCTGCCCCCAGTTCCCTGTGCTGCTCTGTAGACCCAACCCTCCCTCGCTTCCCAGCTCCTGCTCAGCCTGCATCCCTGAGTGGCCATCTGAGGCCCACAACACCAGCCCTAATTGGCTGGGATCTCGCCAGCTCGGCATAGAGACCCACGCTGTAGGCACCTTCCCCACTGCTCGCCCACATTTTGCTCGGCTCCCTCCAATCTATTTTGGCCTCCGAGCCAGATATCAGTGGACCCTCCCATGCAGCCCCTTGACAGGTGGCCCTGCAGCTAGGGACCCCGGGGCCAAGGGTCACGCCGACAGAGGCGGCTCCGGGAAGTGTCGGCGGGTGTCTACAGGGGAGGTCACTGAGCAGCCGTCAACCATCAACTACAAGGACCAGTACGGTAGGAGTGGCCTGGTTCAGGGGAGAGCTACAATTCCACACAGAATCCTAGCCACTTAGCAAACCAGCATTAAACAGTGCGATTGGTCCCACCTCCCACTATACAGGTCTCTCAAATTTAATAGGGGTTCTGGCTACTTGTTGCATTGCGGGGTAATCAGATTACGCCGGTGGGCCTCTCTACCACCATACAGGTCTCTCAAATTATGTAAGGGTTCTGTTTCCAGGCTGCATTGTGTGATACTCAGATTGCATTGATGAGCCTCCCTCCCACTGTACAGGTCTCTCAAACTTAAAAGGGGTCCTATTTGCAGGCTGCATTTGTGACAATCGGATTGAGGTGATGGGCTTCTCTCACAATCTGCAGGTCTCTCAAGTCTAATAGGGGTTCTGTTTCCAGACTGCATTGTCTGACATTCAGATTGCATTGATATGTCTCTCCCCCAATATACAGGTGTCTCAAAGTTAATAAGGGTTCAGGGTACATAATGCATTGTGTGATATCTAGGTTTCATTGATAGGCCTCTCTCCCACTATACAGGTCTCTCAAACTTGAATAGGGGTTCTGGGTACATATTACATTGTGTGATATTTAGATTGCATTGATTGGCCTTTCTCCCACTATACAGGTCTCTCAAATTAGTAGGGGCTCTATTGTCCAGGCTGCATTGTGTGTTATCCAGATTGCATTACTAGGCCTCTCTCCCACTATACAGGTCTCTCAAATTTGGTAGGGATTCTATTTCCAGACTGCATTGTGTGACATTCAGATTGCATTGATAGGCCTCTCTCCCGCTATATAGGTTGCTACAATTTTATTAGGGCTTCTATTCCAGGCTGCATTGTGTAACATTCAAACTGCATTGATAGGCCTCTCGCCCACAATACAGGCCTCTCAAATTTAATTAGGTATTCTGGGTACATATTGCATTGTGTGATATTAATATTACATTGATAGGCTTCTCTCTCTCTATACAGGTCTCTCAATTTAATAGGGGCTCTGGGTACATATTACACTGTGTGATATTTAGATTGCATTGATAGGACTCTCTCCCACTACACAGGTCTCTCAAATTTAATAGGGGCTCTATTTTCTAGGCTGCATTGTGTGATATTTAGATTTGCATTGATAGGCCTCTCTCCCACTGCACAGGTCTCTCAAATTTTAATAGGGTTTCTATTTTAAGGCTGCATGGTGTGTTATTTAAATTGCATTGCTAGGCCTCTCTCCCACTATACAGATCTCTCATGTTAGGTAAGGGTTCTGTTTCCAGGCTGCATTGTGTGATACTCAGATTGCATTGATGAGCCTCCCTCCCACTGTACAGGTCTCTCAAACTTAAAAGGGGTCCTATTTGCAGCTGCATTTGTGACAATCGGATTGAGGTGATGGGCTTCTCTCACAATCTGCAGGTCTCTCAAGTCTAATAGGGGTTCTGTTTCTAGACTGCATTGTCTGACATTCAGATTGCATTGATAGGTCTTTCTCCCAATATAGAGGTGTCTCAAAGTTAATAAGGGTTCGGGGTACATACTGCATTGTGTGATATCTAGGTTGCATTGATAGGCCTCTCTCCCACTATACAGGTCTCTCAAACTTTAATAGGGGTTCTGGGTACATATTACATTGTGTGATATTTAGATTGCATTGATAGGCCTTTCTCCCACTATACAGGTCTCTCAAATTAATAGGGGCTCTATTGTCCAGGCTTCATTGTGTGTTATCCAGATTGCATTACTAGCCCTCTCTGCCACTATACAGGTCTCTCAAATTTGGTAGGGATTCTATTTCCAGACTGCATTGTGTGACATTCAGATTGCATTTGATAGGCCTATCTCCCGCTATATAGGTTGCTACAATTTTAATAGGGGTTCTATTCCAGGCTGCATTGTATAACATTCAGACTGCATTGATAGGCCTCTCTCCCACAATACAGGCCTCTCAAATTTAATTAGGTATTCTGGGTGCATATTGCATTCTGTGATATTAAGATTGCATTGATAGGCTTCTCTTTCTCTATACAGGTCTCACAATTTAATAGGGGCTCTGGGTACATATTACACTGGGCCTCATTACGACCCTGGCGGAAAGTAACTGACATGACCGCCATAGCGTAAATAGCGTTTCCGCCATTGCACGATGGAGCAAAGTGCGGCCAATTCCGACCCATCAGGCACGAGCACTACGCCATGGCGCGATGGCGGAAATGACCCCAAAACGGCCCATACTGCCGTCGTACGGCGCCCTAGGTGCAATTCCGCCACCCATCTTAGCGGTCACCGTAATGAGCGGTCAGCGCAAATTACGGTCACCGTAAATATACGGAAACGGAAGTAAAAACATGGGGCCGGAACGGGAAACAGGACGCCGTACACCTATAAAATCAGAATCCCAACACAACCATAAAAAACTGACCCTGAGACACATCCCAACCCGTTAGCCACCCCATAATAAAAAAGAAAAATGGGAAAAGTTGCTAAAAAAGCGTGCGATCGCAAGCGGCAGGTCCACTTCTCCCATGAGGAACTCACCGTGCTCACAGAGACCCTCCAGGAGAACGCTGCCGTCGTCTTCTCGACGCAAATGACCAGGACGGCACTTGCGAACAAGAAGGACATATGGGCCCTGGTGGCACAGCGGGTAAGTGCGGTGGTGACCGCACCCCGCAACCCACAGCAATGCAGGAAGCGATGGGACGACTTGCGGATACGCGTCCGGAGCATACTTTCAGCCAACCGCAACATTACCACAGCTACCGGGGGAGGATCTGATTCACCCATCAAGTTGACCCCCTGGGAAGAAATCTGTGCCTCCACCATTGGAATGGAGAGCATAGAGGGAGTCGGAGGGATGGAGAAAGGAGTGCAGACATCCGAAGAATCAGGTAGGTGGGCCAAATTAAACAACGCTAAATCCACAAAGTCCAATCATGTGAAGCACCACGTGTCCCCATAGTGCAATAGAAACACATGTCCAGGAGAACGTCCACATACATTGCCATGATAGCACCCTGTAAAAGTCAGATTAAATACATAAATAAGTAAAAATCCTAAAAACACCCTCTGCATGTGCAGCATGCACACCCTAACTGCAGGCTGCAAAATAACTGCACCCTCAATCCACACGAAAATGAGACCTCCCCCAAGGCCCTGACCCAAATCACCCTCAGGTACCACCCCAATGCATGTGATACATTGCCATTCCAATTACAACAGACCCATAAATAACGCTTGCCCTCCTTTACTCCACCACAGGGTCCGAATCAAACGACGAGCTTCAGGACACCCCTACTAGCACACCTGCAAAGAGGGCCAAGACCAACGGCCAAAGACCCTCCACCTCAGCTGCACGGATCAAGACACGTCAGCAGTACGAATCGAGTGGCAGCACACTGGAGGGGGCATCAACAGGCACCCCAGCAGCCAGCATGTCCACAACAGCAGCACCACAGGTCCCCCCAATGGATGCCACAGAAGGCACTGCTTCTGGTGGCAGCAGCACCATAGGTGACACTGCTTTCATGCCAGCATGCTCCGACACAGAAAACGGTGCTGTAGATGTAGGATCCATCCATGACCTGTCCCAATCCCCCTGTATGTTTCATCCCGTACACCATGAGGACACCACGCAGGGGCACCCACAAGACGACGACTGGCCAACCCCCACAAGGCCTGTGGCAAGGCAACATGAGGTGATCAGCCCCTCTGTGACACCACCGGAAATGGGCATGGCCCAGCAGAGGCAACAGTCCCTCGAGCAGATGATAGTGCAACAGCAGCAACTGGCCACGCTCCTCAAGGAGCATGCTGATGAATGTGGGGGTTCTAAGGCAGCCATTGAAACATCTACTGAGACACTTAGGGCAGAAATGGAGCGAAGTACAGAGACACTAAAGGCACAAATTGAGGGAAGCACCGAGAGCCTGAGGGGACAAATGGAGAGAAGCACCGAGAGCCTGAGGGGACAAATGGAGAGAAGCACCGAGAGCCTGAGGGGGGAACTGCATGCGACGTCCAAAGATGTATGTGTTGAACTTGCCGCTGTGCGCCGTGTGCTCACTGAGCTCTCACAAACCCTTAGGGACATGCATGGACGTGAGCAGGCAGAGACATCATCCGTTGCAAGTTCCGTCCAGGGCAGCCCCCAATGCAGATCTGGGAGGAACCTGCGCTCCACAGGCAGGGGTGCCCCTGATACCCGGAGAGGGGGCTTGCAATAGCGTCTGACCAATGACAATGAGCATCTCTGGACACTGGTGTTCTGGGGGGAGGTAGGAGGGTGGAGGGGGTGTGTAGGGTTCTACCGGGTGGCGGGTCGATTGGGTGTGTAATACCATTTCACATTTGCAATACATATATACACATTAATCCAATGAGATGTGTGGACATTGATCTTTGTGTACAAGGCCTTTCTTGGCGTACAGGCCACATTGTGCATGTTCCCGACACACACAGTGCCACAAGTCCCGTGTCCATGTAACAGCCACCAGGCGTGAGTACTAGAAGCATGCATCTATGATATTCTGACGAATCTCACGGGCCTCCTGTGCCTCGCGGACTCCTTGAGGTGCTGCCACATCCCCACCCTCATCATGACCATCTTCAGGTGCTTGCAGTTCTGCGTCAGGGGGCATGGCCACATTTCTACGTACGCACATGTTGTGTAGCATTACACATGCCATGACCATCTTTGCAACCTTCTCATGGCGGTACAGGAGTGCCCCGCCAGACCTGCTGAGGCAGCGGAAACGAGCCTTCAGTAGGCCGAATGCCTGTTCTATGACTACACGGGTACGTGAGTGGGCATGGTTGTAGTCCTCCTCAGGCTGGGTCTGTGGGTTCCGGATTGGTGTAAGGAGCCATCTCTTCAGTGGATACCCGGCATCACCTGTATGTGGACAAAGAAGGATGTTTGTGGAATAACATTGCTACGTACGCACCCCCCCCTTCCTGCCACGTCATTGACGCATCACCTACCCCACATTCACATGCATTAAATGAGACTCACCGAGTAGCCAGGATCGGTGCCCTGCGTGTCGCTCCATGTAGCGTGGTACTGTAGAGTTCCTCAAGACCATAGAGTCATGGGTTGATCCTGGAAATCGGGCACAACAATGTGTAAAGATCCTGTTGGAGTCACACACCATTTGTACATTGATAGAATGATATTGTTTCTGGTTGCGGTACTGGACCTCCATGGCATGTGGGACAACCAATTCCACATGGGTGAAGTCGATGGCACCAATGCAACCCGGTATGCCGCCAAGTGCATGGAATCCCACTTTTGCGTTTGTGAGCTCCTGTCCGAGCGTGGTAAACAGATGTAGTCGTCTGCGTGCTTCAGGAGGGCATCAAGCACTTGGAATAGTGTCCGTGACAATAGTGGCTGTGAAATGCCATGCAACTGTCCGACTGTGTGCTGGTAGGTGCCTGTGGCCAGGAAGTGGAGTACAGACACCACCTTCAGTAGGGGTGGGATGGCGGTTGGGCTATCTATCATGCTGACAAGGTCAGCGTGTGTCATGTCGACAATGGCGGTTATGGTGTCCCGGTCCAAACGGTAGAGGGTGTGGATCTGCTCAGCAGTGAGGTTGAACGGATTGGCACGGAGGT
Organism: Ambystoma mexicanum; assembly: GCF_040938575.1. Taxonomy (NCBI): domain Eukaryota; kingdom Metazoa; phylum Chordata; class Amphibia; order Caudata; family Ambystomatidae; genus Ambystoma; species Ambystoma mexicanum. The sequence goes on from NC_090931.1 coordinate 1,332,269,286, forward strand.
GTGGGATTGCGGGCTGCCTGCGTGGTGGTAGTGGCTGTGCTGGTGGGCCTTGCTGCCCCTGCCTTGCCCTCCTCCTCCTCCTCCTGCGTCTCCTCTGTGCGGCCGGTTGTTGCAGTCGTTGGTGTTCGTCTTCTTCTTGAAGTTGGAGTACTTGCAGTGCTATCAGGTCCCCCAGGCCCAACATCGCTAGTCCTGTCGGTTGCATTTGGGAGTGGGTGTGGTTGTGGGAGGGGTTTGGGTGTGCAATTTATGTGTTTTCAGGCTGTATAGCCTCCACCTGTGGTGATTCATTCCACCTGTGCCAGCTGCAATTACTTTTGGGCGAGCACGTCCCGCACACAACGCTGCTATTTGACGCATGGCATCTTGCAATTACAATCATGTATATGATCCCGATGGCAGTGAAATATTGGTTAATATGTTGATTCTGCTATGGTCCCATTGTTTCACATACTATTTTTGCAGTCGCGGACAAACTTGTGAAGGGTCAGTGGAATGTAGTACTCGATCAACGGTGGACCCTCATGCAGCACTGTACCGACGTTCACCGACGGGCGGGGAGTCCCATTAGTGATTGAAGCCAGTTGCCATTTTCACACACAGCCGCACTACATAGATGTATTTGTGAATCCAAGCGTTCACAGATGCCTTTTCGACGTGATGTTGCAAATGAGGAATTCGAAGGACAGCGCTTTTGCTTTTCAACTAGCGGCGAGGAGACGCCCACAGGTCTGACTGGAAATGTAACGTTCTATTGTTGAATGTCCTTGGGACAGGGCCCATGACGAGAATGCAATGATTGATGTGAATTGAATGGGATGCGCAATAGCGTAGTGGACGATGAGGCAGGGCGTCCCCAAATACATGTTACTTCACTATACTGGTGAACCGGGCAGGAGCACAGTGGATTTTGCAGACTGCATTACGCACAGACTCAATGGAAATTTCAAATGTAATGTGAGTAAATATTCAGGCGTTTCTATTCCGGGATGAGGGAATGATGAATGGATGCATGGACAGATGATTTGATTGAGAGTTTGTCATGTGCATGGCTTTTTGATATCTATCCCCTTGCCCTGCGCTATGTGATGCAAAGCTGCCATAGTGGGTCCATCATCTGTCTGCCCTTGTTGAACCCTCCCTGTCTCGACGCGCCTTCAAACACTTGTGTCTGTGCACGTTACTAATCACATCTAATGGATTCTGTTTTGACAGACGCATGCACACATACACTCGTTCACTCGTTAGTAATAGTGTATTGAGCTCGATTTATGTCGTTATGATTCGCAAGTGATTTTTTGGTGACATTAATCCTTTTGAGTGTGCTAGCATGCATATGGTTGTATATTTAGTGTGTTGAATGAACTGAGTAATTCATATGAAGTTCGGATGCCCATGCTATTATTTTTTTCTTTTGGGTGACAGGTATCTCCTCCCCTTTTGCCGCTGCCATCTGTACGCCACTCCTGCAGATGGCTTTTTCAGTCGACACCTGCAGCTTCGAGTTAATCAGTGGAGCACCATTACGATCTTATGGGACGATCGCCAATGGGCCACATGCCCTTACGCAGTACTAGTGGCTAGGAGCAACATATGTACCTTTCAGCTGGACTAGTGCCTACTTCATGGGACTGCCCTGCGGTTCTAGGCGCTTCCGTGTTGCCTTTTTGGTCGTAAATGTAGGCCCTGTGTACCATGAAGGAACAGGGCTTCACACAAGTAGAAGCTGGTCATTCATTGCGGATGCAGCCCACAGTGATGGAAATCATTTGGGAGTTAGTTTGCGAATAGCTGTATGGGCTTGGTGATTTGGATGTGCATTAAAATTATGTTCAGATATTGACCGTGTGGCCTTATTCTTTACTAGTGATGTTGCATATTCCGATTTGTGGCGCGATGTATTGTGAGATGATCTGCATTGGGTTCCGGCTTCTGAGTGGAGTTGTGTGGTACTGTACTGGCCTGTTTGCCTACGAGGAGTTGTGCAATGTGGGCAGGGAGTGGAGTACAGGCACTCAGTAGGGCCATGTACGGTTGGTTCACGATGCCATAATTCTCACCATGGCGGAAAGGTGCTTTCCGCCATGCTTGATGGCGTTGAGTACATGTCCGCTAGGGTCAGAATTCGCGTACCGTTGCGCCATGGCGGAAATTACGGTTTTGCAAGGCGCGCGTGCGCGTGCTTGGTGCAGTTAGCGTTGGCGTTCACTACGGTGTCGCTAATGGCATCGTACTTTACGGTGACGGGTCATGATCGCAACGAGCTGTATTCGATGGCGGTATTTCATTTCCGCCTTCGTTTTTGGAATTCCGCCAGGGTCGTAATGAGGGCCACTGTGTGATATTTAGATTGCATTGATAGGCCTCTCTCCCACTATACAGGTATCTCAAATTTAATAGGGGCTCTATTTTCTAGGCTGCATTGTGTGATATTTAGATTGCATTGATAGGCCTCTCTCCCACTACACAGGTCTCTCAAATTTTAATAGGGTTTCTATTTCCAGGCTGCATGGTGTGTTATTCAAATTGCATTTCTAGGCCTCTTTCCCATAATACAGGTCTCTGAAATTTGGTAGGGATTCTATTTCCAGGCTGCATTGTGTGTTATTCAAATTGCATTGCTAGTCCTCTCTCCCACTATACAGATCTCTCAAATTAGGTAGGGGTTCTATTTCCAGACTGCATTGTGTGACATTCAGATTGCATTGATAGGCATCTCTCCCACTATATAGGTCTCTACAATTTTAATAAGGGTTCTATTCCAGGCTGCATTGTGTGACATTCAAATTGCCTTGATAGGCCTCTCTCCCACTATACAGGTCTCTCAAATTTAATAGGTGTTCTGGATACATATTGCATTGTGTGCTATTTAGATTGCATTGATAGGTCTCTCTCCTTCTATACAGGTCGCCCAAATCTAATAGGGATTCTACTTCCAGGCTGCATTGTATGAGATTCAGATGGCACTGATAGGCCTCTCTCCAACTTCACAGGTCTCTCAAATGTAATAGGGGTTCTGAATACATAGTAAACTGCGTGACACTTATTGCATTGATAAGCCTCTCTCCCATTATACAGGTCTCTCTAACTTAATAAGGTTTCTAGGTACATACCGCATTGTGTGGTATTTAAACTGCATTGATAGGCCTCTCCCCCACTATACAGGTTGAGGGGTTCTATTTCCAGGCTCCATTGGGTGATATTCAGATTGCATTGACAGTCTTCTCTCCCACCATACAAGTCTCTCAAATTTAAAAGTGGTTCTGGGTATAGGAAGAGGAACACTTAAGAGAGCCACCGATAAAACCTAACTATATAACCCCTAACCATCAACCCATACCCACTGCAAGACAGCGACTGATTTAGTCGGCTACATTTGCCGGAAATACCACCTACAGACAGTGCACTAACTGCTAGCGGACAGCCTCCACACCCATTTCTACACCACAAGACAGCCAGACCAAAGCAGAACCAACTGGACGCCAGCAAATAAATAAAGACTAAACAACTATCTTATAATGCCGCGCTAGAAGCAGCAACATCAGACTACCCAACACAAACGCGCAGAAGAAGGATGAACAACACAAGAAACAACAAACACAAGACCGATGCAATAACACCTTTCATCACCAAAGCAAGAAGAACTTCCAATCAACGACCACAACTCATGGAAGGCGAACTGGATGAAAACAAAAACCCAAGACAGAATCTAGAAGAACTCTTCGATGGCGCTGACACCCCAAACCCTACACCTCAACATGAGATCGACCAGGAAGAAAACCCCAACTCCGATCTGAAGACGACCTCAACAAGAAAGGCCAAACCAAACAACACCTCCAAACTCCACTGCAATCTTATAAACGCAACATCCATGTCAAAACACTCAACAGATATCTTCGACCTACTCGATGACAACAGCATTGACATCCTGTTCATCACAGAAACATGGCTGGATGACAAATATAAAATCACACTCCAAAGCTGCCTTCCAACGGACTTCAAATGCCTTCAAATTAACAGGAAAAACAAAAAAGGAGGAGGCATCGCAATAGCATTCAAACAACACCTGAAAATAAAAACAGATGAAGTGCTTAACATCCTTAACTGTGAAACCATGGTAATACGCCTAACAGCAAGCCCAAAAACCAACGTCACTTTCATCCTGGTGTACAGACCACCGACATATGATGCAACCTTCGTCGATAACTTCATAGAAGCCATCACCAGCATAGCCATCAACCATGAACACCTAATCATCCTTGGGGACTTCAACATCTGGTTTGAAAGTAGCCACGCCAACTCTCAAAACACACTGACGGAACAACTCACTACCATGAAACTACGACAACTAGTGAAAGGGGCAACTCACTCGGGAGGACACACACTCGACGCAATTGTCGCCAAAGAAGGACTCATCACCACGGCACCGCCAATACAAATACTGTGGAGCGACCATCTCTTCATCCCATTCGTGATCACTCTGCCTACTCATATCTGCATCCAACCTCCTAAACTCACGACCACCACCAAAAGAAACTTGAAACACGTCAAAGAAAGCAACCTAGTCAAACAACTGGAGCTAACCAAACCTTCAAGTACAGAACTAGAGCAAGCTGACCTAGACGGGAAAGCGGAGCTACTACACAAATGGATTGCAGACACAATTGACAAGATCGCCCCAGAAAAACCGCTCACCCCTTCAAAAAAAAAAAGCAATGGCAAAATGGTTCACCCCACTATTAAGCACCATGAAAAAGGAAATCAAAAAGATGGAACTGGAATGGAGGAAAGAATACAACCCAGACAAAAAAACACTGTTCCAGAGACAAATCCGTGCATACAAGAAGGAAATTCAAAAGGCGAAAAGAAGGCATTATGATGACAGAATCACCAATGCCACCAACACCCAAAATGTTTAACATAATTAAAGAGATCAGAAACCCACCAGGCTGTGACAACACCCCAGCCGCCTCTGAGAAACTATGCAGCGACCTGGCAGACCACTTAAAAAACAAAAATCAATGACATCCGTCAAACCATACAAAACATACCAACCGACCACAACATACTACAAAATGAACCTATCATAGAACCTCAGCACAAACTTAAAATCTTTCCTGAAATATCAGCAGAGGCATTCGCAATGCTGGTAAAACACAGCAAGAAAGCTGGATCACCCATGGATCCCTGTCCCCCGGACATCTACAAATTAACCCTTGCACATGGAACGCCAGCAGAATACTACAGAAACCTTCTGAACCTATCACTAGCAACAGGAACTGTACTGAGGACCTTCAAATCAGTTTATATCAAAACACTTCTAAAAAACACAAGTGGAGACGTATAAGACCTCTCCAACTACAGGCCGATCTCAAACATTCCCTACCCGGCAAAACTCCTGGAAACCTACGTATACAAACTAACCCAACAAACACGTAGAAAAACACCCCTTGCTAGACCAAGCACAAGTCGGTTTCAGACCTGCAAGAGGAACAGAAACAGCACTATTATCCATCTCGGACGACCTAAAAACAAACGCAGACTCAAACACAACCTGAGCCCTTATCCTACTCGACCTCTCTGCAGCCTTCGACACAGTTAGTCATGACACTCTAACCAAAAGACTAGAAGACATAGGCATAACAGACACTACACTTTTCTGGACTAAATTATTCCTAGCAGACAGAACAGAATCTGTATGGATTAAACCCTTCAAATCCACTCCAACAGCTAACGACTGTGGAGTGCAACAAGGATCCTCACTACCACCACTGTATTTCAACATCTACCAGACTCCGGTTATCAGAATCTTCAAAAAGTACAACATTACATACTACAACTACGCAGATGATACTCAAATCATCTACAAAATCAAAGGCACACAAGCCGATCATTCAAACCTAATCGAGTATCTAAAAGAAGTCTTCAACTGGATGACTGCCAACAACCTTAAAATCAACCTAGGAAAGACAGAAATCATGATCATATCCAAAGACCAAGAGAACGAAACCGCCATCCCGTGGCCAACTGAAATGGGAACCGCACCATCACCATCGAAGGTAGTAAAAAATCTGGGAGTCGTGATGGACAATGCCCTAACCTTAGAACCACAAATAAATGTAACAGTCAAGAAATGCTTTTTCCTCTCCACACGGCAAGAAGGATCCCACCTTTCCTCTCCTTTATGCACAAAATACTCACTATCGTTGCCCTCATCATGTCAAGAATCGACTATGCAAACAGCCTCAACCTCGGAATACCAGAATACCTCCTGAAGAAACTACAATGGATCCAAAATGCAGCAGTCAGACTACTCCTTAAACTATCAAGAAGAGAACACATCACTCGTGCTCTAAAAACACTACACTGGCTCCCAGTAAAACATTGCATCACCTTCAAAACAATGTGCATAACGCACAGGGAAATCAGCGGACAAGGAGCGGAATTCCTACAAAAGAAAATAACAATCTACAAGCCAACAAGATCCCTCAGGTCAAGCAATGACATCCGCCTGGAACCTAAACCATACCTCAAGAAAAAACTTGGAGGCACCTCATTCTACCACTTAGCCGCAAAAACCTGGAACAACATCCCAAAAGAAATAAGAAACACCAAAGAGCACCTTAAATTTAAGAAATTACTAAAAGCCTGGCTCTTCAACACCACAGACTCAAACTGAAAACCGAAGCAGAAAGGAATAGGGATGACCAAACAAGAGTGGACACGGACAACTCCCAGACCCGACAGGGTAGCTCCCACGGCACCCGGAAGAGTGGCACCGAGAATAGAGTGGAATTCAGCCGACACCCTATAAAGATGGAGTCAACAACCCCATCTAACCCCACCCAACACCCGCACTCGCCCCTTAGTTCCCACCAGGTACCACAGTGTTGTGAATTTGTCGGGATATTATCAAACATCTCAATAACTGAGCTATGGACATTGACAGGTGCACTGACCGTGTGAGTGGGAAGGGAAGGCAGGTAGGGCTGCGAGGGAGATAAGGAGGGGGCCAGATTCGAAAGGGACCTTCAACGCCCAACGGACCAAAATCAGGACAGAGACGCTGGGGTGCCCCCGAAACCCATCGGGAGAGACTACAGAAGCCTAAGCCCGCCGCCTAAAATGAGGATAGAAATGCCAACTAATCAATTTGCACTAATAATTTCTGCCCTCCGCATACATCTCTCAAACTCTGAACAAAACACACCCACAAACCTACAGCACAGCAAACCACACAAACGTCACTACATTGCAACAACAAAACTAAAACACACATAGACTCACACAAAAGTACAAGACGACTACCGGCCGCAAACACCCCAGGCCCAGCCAACAGACCCACCGGGCTGAGGACGCCAACAGCACATCACTGCTCTCTTGCACTTTTCAAGCTTCCCCCCACTAACTCCCCTCCCTTCCTCTTTCAGAGCCATCAGAGCACCAGGGGACCACTCCGGTGGTGATAGTGCACGGTACAAATGTCCTTTAACATTAACATTAACATTAACATTGCACAATACCATATATGGAACGTCCACCCAACAGCCATTCAGGGGAAGGGACAGAGTCTGGGCTTCCCAGGACTTTGGGAAAACAAGGAAACTGGCAATAGAAGCAGGAAGCCACAGGGGCTATCTTGTCTCCTATCAGGAATCAAGTGATTGCAAATGCAGGGCCTGGGTATGCCGAAATGGAGGATACTCAGAGCACCTGTCAAATTCAGCATGGAGCTGCCACCAGCCCATACCCTGCTCTCTGGGTGCCATAAGGGTATCCCAAGGGACTGTTCACCAAACCAAAAAGAGGAAGAGCTGCTTTTCCAGGAGTCCCACAAGGACTCCTGTGCAGACAATAACACTTACACACATGATAAAAGGAGTACAGGACAAGGACATGGAGGCCCTGTCACTCCAGTGCATTTCCAGCATCACAGTTACCCCCCCAGACTGAGTTTAGGGTGGTCTAATCTCCCACGAGATTGACACCCTCATCCAGACGGTCAACATACCTTCTGGAAAGGCCATCCACATTATCATGACTCTTCCCTGGCCTATGCTCAGTGGTGAAGTCTAGCCCTTGCAGGCTTATGGACCACCTGAGCAGTTTCGGGTTTTCACCTTTCATCTGCATAAGCCAATTCAGGGGCTTATGGTCTGTTTGGACTTTGAAGGTAGACCCTGTAAGGTAGGGCCTAAAATGCCTAAGGCTCTAAAGCATGCTAAAACATTCCTTTTCAACAGTAGGCAACCTAAGTTCTCTACTTTTGAGTTGCCTACAGATGAATATGATAAGATGTTCCCTCCCTTTGTCATCTAACTGTGACAAGACATCTCCAATTCCGGTGTCGCAGGCATCCATGGGAACAATAAAGGGTGTGCTGAAATCAGGAGCGCACAACACAGGTGCCCTACACAGATTTTCCTTCAAGCCATTAAATGCCATCTGACAGTCTTCCGGCCAATTAACCTTCCTCGGTTGTTTGGGCAAAGTCAGAGCTGTCAGAGGGGCAGCTATGGTTCTATAGTCTGCCATGAATTTACGGTAATATCCAGCGAGGCCCAAAAAAGCTCTCACCTGGGTTTGAGTAGTGGGAGTCTCCCAGTCATGTACATCCTATACCTTATTGGGGAGGGGTTGGATTCAACCCCCTCCTACCTCATGACCAAGATAAGTGACTTTCCCCTTAGCTATCTTGCACTTGGTGGCCTTGATAGTGAGGTTAGCCCTTTTCAAGGCCTGCAGCACCTTATCCAAATGGGTCAAATCCTCTTTTCAGGTTGATCTGTAGACAGCAATGTCATCTAAGTAGGCCACACAAAAGGCCTCCAGCCCACTAAGCGCATGGGTGACTAATCTTTGGACGGTGGCAGGTGCATTTTTCAACCCAAAAGGCATGACTCTAAACTGGTAGAGGCCCTCAGGTGTTGAGAATGCAGTCTTTTCCTTGGCATGGTCCATCAGAGCTATTTGCCAATAGCCTAAGGTAAGGTCAAAGGTGCTCATAAATTTGTCAGCACCTATTTTGTCCACAAGCTCATTAGCCCTGGGCAATGGGTGCATGCTAGTTTTGGTGACGATATTGACTCCTCTGTAGTCCACACAGAACTGGCAATCCTTGGTACCTGCCTGGGAACTTGCCTTCGGACAAGGACGACTGGACTGGACCAGGGACTGGTTAAGGGTTCAATAACACCCAGACCAAACATCTTGGCAACCTCAGTCTAGATGTGGTTGTTAACCGTGTCTGACATTCAGTAGCACCTGCTTATGACAGGCACACTGTCACCAGTGCTAATTTGTGCCTGCAACATTGGGTGAGGCCCTGTGTCAGTGAGAACAGAGGGGCCTACTGATGGAGCAAAGCCCTGCAGGCCCTCTGCTGCTCTGGTGTCAGATCTGGAGAAAGATGCACTCCCTCTACTGAGACATCCTGAGGGTTGCTATGCAGCAAATCAGGAAGGGGCTCACTCTCATCCGCTTCTTGCTCTGAAGCTAGCAAGAGGCATGAGACTTCCACTCGCCTGTGGAAAGGCTTGAGCCTGTTGGCGTGGAATACCTGAGGGGCTACCCCAGGGACTCCCATGTCAACCAGATAGTTGACTTTGCCCATGTTGGAGATTATCCTGAAGGGCCCGGTCCACTTATTTGCCAACACTCTAGGAGTGGTAGGCTCCATCACAAGGATCTCCTAACCTGGAGTCCAATCCACTTGTGATGCTTTAAGGTCAGACCAGTACTGGTTCAATTTCTGGTTGGCCTTAAGATTTGCTGTTGCCTGGCCCATCATCTGTGTCATCCCCCGTCTGAGGCATAATACAGAGTCCTCCACTTGTTTGGCAGGACCTGGAGGGGTGGCTTCCAAACCTTCTCTGATCAAGGCAAGGGGCCCGCTCACAGGATGTCCAAAGAGGACCTCAAAGGGGTTGAAACCAACAGCCTCTTGAGGTACCTCTCTGTAAGCGAACAGCAGGCACGGCAAGAGGAGATCCCATTTCCTACTTAGGGGCTCTTTCTAAGCACCCATCATGCCCTTGAGAGTTGTATTAATTCTCTCAACCAGTCAATTGGCCTTGGGATGGTAGGAGGTGGAGAACTTGTAGGTTACTCCACACTCTTTCCACATCACTTGCATGTAACTCGACATGAAGTTGGATGCTCTGTCAGAGAACACTTCTTTATGGACTCCAACTCTGGTAAAAATGCCCAGGAGAGCCCTGGCAACCACTTTCGCTGTAATGGTCCAAAGGTGTATAGCCTCAGGGTACCTGTTGGCATGATCAACCAGGACCAGGATGAACCAATGTCCACCTGATGTGGGAGGGTCAAGGCGACCAATAATGTAAATGCCCATCCTCTCAAATGGTGTGCCAACCACTGGCAACGGTTGCAGTGGGGCAATGACTGCCTCCAGTCTTGCCAGACAACTGACAAGTGTGGCAGGTCCTACAGCGGGACTCCACTTCTACTCCCATCTGGGGGCAGTAGAAATGAGCAGAGAGCCTCTGCTTAGTCTTCTTGGTCCCAAGATGACCAGCTAAGGGTACCTCATGCGACAACTGCAACAGGAAGGGCCTGTAAACCGGGGGTATCACCAACATCTTGAGGGCACCAGGTTCAGGTTTAGTGGGCTCATTACAACGGAGCTCACCCTCCCAATAAATCCAGAAAGACCTAGGTACTTCACCTTGTGCCTGGGCCAGGGCCAGTTTCCTCAGACCCTCAAGAGAGTGGCACTCTCTCTGACCCTTACAGAATTCTCCCCCAGAGGGCCCCCCATCAGCCAGCAGGCATTGAAAGTCAGGGTGATCCTCTGGGTTGAGCACTTCTCCCGTAGTCGGGTCTTCTGACTCTTCTCCCTCAGGAGTTGAGTCTCGGGTTACCACTGGACCCAGCCCGCCCAGAGCCTGAATCCCAGTGGGTGCTGCTGAAGCAGCAGGAAGAGAAGGAGCCCCCTTCGCAGAGGTGGCCTTCTTGATCTTCGATCTTGGCTTGGGTATCCCCGTTGGCTTGGGTACCTGACCCGCGGTCAGACCCGGTGTGACCTGTGACTGCAGCAGCAGTCAGGGGTAGACCATCAGAGATCAACCACAACTCCACTAGATCATTCCCTAACAAATTGTTATCAGGTACATTATCCTGAACCAGGACAGGAAGCTTTGCTGTCTTGTCCGCAATCATGATGTTCACTAGAGCAACAGGAGATATTTGGGAGGCCCACCAGCTAACCTGGTAGTTCTCAGAGGAGCACCTACATAGTCCTCTGGCATGAGCAGGGTCCTGTCCACCACTGTCATGCTTGCCCCAATGTCTCTCAAACCAGTAGAAGGCTGGCCATTCAGGAGGGCATTGCTCAAAAGTGGCGGGTGTTCCGTGGGATTGTTGCCAGTACTTCTGCATACTGGTCCCTGGCCCCAAAGGACACTAGGGAAATCTCTGCAGGAGTACCAAATATGATTCCTGTAGAGGACGGGAGGACAGTACTCTCCACCTCAGGCATGAAGTAAGGGTAGGTCAGGCTGACAGCCTGGACTCCAAGTGCATTACCTTTACACTTGGTGCCACCCTTCTTGTGGTACAGCGCCCCACAGTCCCAACAAGTGCCAGGAATGCGAGGTACGGTACTGGAGCCACTGGGAGCCTGCTTTGCAGCAGGAGGAGTACTACTCTTACACCCACCCACATAGGATGTATCCCCACTAGATTTTTGGGTTTTAGGAGTGGAAGGTTTAGATTTACTTGACTGTGACTGCTTTTGGGACTCCTCAGAGTTTTGAGACGACCCCTTTTCTTTGTCCTTGTCCTTCCCACTGGGTTCCTTAGGGGACACCCAGTGGGAGACCCACTTGTCGGCCAGCCTGGACAGCTTAAAGGGATCTAAAAGGTTCTGGTCAGCAACATACTGGCGCTGCTCTGGTGAACAGGCTTCAGAAAAATGCTCAAAAAACAAAAGGTGGGACAATTCAGCAAAGGTTTTCACCTTGGATCTATCAATCCACCCCATCATGTTCATATGTGCAGCAGTCACATCCAAGACACATCCTCTCTTTTCTTATATTCCCTGAACCTTTTAAGGTATTGGGTAGGTGTCTTGCCAAACTTGGCAATCAAAGCAGACTTCATGCACTCATGCTGACCCCTTTCTTCCACATTCAGTTTCAGAATACAGTCATAACCATTCTGAAGCACTTTGCTTAACTAACACTTAGCACAATCTATTTTATCAACATCATGATCACAAGCCATTTCAAATGCTTCAATCCATTGGAGGACATCAGAACCCTCCACATACACACCAACTAGATCTTTCATAAACTTGGTGACAGGGGACCTGGCACTCTCAACTGGATTGGCTGAAGACTCCACTCTAGTTTTCTCTAGATGGGTTCTCTGACATTCAGTGTCTTTGTGTTTAAGTTCAAGATCCCTGTCTTTGAGTTCAAGATCCCTAATTTTTGAGTATCACTTGCTGTGCCAACCCTTCCTTCTTAAGTTCAACTAGAGTTTCCAACTTTTTATATTCAAAGGCCAATTTCATCCTCAATAATTCAAGTTCCAAGAAATCCCCTGAAGAACCAGTGCTGGGTTTCAGAATAGAGCAGCAGGAGAGGTAGCACTCCCAGAAACAGATTCAATAACAACCCCAGGGGCAGGGTCCTCAATGGTTGCATCCCCCCTTAATCAAGAGCATCACAATTAGTCTGGTAGGCCACTAGAGCAGCTATCAGCTCAGCCCTAGACTTATCTTCAAACTCTAACTCTGTGGCTTCACAAGCACTCTGGAGGGCCTCTAAGCTCACCCTAGTCAATTTACCATTTGCAATAGATTCCATTGCTTGTAATATAGTTATCTAGTATGCACCTAAATATCAAATTAACAAAGTGTGGATATTTTGTAAGTAGCAAGGTTACACACTGATTCTTAAAACCATAAACACCCCACTGCTGCCACCAGTGTTAAGACTGGAGTGGGGTGTCTGTACTCCTGCCCTCTATATGGCAGAGCGGAAGCACAGAGCACCCCAGTCAAGATTCTCTATGCGGTAGCAATAGACGGGCAATCAAAGCTTAAGCTCTAAGGAGGTGATGCGGGCTGATTACTAAGTACAGTGTAGTCCCCAATCCCCCACAAAGGAATGCCCACACCCTATGTTAGTGATAACACAGTTCTTTATGTAAATAAGCATCAGAATATATACATACACAATAACAGACTTTATGCTCAGGCAATACTAATATGGTAAATATGTACAATATCTATGTGTTACCACACTTGACTTTTGACTCCTTTAAAATACACCAACTGCTGACAGTTGCAATGACATACAAGTCTAATACCAATGTGAACCGACACCAGACATGGGATGGAAACAAGTTGGGTTAAACAATTGGCAGAATACTTTGTCACTAACAAAGTCACAGTTCTGTATGAGGATACTCCCAACTGGGCAACCTGTAAATAAAGTATATTAACAAGCCCAGTCCATATATTTTTTGCAGAGTCTTGTTTCCTTCTAAAAATGTTCTACTACCCCAATGTACCTGGTGTAGCAGAGTTCTTCAATGAGTCATCGACAGATCTTTCTTGAGTGAACTCTCTTTAAGACAGGAGCCACGGATCGTCGAGATTCCTTGAAGAAAACGTGACCAATGTCGTCGAGGCAGCAGCTTCAGTCTTTGCGTTGCTCGTCGGCGATGGGTCGTGGACGTCCTGCGAAGATGAGGCATGCGGTACACCTCGATGGCAAGAGTTTGTTGCCGCAAAGCAGACTGATTAAGAACGTAGGCCCATCAAGGGTGTCGGGTCGTCAGCGTTTGGCGTCAGCGATCGGGACTCGACCACGGCTGGATTTCGTATCTTCATCAGCATTTTGGTGGACTTCGGGAGGCGGGAAACCCACCAGCGGATTCTCCTTGGTTCGTTGGCGGCCTCAACTTTCTCTTGCGGGTCAAAGCGGTTGATGGTGATGAGCAACGGAGTCCTTGATTTTAAAGTGTCTTAGGCAATGGAGCGTTGCGCTCCGGTCGACGAGGTTACAGTGGTCCTCCGAACCTTGGTGAATAGTGATGGTCGTCGACGGCCTCAACATCCTGGCACTTACATCAATGTTCCTCGGCTGTCCCCGTCTCCGGTCCAGTTTCGACTACAGCTTCTGAACAATTCCAGTAAGTGAGAGTTCCACAGATATACTGTTCTTTTTCTCATTCACACTGCTCAGCCAGGCTCAGGCAGCTAATCAATCAGAAGAGCATTCAGCAGGCAGGCAGCCAATCAGGCTCACAGTGCATTCAGGTTATTCTTCTCCATCCAGACACTCACAACAAGGAATGTGGATTGGGGCAAGCACCCAGCCTTTTAGCACACCACACTATATTCATAGCAGTTTCGGGCAGGGCTGTATCATTCATTGTATCAATCATTGGGCCACACACCAGAAACCAGACAGCCATAACATGAAATGTATATTGGTCACACACTCCATTCAACCAGGTCCCACCCCAAGGGTGTATCCACAACATACAGTCATTGGGAAGGCTCCAGCCAGTCTGGCCTGGACTTCCCGCAATACCATATATGGAACTTCCACCCAACAACCAGTCAGGGGAAGGGACAGAGTTGGGGCTTCCCAGGACTTTGGGAAAACAAAGTAACAGGCAATAGATAGAAAGCAAGAGGCCACAGGGGCCATCTTGTCTCCTATCATTAATCAACTGATTCCAATGGCAGGGCCTGGGTATGCCAAAATGGAGGATACTCAGAGCACCTGTCAAATTCAGCATGGAGCTGCCACCAGCCCATACCCTGCATTGTGGGCCAGACACTGGTGCCCAGAAACATACACAAGGGGTACAGGGTTGTACCCACACCCATGGGTGTCATAAGGGTATGCCAAGGTACTGTTCACCAAACCAAAAAGAGGAAGAGCTGCACTTCCAGGAGTCCCACATGGACTCCTGTGCAGAAAATAACACAGAATACACATGATAAAAGGAGTACAGGGCAAGGACATGGAGACCATGTCCCTCCAATGCATTACCAGCATCACAGTTACTCACTAAGGCAACGGTACCATCCTTATCCCAGGCAGGTAAGCAGGAAAGGGACAGAGTCAAAACTGAAGATGGCAAGAGCAATCAAACTAACCTTTTAACAATACATGTGTAGGCATTAGACACAAAACGAATGTGCACTCAACATGAAGAACACATAAATTAGGTAGAATATGCATGTATACATGAAGAATATTAACATAGCAACCACAAGACAAAAATAATACTAACATAATTAATGTATACGCTGAATGCAACATGAATGACACTCAAATATAGCTCACGAACATAGAAACGCAAGTGCAATGGGCAGCCATCTTCTCCAAAAAAGGAAGCTACAGCGTGCTTTTAGATATACCAAGGCCTATAAAATGTTGGAATCATAGAAATACAGATCTGTGCAGAGCCCAGGCAGTAGCCGGCATCCAGAGCCAAGGTTACTGCAAAACAAGGGAGGGTCATAACGTTTCAGAGAAGATATGAGATAACAATTCTCAGGACGCAAGAAGTATACTCCCAGATTAATCAAAGTTTAGAAGAGCACAACTGACCATTGTTAGCCAGGTGCACACCAACTATAAACCAAGATAGCCCACGCAGAATAACTCAATAGTTTAAAAGAAACCATCACACGCTCATTAAATATTACTTAAAATACTAATAAATGCAGGATAAAATAATTCCAATCACGGTTCTATCACACGTGACCCATGATTGGCGAACACTGTCCATTCATAAGAAACCAACAAAGATCAGACATTGTATGTATTCCCTACACATACACCCCGACACAGGACATCGTACAAGGCAAAGTAAAAAGAAATCACCATGGCTCATGGCCCAGGAATAAGAGATGGTATCTTTTTTAATTGAAAGGAAAGCAGTCCATGGACCTCTCCCCCTACTTCTGTCTGGCTCATGTCTTGACGACCTGTTAATTGTCAAATGTTGGTTGACAGAATGTCAACCAAATACAGTCCCTGGTGTTAGGCCACCCAGCAAATTATGTGTCAACCAATACATTAGTACATTTAGATGATATTTGTTTACTTTTATCAATTTAGATGTGGTCTCAGGTTGAGCTATCGGATTGTCATAACCCAATGAAATGTTTTTCACTTATAGTGTCTGTGTAGTCAATTCCCTTAACCAATCCCCAGTCCCTGTAGGTTTTGTACCAAGAGATGATGTTATAATGTCAGAAATGATGAGTTGTGAGTATTAGATCCATTGTTTTCTATTGAATCAAATGGGAGCTCTGAGAATTTGATGCTTGTATGCTGCCCCCACTTTATATCGGATGTCAATAAAGCTGGGTTTGCCACTCACTCTGTCTACTTCCGTCATTTGTCATTTTGTCTGGTTTTACTGACTCCATATCCTCTGGGTACTATGGGACTTTCCTGAGCCATCTTAACACTATTGCTATGTACAGCCTCATGTAAGTAAGGACTGTGATGAGGAAGACAGGGGAAGAAGGTAATTTGTCTGATTGCTCGCTGGTAATCTTTATTACTCAGGTTCTTCATCACAGCCCTAATCCCATCTGTACATTCCAACTCTGTTATGTATATCTTATCAGCACCCAGTGGGGGCGGGTGGGGTGGCAGCCTTTCAGCCAATGAGCAGGATCAGAATGGGGCCATTACCAGCAGTAAACCCCCCGCTCCGAGCCGCCTCATAGCTGAAGCTGCCATTTTCCTGGGGAACAAGGTAAGTGTTGTCTTCCCCCTCTCCCCTCCATCCACAGAATTCCCTAACCGACCCCCTTCCACACCCACTTACCTTCTTTCAGTCCATTTTGGGAGCGGACACGCTGGGAACACTTCTGTCTCCAGCGCATCCGCTTCCGATCTCCAACAGGCCATCATGGAAAGGAAGAAGGGTCGGCACGTAGTCCCTTCTCTCCTTTACATGGCGGCCATTTTTTTTAAAAAACTTTTTTAATGAGTGCCATGGAAAGTGAGAAGGAACTACATGTAGTCCATTCTCCCGTTTCCATGGCAGCCATTTTTTTGTTAACTTTTTTCATTGGCCGCCATGGAAAGGGAAAAGAGAATTCATTTTCCCTTCCCTGGTGGCCACTTTTTTCCATTTTCTTTTGTTCTGTTCCGAAATGCCAGAGCGTTTCAGAACAGAAAAAAAATGCTTTTAGTACCCCGGTCTTACGGGCCGGGGTACTAATAGCAATAAACTGAAGTAGTAATGCCCCCCCCCCCATGCTCTGGGCTTATTGATTAATTAAATTCAGGAGTTTGGTAGCAAATGTCAGAGGGTTTAGGCTCAGGTGGAAGGGCCAATATTCTGACAATAAGAATAGAAGATGTATCCCAGTAGTTTTTCTTCTGAGGTCAGAGAGGGGATTAGGTGGAGTCTGTCTTGGAATCTGACAACTCACATAAGTAAGGAATGTGATGAGAAAAACCTGCACTTGCAGTAATGAAGGTTAGCTCTAAGAAATCGAGCCAATACTGCTTTATGGCTGAGATTTGGTGATACACCCCGTGATGGAGGTTCTTACATAGCTGAATAGTCAACCAACTGCGAGCATCAAAACACTTGTGTGTAGGCGCGTTATAAATGTCATATCAAATCATATCATATCATATCAACTGTACAACCTGTCCACACAGTCCATCAATACTGTGTGCAAACAACTGGCACTCTTGTTTGCAGTTTCATCAGAGGACAGAGTTTGGAAGGGCAGGCGGTCTGGCCACCGTTTTCGACTACCAGAGCCACTTGATATGCAATTTGGTGTATGCAGTGTAAATCGCGCATAATACTGTGGTGGACTTAAGGACCAACTGGTCTATATCTTCCACCTTTCACAGGGGGTCATTCCGAGGTTGGAGGTAAGTAACGGTCCTTACCAGCATGGTGTTAATAGCGTGTCCTTGGAGTCATTAGCCCGCTAATAGAGGGCTATTGCGACTTCGCAGGCACTAGCTTCGCGCCATGCTAGTAAGGGCATTACCGCCATGCCGTTAAAGGCACGAAAAATGCCCTTAGCGGCATCATGCATAGCTCAGATAGCACTACTGGCAAGAACCAATGCGGCATTAGCGGTGACCGCTAATAACGGTCACCGTAATCAAGCAGAACCGGCAGTAGCGTCATCGCACAGGAACGGGAAGCAGCACGGCGGCCATCTTTAAAAACACAATGTATTGCCATCCTCAGCACACAGGACCAGTGGGACTCTGCTGTTTGTCAGAACACCTTCTTCAAACACACCACAATGCCCAAGGCCCTTAAGGAGGGAGCTGCCCGCCAGCACAAGCAGAGATTCAACGAGGATGAGTTGGAGATGCTAGCCGGGACACTGCCGGAGCATGCTGGGATTGTCTTTGCCAACAGCATGAAGAGGGAGGCCATCTTTAAAAAAAAGGAGATCTGGGCACTTGTGGCACAGAAAGTTAGTGCAGTTGGAAACACCCCACGCACAACAAAAGACTGCTGTAAGCACTGGGACGACTTGCGTCTCAGAGTAAGGAAAATACTCTCCGTCAACAGGGGCCAGGCAATGGCAACAGGAGGAGGTCCCAGCTCACCCATCAAGCTGACCCCAGGGGAGGACATCTGCACCAGCATGATAGAAATGGAGGGGATAGAAGGTGTCAACGAGATGGAGTGTGGTGCCACAACATCGGCCGATGGAGGTGAGTGTCCTAAGAAAACAATGTAATGCAGAGTCTGATGAAAGTCAACCAATATGTCAGTCCAAAGAGGCTAGCCGTGGCCCAACACACACACACACTCTCCCAGCAAAGTAGGCAGACGCATCACAGACACATGCAGATGCCTGCAGCAAGGCAATGCCGTACCTGACACATACCACACAAAGATGTAAATGCCATAAGTCACACAGCATGCAGGCCCCAACAAATATCCATGTCAGATAGCATAGCTCTTGGCCAAAATGAGTGACCCCAATGTATGACTGCATAACCCACCCATGTATCAAACAACGTGATCATCCAAACTCAAATGCCTATTACCCTCAATTGTGTGGATGATCAATTGTCCAAATGTTGTCAAAACATCACTCATGGCGTCCCTCTCTTCGACCCCACAGGCTCTGACCATGACAGCGATGTACAGGACACAACCCCTGAGAAGACCACACCCCGGAAGAGGTCCCAGGATGACGCCAACTGCCCTTCGACCTCGAAGGGACAACCCAGGTGCCGCTGTGAACCACCAGACAAGACACCTCATGTTGCCAGTACACCGGTGCCGCAAAGGGCCGTAGAGGCCGAAACACCAACACCCATTGCCCAGCCTGAGGAATCATCTGAGGCACCACACTCTGAGGAGTCAAGTTTGGCTGGGGAGGTGGCAGCCACAGCACCCCATGCTGTGGAGGAGCCACAGGATGATGTCTGGGTGTCCGTTGAGGACGATTCATCAGAACTGCCCCACACGCCCAGTCCACTGGCATCCCCCAAATATCATCCATTGAAACAGACCACGCCACCACCCCGGAGCAGTCTGTGTGGGAGCAAATTTAAGGGCACTTCAGTTCGATAGTGGCAAGTATTGAGGCTGAGCAGAACACCCAGGAACCATCCACCTCCACAGGTGCACCTGCAGGGCTGCATTGTGCAGATCAGCTGACTGCCCTTGTGCGGCAGTTCGTTGAGGACAACACACAGGCTAGGCAGGAGTGGCGGGAGAACATCGCCTCTCTAGGCAGGACCATCTCTGAGAACACTGCCTCCATGGGCAAAATATTTTCCGAAAACACTAGCTGCCTCTGCGAGGAGGCCTCCGCCCTGCGCCAGGTACTAGGCCGCATAGCCGATGCCATGGAGGCAGGGCATCCAGCTATCCAATTTGGGCAGGCGGCCACACTGTCATCGTCTAGCTCGACCAAGGCAAACCCGCTCCGCAGGTCATCATGCACCCTGCGGCGCCCAGACATGTCGCCACCTGGTCCTGGGAGTGTGAATTAATCATCTGGGCAACCTCATGTAGGCACTAGAGACTTGATGGGACATGTGTGGGGGATTTGTGGGGGGAGGGGAGAGGGATGAGGGTGTGTGGGGGTTTTGTGAGGGGAGGGGGAGGGGGTGAGGGTGTGTGGGGGAGTTGTGGGGAGAAGGGGGAGGGGGTGAGGGTGTGTGGGGGAGTTGTGGGGGGTGAGGGTGGTGGAGGGTTATCATTGTTATATTTAATACACCCGTTGTGTTAAAAGCAAGACCTGAGTGGACATTGATATGATATGATATGATATGGCATTTGTAACGCGCCTATACACAAGTGTTTCAAGGCGCGACATTCATCATTGCACATGTGTCATTTATTTATGTACAGTGCATTGGGTGCATGTACCCACACACCCAGTGGCCTCTGTCAGAATATCATGTCACCCTCTGCAGCCATGTCTGTCTATTGTGCAATCACTGACTGACGCACAGCACGTCCCTCCTGTGCATCGGCACCACAATGATGTGCAGCCACTTCTTCTTCATCCCCTTCACCATCACCAGGTGGTTGCAATTCAATGTCAGGGATCAGGGGCACATTGCGTCGGATACACATGTTGTGCAGCATAACACATGACATGATGGAGTGCCCCACCTTACGGCCTAAGGCAGCATAACCATGCCTTCAACAGGCCAAAGATCTGGTCAATGACCACACGGGTAAGGGTGTGGGATCGATTGTAGTCTGTTCTGTGTGTTTTGGACAGGGGTGATGAGTCACGGCATCAAGGGAAAGCCACTGTCACCAGCATGGGAGGCATAAAAAGCTATATGTCAGTCGATTGATGATGGACAGCTGTACTAGTCACACATGTCGGCAGATTATCGCTGGTCACAAGCACATGTCCCTGGTTCAATGCACGCCTTTTTTAGGCCCTCAATGTGTCCTGTGCCATGGAATAATGGTGTGGGTTGCATCTTCAGTATGATACACGGTGTTCTCTGCCGTCTTATAGCTCATGCATTGTGTACGCATACAGCTGTGTTAGTGTAAATTTAGTGATGTGTTGTGTTCTGTAGGATTTTCTGATGGGAGCGTTGGCAGTAGGCTCAGCAATGTTAGTCATTTTTTCCCATGGTGACATGCAGCATTCCTGTGGTTGATCTGGGATATCAGGCACAACAATGTATGATGATCTTGCTAGCATCGCCTTCCATCAGCACCAGTTTGTAGTGGTATAGTTTGCGATTGCGGTAAACCACCTCCATGGCATGGAGGCCACCTTTTGTTTCAAGAATCTCCTGGGGGGTCCGTGGTAGGGATATGTATTCCCTTGTGTGCTTGAGGAGGGCATCCAGCACTTGCTTCAGGATGCAAGTGAATGAGGGTGGTGATATGCCATGCATGCACCCCACTGTGTGCTGGTAGGTGGCTGCAGAGAGGAAGTGGAGCACTGACACTACCTTCAGTAGAGGGTGGGTGGCGGTGCGTATTTCAATGAGGCTGACAATCGTGTATCATGTCCAAATTGGTGTTGATGGTATCCCGATCCAGACGGTACAGCGTGTGGTTGTGCTGCGGGGTTGGGTTGGAGGGACTGGCTCTGAGGTTTGGGATTGGGGGCTGCATGCGTCGTTACGCTGGCTGCACTGGTGGGGCATGCTGGGCCTGTTTCACCCTCCTTCTCCTGCTGTGTCTCCTCTGTGGTGCCTGCTGTTGGTGTTGTTGCTGGTGTTGCATGTCCTCCGGCTGAAGTGTTGGTGCTACTATTGGATTGATCTTGGTGTGGAAGGGGGTGTGGTGTGTGGGTGTGCTCCTTTTGGTCAGGCCCAGACTCCAATGCCTCTACCTGTGCTGATGGTGTGCACCTGTGCACCTGTGGCATTTGGGAACACTGCACATGGCATTTTACGGTTGGTCAGAGATGCCGGTATTTGCATATCCGCTTCACTTGTGATCTCCTCCAATTTACGGTAAGCCGCTATTATATATGCCGTTATTTACGGTGCCAGTAATAGCGGTTTGGCTGGTCGGAATAGCCCGGAGAGGTAAGGCGATGCCGGTTTTTGTTTATCCCTTACCGCCAACCTCGGAATGACCCCCACAGTCACCAAATCCAAATTGTAACTCCTCCTAATTGCCTAGCAGTAATTCAGTTTGTTATGTTTGCTATACAAGAAACGCATTCTCTCTTGCCATGGAACACTTACATGCCAAACAAATATAGAAAAGAGGGAGTGAATAGAAAACAATATTGGGAGGATAGCTGAGGGGCAACCGCTCGACGACACCGAGCAACACAGGTTCGATCCCCGGTCCGCGCTTAGAAACTTTGCGTTATGCATAACCAATCACAATCAAATACACATTAAAATTAAACACCTAATTAAAATAACCTTAATAGAAGCATAGCACGCTTGTGCGTGCCAATGTGCTCCTGCACCTGGTTAATTACTTAAATTAATGATATTAAAGGTAAGCCAAGCCAATACCGGCAAAAGAGGCCTTCTCACCATTTGTATTGATTTTGTCAAGATGTGGGACAATGTTTTTTTTTTTTTCAGGCATTGGGACATTCATTAATTCGTGGCATAATGGCACAGGGATTACACTTAGCCGGGCTGAATCACTTCGAGTGTGGGAACTTGCCCCTTTGCGCCGGGCGCGGAAAAGTTAGCTTCGGGATGGAGTGCCCTGGGAAAACAATTGCTGAATAGCTGGACTGGAGGGTGTTGGAAATAGTTGCCTGATGGCAGTCTGATTCAGCCGCCGAAATGTTTTATTTAACTGTCCCGGCAGGCTTTTCGATTCCTTTTTAATGTATCTCTAGATAGTGTTCCCCTTCACCCTTTCAATGGCGAGACTTCACTGTTTTTCTATGGAAATTAGGACAGATATGTATGCTCCAAGCAACGAATATGGAACGAGGGCGCTGTTCGTTTTTATTTTAAAATAAAACGTTAAACATAAATCATTGCTTTTCAAGAATAGTCACTAGAGAAAAGCAGTGGTAGGCTGTCCCTTGTCCTCAGGCAACCCTGTTGGCTGGGCCTTTGAGCCCGCCGCGGCGGCGTCAAGGCCCACTTGCGGCAAGCGGAGCGGACTTGCAGGCGATCAAGGGCTCAGCAGGATTTACAAGCTTTCTACTCTCTACGGCACTTAAAAAAGGACAAGAGCTGAGCACTAAAAAAGGCCAGGTCTAATTTTGAAATGAGAGGCAGCTAAGCTGACCCATGTGGACGTATCTCACCTATATTAACACTGCGGCCTGCGGTCGTGCGCACGCGGCTGGATTATGAGTGCCAGGGCAAGCAGGCTCAGGCAGCCTGTCTTAGGCTAATGAACAGAACTTTTTTTGAGCCAATATCCTTAATCAGTGGCCGTGCCTGTGCTAAACCTGCCCGAATTATTGTAAAAATAGCTATTTTTAAAATCCCCACTGGGATTCAAGTTCGCAGGTACCCAAAGCGGGGATGACCCAATTCTGGCTAATCAGCAACTCTCTGGGTCTGGGTCAAGCCCGTCCAATAGAGTCTGGAAATGAAATGGAAATTGTATTTGATAAATTTGGAAAGCCCCAAATGATCATCTCTCTAGCTCAAATCCTTAGAAGAAACAGAGAAAGAAAGTGCTCAGAAGCTGCTTTGCCCCGGAACAACCCCAAACGGAATGTCCCAGAAACAGGACACACTTGCAATTCTTCCCTGTAATAGTTTGGGATGCCTTTGAAATAGTTTTAAGGGGGAAACAAAGTTAGTGACTTTTTTTTTTCTCGCTTACAATATCCTTTTCACTGGCAGCCTAAGAATAGCCCGGATCATTCAGCTTTCCACTTGGTAGCGCGCAGGCCTGCCTCGCTCTTCTGTATTCACACACAGAGAAAGGAGCGCTGGCACCAGGCAGCGGGACATTCCCTGCATGTAAAAGGTATCTCACATCACAGTAGTGGGGCAGTGACAGGGGCTTTCTCCCGCTTCCTCGAGTCCTCAGCTGCTCCCTGGGAAGCCACGCTCCGAGCGACAATGTTTGCCCGCCACGGCCTAGTGTGGCGTGTATGGGTGAGACTGAGATGTATTGGTTCCATGTGATTATATCCCTGCAAAAATATCGCAATACAAGAATGGCATCTGTTTTTGCTGCAATATTATTCCATGGAACCTGCAAGGGACACCCCTGCAACCCCAATATTTATTTAAAGGGAGTGGGGGACATCCCTGCAACCCTTGCTCCCATTTACCCCATAAATTATCCCCATTGTTGCCTAGGCCGTTTCCCGGCGAACATATGTATTGCAACATTATTTATGGGGATAATATTACCTGATACCGATTTATTCTAATGGGGACATTGCAGGAGTCGAGAGGTGCGCACTATGGACCTCATTACGACGATGGCAGTAGTTCTGCGGTAAATCCACCAAATTCCCTCCAAACACAATTACTGTTACCGCCACTTGGTCCCATGGAGTTTCCACAGCACTACAAGTAGGGTAATTGTCCATTGTCTATGTCCTTAGGACTCCATGGGCATTTTTGGCAGATTTAACGCTGGCGGAATTAGCACGCACTAAATCTGCCAGTAGTAAATCCGCCAAAAATGATAATTTGGCGGTGTGGGAAAAGTGGCAGTAGCATAATTGCAGCCACTTTTTCCCTGCACTGCCAAACTTGTAATGAGGCCCAATTGAATAGTCTCATTTTGATCTGTTGTTTTAAAGCCCCTCTGCCCCACAGGAGCTAGTAGAAGGTGGAGTCCATTGGGGTCAGATGGTGTGGACCCACCTGCTTAAAGTAGTTCAGGGACTGTATTACAGAACCTTTGCACCAGTGTAAGCACAATTCTGCACTTTATTAGCATCAGGGTAAATATTGCCCTGCTACAAAAGACCTATTCTTTCACCCCATGTTTGGACCAGCGACAGGTTTGCCTAGTCCTAATAGGGATCGAAATTAGTACTAGGGCAAACTATGCTGGGGTGCAAAAAAGCATTGAAAGGAAATACTTTTTGCCCGAGTGCTAATGCCGTGTTAATGTTCACTTACACCAGTGCAAAACATCTGTAATGAGGTCCCAATGGCTTTTTCACAGGCAAGTTCATTGAACCTCACCTTTTAGAATTGGTCAATGGCCAATGATTGAGTTTTATTGAAAATTCCGATATGTGTAGAAGACATTGCTACATGTGAGTGTGAGTTTGACAGATCTTTTTAAAACCAAATCTTATACTTTGTCACTAGTGTGTGCAGCACCAGATGGCCACTCCACTGGGCAACTCTTGCCCGCCTGCCACAGAAAAACAGACCACCTTGTCTACAACCATCGGTGGGTTGCATAAGGGAGTTGAGCCATTGTTTCTCAACTATTAGAGAGTGAGACCCAGCAAAGCCCAGTACTTACCTTAGCTTTACTAGGTGCTGCAGGCTGCAGTGTGGTGGCATTCCAGAGGCTCTCGGAGCCTACAGAAAGGTTGCTACCGCAGGTGTGCCATGAGCCAGAGAATGCAGTTTGCAGCAATCCTGGGGTGGTGCGGCATCAGTGGCCATGGTCACCATGGTGGTGCCCATCAGTGCCAAGACACTTTCACTTCCCTGTGGGTTAGTCGCCTCTTTTAAAAAAAACGCTTCCTATACACCTGACTGTCCCTCCCTCACTCTGTCTCACCTGGACTCCCACTCACATTACCTCGAGCTCTGCCCAGTGGCTTCACTGTGTTTTCATTTTGTCCTGCTATTTTTTTAACTTAGCTCTGCCCAGCGGCTGCATTGTGTTTTCATTCTGTCCTGCCAATTTCAGACTTGGCTATGCCCAGTGGCTGGCTTGTTTTTTCTCTGTCCTGCTAATTTCAGACTTGGCTATGCCCAGTGGCTGGCTTGTTTTTTCTCTGTCCTGCTAATTTTCGAACTTGACTGTGCCCAGTGGCTTCACTGTGTTTTCATTTTGTCCTGCTATTTTTTTAACTTAGCTCTGCCCAGTGGCTGCATTTTGTTTTATTCTGTCCTGCTAATCTCGAATTTAGCTGTGCCCAGCGGCTGCATTGTGTTTTCATTCTGTCCTGCCAATTTCAGACTTGGCTATGCCCAGTGGCTGGCTTGTTTTTTCTCTGTCCTGCTAATTTCAGACTTGGCTATGCCCAGTGGCTGGCTTGTTTTTTCTCTGTCCTGCTAATTTTCGAACTTGACTGTGCCCAGTGGCTGCATTGGGTTTTCATTCTGTCCTGCTGTTCCTGTCTTGTTCTGTCTCTTCTGCTTGCACCACCTCTGTTTTCTCCCCCAGTTTGTCCAGCACCCATCCACTCTTCTCTTATTCCCCACGCACCCCTTCTATCTCCCCTTCATCCTCCTCCACATCACCTATGGTGCTCTCTGTTTCTCCTATCTTCTCCAACTGTTTCTCTATCGACTATCCTACCCACCTGACCAAGTCTGGTAGGAAGAAGTTCTAAAAGGATATCCTGGTCTCCCACCCAGGCCTCCCTATCTATGATACCTACACCAGTGCTTCCTCCAGACAGACCCTCACTGACATCCTCTTTGTCGTTCCTTTGCCAGACCTATGGACTCTTCATATGGTCTCTGTACTCTCTCCTTTCTCTTCCTCTCCCGTTAATGTTGGCACCCGGTGGGAGGCCCTCCTGGCTTTCTTCCACTCCTCTAAGGTCATTATTAATGTTTACCTTGATGTCACCGTCCTGGTCCAAGACCCTCAAGCCAACCTCCTCCTCTTTGATAGACACTTCCTGCGCCTTATCAATTTCCATTCCTCTCCCGCTGAACCTTCTCTCCTTTCTTCAGCTACCTTGGCTCCACCCTCTGCCACTTCTCTGGCGCTCTCTTCCTCATCCTTGGCTACCTTGCCCTCTCCTCCTACCTCCTCTGCCCTCCCTCGGGCCCCTTCTACACCTCCGTAGGGGGTACCTCTGATTTGTACGCCTCCCAGAAGTGTTTCACTTTCATGGATGGCAACCTTCTCCACCTCGCCACCCTTAGCTCTCACTCAGCTGTCAAACACTCCTCTGACATCTGCGTCTCCTGGACGAACTCGACCTTGATGTCCTCTGTCTCACCAAGACATGGTTCACGGCCAACTCTGACAGCTTTGACACTCTCCTTTCTGATGGCTACAAGATCCTTGCTGCGCCCAGATCCAATTATTCCGGTGGGGGTGTAGCCTTAATCTTCCCAGAGTGGATTCCTGACTTTATCATTCCTATGCAGGCCTCCTCCTCCTTTGAATGCCTGGTCTCTGGGCTTTCTCTCTCTCCTGGCCACTCTCTTACAGTGGCTACTATCGATCAGCCACCTGGTCAGATCACTTCGTTCCTCTCTGAGTGGGCGGACATCTCTTCCTCCCTCCTGGCCTCAACCACTCAACTCCTCCTCCTCAGTGACTTCAAAATCCACCTGGATGCTTCCTGTCCTGCCACAGGATTCTCTCTCTCTCTATTCTTCCCACTGGCCTGACTCACTCTGCAGGGCACACTCTTGATGTTATGATCTCCCCTGACTTCCCTCTCTCTAACATTCTCACCACTCCTCTCTCCTGGAGTGACCACTTTCTCCTCCTCTCCTCTCATCTCTCTCTAACCATCATGAAAGGGGCCCCTAGGGGTCCCTCACGTCTATGGAAACAAGGCAAGTCACCACACACAATAGATACGCCAGACACGAGGTTGTATTCCCAAAGCTAGGGTTTATTGCAAAGCAAATAGTCTCAGTTGGCCAACTCAGTCTCACGCCCCGCGATGAGTATTTCTAGACCTCGAGGGACGCAAGAGAGTGAATTACGTACATCAGTTACATGTATACAAAATGCATATCATACAATCAGCTGTGACATGTTTAACACACCCCTTTATTGGGCTTCTTTGAACCCGGTGTGATGATGGACACTTTCGACAAATATGACACCTTCAAATATCTATTCTAGTAACAATACGCCAATTTTGCAAGTGCGGAGGCATCTTTTATTTGTTGAACAGAACACAGTGCTTCTGTTCTTGGAAGCGAGCTACATACGGGGGAAGAGTCACATTCCAGACCTTGCTATCTATGAGCTTCTATTCGTGTCCTGGGAGCCGACACGCTCTACAGGGCTCGGTAAAGGGGGCCGTAAGAAGAGCATAATTCAAGCCTTTAGCTTCTTTATTCTAACATATTCTACCATATAACGAGACTGGCTGGCAGCTGTGAAATGATTAAATGCCCTGCGGCTCTGCTTCAAGGCTACATTCTGGAGGGAGCCGGGCATTCCTTCACGGTACTGCCTACGTTGTGTTTCAACGAACTCTTATTAGCCTCACAGCCCTGCGGCCTTGTCCATTCACGTTCAGACAACAATGTTAACAGTCAAGCAGTATAAGCAGAAAATGTGCTGCAAAGCAATTTGAACAGAAAGCAATGAGCAATTGTTAGAAAACAAAATGGCGATCCTTGTTATATCAAAATGGCCGTTCATTGGTAAACTCGGAAACCTGTATTCCTACCGTACCGTGCATGAGACGGTTGGCCCACAGCCACCAAAATACATTTGCCGTCAATCATGAGAGGTATCCATTTTTCTAGACTGACAAACCCTCCTTTGGCCATATGCCAAACGTCTCATTCATTTATTGTGTCCTCCTCTGATGACGATAAGTCTAAAGCACTTAGGTCTGAGTTTTGCATGCTACTATAAGCATCACCATCTTCATTAATATCTATAGCCATTAATTCTTTCACTGTTTTCATTTAAATTGTGTCTCTGTCATCCCGGTCATAAGTTTGTTTTCTTTTTGTTATCATATGCATACATGCCTTCGCACATCTCTCAGTTACCTCAGTGCAAACTAACGGTAGGCAGTGTAAGCAACAACAGCACGTTATAAATATTCCAAACACCACTACTAATATCGAGATCAACTTCCATCCCCAAGAACGCAGTATTCCCCAAAACCAGGACTCTATTCACCAGCTCCCTTCTCCAGTAGGGAGTTCGGAGTTTAGGACATGCATTTTCTTTATTGCTTCAAAAATAATAGGGGAATAGTCATCCACAAATACACAGCACGCTGATCCCACAATCTTGCAAATTCCCGCACGATCAACCAGGATTACATAGAGAGCCATTCTATTTTGCTGCGTCATTAACCTTATTCCTTTTTCTTACAACGTCATGTTAAATAGTATATCTGGCGTTGTGTTTATGGTAGCTTTTAGTATTCTGGACAGCTGCCGTTATGTTATAGGAGTTCACTATCTGGGACAAGAATGGAATGAATGATTTTGCTACGTCAGTCGCTATCAAAAAACCTTTGCTACTCCTTTTGGTTCTAGATCTGGATAGTCTGGCCATGTCTGCTGTTTCTAAGAGGAACACTCCCGGGAACAGTAGACCTAGGTAACATGTACCTCCCCAGTTTCTGGGCAACCAAGGATATGCATTCTCTCCACATATAAAATAGACTGGATCTCCCACATTTACTGGTTCTATTTCCCATTTTAATACCACTGTATTCATGCATCCAGTAAATGTTCCTGCTGAATAGGAGCCTTTCTCTTTAAGACAAAAAGGGACAGTTCTCGGGTTATAATTCTTTCGTGTAAGAACAGACGGGAACTGTATCTTTGTTCCCGTCTGTTCTTACACGAAACGTCATTACAGATGTTTTAACTGGTGGGCACAATCTATCTTGTCTATTTTGTCGTGTTATTTTTCGCGTACTTTTAGCCGTTGGCTCTGGGATCATCACTCGCGCTTTATGGAATATGGAAAAACCCACAGGCCTCATAATTATTTCCTCAAACTCATTCATGTTTGTTCTGTCTAATTGACCCGTACCACTCTTATTCCATTTCCCATAGAACATTGCACTTAAAGATGCACTACATGCAGAACTTAATGGTAATGGCTGTACATACCATCCTATTCCTTTCCCAGCATGCTGCGGTAAATGGGCACATACCCAGCAATTTGTTTTCTTTAGAATTGCATGTGTCATATTCATAATCAGTAACAGCGTATTGTTCCTACACCCTTCTCTGTGTTTTTCTTCCATTGGGGACAAGGTATAAGTAATCACCTGAACCGGGCTTTCAGTAGTGGATATATTAACTATTGGAAGAAACATTCCCAATGGGTGTATAGATTCCACATACCATAATACTAAGGCTGTCGTTATTGGTGCTACCACACTCATGAAGCACATGATTATTGTCAGTGCCAGCATACAATTCATTTTTCCATGCATTTTCCTTAAGCTTACAGTCTTTACAATTAACTCATTCTCAGCAGCGGTGCAGGAGGAGGCTGAAACTGGTCCCGACATGTTTCTCATCGTCCTTCTTCTTCCTTATTAAAGTTCGTCGTGGATATCTCTCTTCGTTGCACTTGTTCTGATGTCAATAAGTTAAACGGAATTGTCACAGTTCAGTCTGCCAGTCCTTTATAGCCTGGATTTGCTTATTTGTTTTTAGGCAAGATCACTTGTCCTTTGTCATACTGCTCAGAGGACTTTTGATCAGTTATCTATTGCCTTAGTACCATGTGCGTGTTAGGATAGGCATTCTTCCTTGTATTACACATTACATATTTCGCTAGAGATCTACATGCCATGCTGTTCAGCAGTGTGGTGTTTAGCACATACTCCACAATACCTTTGGTCACCCCTAGTGACATTGGAACTGCATTGTATGGTGAGGGTTCCAGAGTGCTGGGGGAGATGAGAAGGTTGACTGAAGGAGGATGGTTGCGATCCTCCTGCTGGGGGTCGTCTCATGTATGTGACTTTACCTATTCAATAAAGGTCTTTATGATGAACTACCAAGCGTCTGCAGTCTACTTGGTATCATAACATTTGGCGACATGGTCTAAAAGGAGCGGACTCCTGCAGACGACCCCGGTGCCCGTGAAGGCTCCAGCTCATAGCCTGGTGAGGACTCTTCGGCTAGGCAGCCGAACTACAGCCCAGCTGTCCGATTTGCAAGGCGGAGGAAGCGGGATCCTCGCCGATCGGGAAGTGCACTATTCCCATTATCATGACCCCAGAGACTGAGGGGTTGGAGGTGTTGGCGCAACGGCAGTTGGACCACTAGCGCCTGAGCAAGTGCGTGTACTTTTGATTAGTACCAGCGTTCGCTTACCGGGTGCGGAGGGATGCTCCCACCTCTTTGCATCACTTCGCGAGACCCGGTGCTCTCTGTGTGACGGCCTCGCGTCCTTGAGGAAAGGACCTGATCTTGGAAGAGGGACGTCCTCATCTCTCCACGTCACCACGGCGGACTCTGTGTGACTCCAGTACTTCCCGAGTAGCGTCCTCACATCCTAGAGGAAAGGACCCGAGGACGTGGTGGCCATTTTGGATTGGCGTCATTTCCGTGGTTTGGAGCCGCGGAATCAGCTGTTATTTGGACTGAGTAGCGCGAGTTATGCCACGATTTGACTTTGAGTATCTGGACTCCGGTCCCTTCAAGGATCTGGATGCAAATGCCACCGTATGCAGCCCAACTTGATCCTCTTGCATCAGAACTGCCCCAACACCATAATCACTGGCATCAACAAAAAGCAACGTAGGCTTGCCTTCTTCAAATATCTTCAAAATAGGGGCATTAACAATGGCTTTCTTTATCATCTTAAATGCTTTCCTACAATGGTCATTCTACTTAAACATCACTCCCTTGCGGGTAAGCAATCTCATGTTCCTTGACATTTCTGATAGTCCCTTGACAAATTTACCGTAGAACTCAACTAGTCCCAAAAAACGACATTATGTCCCACTTAGACTTGGGCTCCTCCATTCTCTTTATAGCCTCGATAGCTTCCTCTTTGGGCTTGACCCCCTCACCTGTAATTTCGTGGCCCAAATAAACCACCTTGTTAGCCTTGAAAGTGCACTTTTCCATGGCAATGGTAAATCCTGCTTCTTTCAATGTGTTCATCACTCTCTTCAAGCGATGATCATGCTCCCTCTCGTCACTCAACATCACCCCTTTCTCTCCCCCAAGTAATCTGTGCATGATGCTCTGAAATACGCTTGCCGCTGAGACTAGTCCAAACGGCATACGCACACACCTGAATAAGCCAATAGGTGTGATAAAAGCAGTGAGGTCCCTGGAGTTAGGGTGCAGCTCAACCTGATGGTAAGCTAACTTCAAATCTAATATTGAAAATATCTTAGAGTACACATGCAGTCAATTTGTCCCATTGAATTCTTTTCTCTGGGACAATTTCTTTTAATTTCTGTAGTATGCGTGCTGGTAATGCTACCAGGTTCGCTCCCAGTGTTCCTCCAACCACTTTATTCCTGTCTTCTATTACCAAATCCACCCATGTGGCTCCAAAGGTCGTTACGTCATCCACCTTTCTTATTTGCTTCCATATGTCTGCTGGCAGGATCACTGGGAATATTAGGTCTATTTCACCCATGGTAAGAATGGATGATTGTAGGCAGGACTCTACTTCCTTGTAAAACCCTGCAGGATTCTTTCTTATATCCGGAATCGTCTGCTTTATGTTGTTCACCTCCTGTCTGGAAAAGGGGACATGCACATATTGGGCGATATAATGGGCTGGCGTTACCTGCGCCGCTACGTTGCCCACTGCGGGAACCTCTGTTTTTGGCACAAAGGTAGGTGGGACCTCTCTCATAGGGAATGCCCCACTTACTGTCCCTCCCCCTTCTCTCATGTGTAACAATATTCCCAGATCTAGCAATATGGCTGTCTCTCCTGTCCCTCGCTCTAGTGCTCTCTTATATACTGCCATTATTTCGGGTGGGCTGGCCTTGTCGTTTTTTATATCTTTGTCTAGTAAATGTTCAGCCATCGAGTGCAGTGCTTTTATTTTCATGGGCATGGAATATTCATCAAATATCTCATGTATCTCCATTGTGGGAATACTGGGATCCGACATCCATCTTAACGCCTCTCGTATATATACTTTCAATTTGTCGCCCCTCTGTACTGACGACATTGAATGTCGTCGTTGTATATATGGCTCTGCCGCTTCCTTCCTATCTCTCCCGATATCCTTACCCCTGTACCCAGGTGCAGTAAACAATTCAGCATAATCATTATCTAATTCATTTTTAAGTTTAAAAAGTCCATATACATGTTCTCTCACTTCTTCATCTCTCTCTCTACAGCGTGCTAATGCATTCAAATCTAATTGCTGCGGTGGTAATTTCCCAATTAACTGTTTCCATCTCTCAACCAAATATTCACCCATACATTCCAACACTACCTGTCTTTCGTTGCTTCTTCGGAAGTCATACATCGAAGCCCATGCTCTCGTCCCATCATTCCCGTCTATATACATTTCTGCCTGTTGCTGTAATTCCACCTTCCTTTCTTTGCTGATCGCACTGCAAGTTACCCTTGTGCATCTACTTTGTTCAGTCCCGCCTCTTGCCCCCGTGGTTTCAATTTCAACCCCAGGTGGGACGGACGATACCAAGTCTGTATCTAAGGCGGGAGGTGCGGATGGGACAACAGGAGCGGGGAGTGTCTGCTGTGGGCCTGGTTGGCTAATAGGAAGTGTTACGTGTGCAGTCTGTGGCTGTGGGAGGGCTTGAGCTATGGGAGGGAGAGTTTGAGCTTCGGGCGGGGTTTGGGCAATAGTTACTGACGTGTTTGGCCTCACTTCTGATCTTGTGCCTTGTTCTGTATGGATGAATATGTTTTCTATCAATTCATCTGCTATGTGCAATTCTCGTTGTGGGTATATTTTTTCTATATTCAACTGGTCACATCTACCTGACCTCCTTAGACTCTCAGTCCACTCCTCCTCCTCTTTTTCTTTTGTACTTCACCTTTCGATTTATGCCTGCCCGCAAGCTTCGCTCTACTTCTAAGTCGGAGCATTGCTTCCCTTCACCAGTCCTTAACAATATCAAATGCTGCAGGACGCGCTTTCTTTCTTATCAACACCCTTTCCAGGTTATCTATTCTCGCTATCTCAAAACTACCATTAATCGGCCACTGATGGTCTTGTTGCTTTCTGGTTTGCCTATGCCAAGTCTCACAGAATATTATTGCTCCCACTCCATACTTCACATACATCTCACACGCCGGCATTCCCCCAGGTGGTACAATTTGGCCATCTTCCAAACATTGTCTACCACAGCGGAAAAACCCTCCTAGGGTGGACAATACCCCAGGCATGTTTCAACCTTCCCCCTGGCCAATCAACCTTACCTCGGGCGTTTGATTTTGCAAAGTCAACTCTCAACCAATATCAGGATTACTTTGAATCGGGGAATGACTCACCTGATAAATCAATTTGTCCTTCAGGACACAAGTCGTCTGTATACTAACGCAACCAATGACGTTGTGTCTGCGTTTCTTGGCTTCCGCCTCGTTTCGGGACCCTCGCCTCCTTGTGCTCTAGCCGGGTACGTCGATCAGGGATCAGATGTGTGCAGATCTGCAAAGGAATCTCTCATCACTTCTACAGGGCGCCCCGAACACCTCTTGATCCAGGCTCGATCGTCCCGTCCTCGCCGTTCTCCGCCTTTACTCAATTACAACGTATACGATGGAACAAGTCGGGGAGGGTCCCTATTCGAGCGCCATCAAAAAGGGGCCCCTAGGGATCCCTCACGTCTATGGAAACAAGGCAAGTCACCACACACGATAGATACGCCAGACATGAGATTGTATTCCCAAAGCTAGGGTTTATTGCAAAGCAAATAGTCTCAGTTGGCCAACTCGGTCTCACGCCCCGCGACGTGTATCTCTAGACCTCGAGGGACGCAAGAGAGTGAATTACGTACATCAGTTACATATATACAAAATGCATATCATACAATCAGCTGTGACATGTTTAACACCCCCCTTTATTGGGTTTCTTTGAACTCGGTGTGATGATGGACACTTTCGACAAATATGACACCTTCAAATATTTATTCTAGTAACAATATGCAATTTTGCAAGTGCGGAGGCATCTTTTAGTTGTTGAACAGAACACAGTGCTTCTGTTCTTGGAAGCGAGCTACATACGGGGGAAGAGTCACCTTCCAGACCTTGCTATCTATGAGGTGCTATTCGTGTCCTGGGAGCCGACACGCTCTACAGGGCTCGGTAAAGGGGGGCCATAAGAAGAGCATAATTCAAGCATTTAGCTGCTTTATTCTAACATATTCTACCATATAACGAGACTGGCTGGCAGCTGTGAAATGATTAAATGCCCTGCAGCTCTGCTTCAAGGCTACATTCGGGAGGGAGCCTGGCGTTCCTCCCTGGTACAGCCTACGTTGGTTTTCAACGAACTCTTATTAGCCTTGCAGCCCTGCGGCCTTGACCTTTCACGTTCAGACAACAATGTTAACAGTCAAGCAGTATAAGCAGAAAATGTGCCTCGAAGCAATTTGAACAGAAAGCAATGAGCAATTGTTAGAAAACAAAATGGCGATCATTGTTATATCAAAATGGCCGTTCATTGGTAAACTCGGAAACCTGTATTCCTACCGTATCGTGCATGAGACGGTTTGTCCACGGCCACCAAAATACATTTGCCGTCAATCATGAGAGGTATCCATTTTTCTAGACTGACAATCAGGCCAAGTTCACCCCCACACTGCCACTCTCCTTTTCAGTCATTTGACCCATAAAGCGTGTGTCAGTTGAGGCTTTCACTGCATCTTTCTCTTCCCCTCCTGCACCTCTAGCTGACTCACACCCTGACACAGCCCTTTCCTTGCTCCGCTCTGCTATCTCTGATACTCTCAATGTAGTTGCCCCTGTCATGAGGATACGCATGAAGACTAAAATCAAGTGCAACTTCTGGTATGACTCAGACCTCATCAGCCTTAAACGCAAGTGTCAGGTGGCTGAGAGGAAATGGTTGGCATCTTGTGCATCCTCTGACAAACTGGCCTGCCACCTGCTCCAAAGGCAATACCGACTCTCTGTCCTCAATAAGAAGAGAGCTCACATCCATGCCCACGTTTCTGCGGCATCTAACAACTCGGCCAAACTCTTTGTAATTGGATTGTAATTGGTTATTTATAACGCACTTAATACCCAGAGGTTTCTAAGCGTGGACCCAGGGATCGAACCTGTGTTGCACTGCGTCGTCTTGCTTCCAAGGCAAGCGTATTGTTCCTGAGCTATCCTGCCGAGACAAATCTGCAAGGAGCTGGCCAATCCTGCCGCAGTCTCTAACACTCCCTTCCCTTCCCAGGACCTCTGTATGACCCTGGATTCTCACTTCATCTCTAAAACCCATTCTGTCCACCCTCTCTGCTTCTCCATCCACTCTCTCCTCTTCCTCCAGCCCCCCTGCAGCCAACCCCCTCCCTCCCTGCATTTCCTCTCTTCTCCCATGACAAAGTTTCTAGACAAGTCCGATCTATAAAAACCTCATCAAAACAGGTTCTTCCATGTTCTTTCAAAACCATCAAGGACCACATTGACACCCTCGCTCCAACCTTGGCTGCCTTCTGCAACTACTCTTTCACCTCTGGAGCCCCCCCCCTGAAGCACTCTCTTGTGCACCCTCTTCACAAGAAACCCTCAGCCGACCCCTCCCTTCTGGCTAATTATTGCCCGATCTTCATCACTCCTTTCCTGAGCAAACTCCTGGAAAAGCTGGCCATCTTCCAGCTTAAGCTTCACACAGAATCTGCTGGTTGTCTCCATGACCATCAGTCTGGCTTCAGGGCAACCAGAAGCATAGAAACGTCCATGAACATCAGTGAAGACTTGCTCTCTAACCTTGATTCTAATCTCCCCCTGTCCTCATCCTACTTGATCTTTCTTCTGCCTTTGACACAGTCAACCATGCCATCGTGCTCAACCGGCTCTGTGATAATCTGGATATCGCTGATCAGGCTCTGGCCTGGCTGACTTTTTTCCTCTCGGACCGACCCTCCCAGGTCCAACTTGGGTCCTTCCTCTCCTCTATCTCTCTCTCCACCTGTGGTGTTCCCCAGGGGTCTAGCCTTTCTCCCTGATTGTTCAAGCAATACATGGCACCTCTCGCCGACTGCATTGCTCCTCTCTGCTCCAACTTCCAGTGCTATGCGGATGACACCCAGCTTGCTTTCAGGCTCCCCTCTGCCAGCTCTTCTCCTTCTCTCATCCCTGATTGTCTGTTTGGAATCCAGGAGTGGTGAGCCGTAAATGATCTCTGCCTGAATGCCAGTAAGATGGAGATCCTCCTCATCGGCACACCTGTACCCCTCTTTCCCACCAATCTCTGGCCGGACAACCTTGGCCATCTTCTTGCTCCCACCTGTGTGGCTAAGAACCTCATGGTTATCTTCGACCCCACACTCCCCTTCTCTCCTCACATTTCCGATGTCTCATAGAAGTCAAACTACCAACTGCATCTCCTCAGAGGTATTCTTCCTTTCCTCTCCTTCCCCCAGAAGCTTACTGTCTCCAGACCTCTGGTTCCCTCTAGGCTTGACTACTCTAATAGCCTCTTTTTAAATCTGCTGCCTCTACTCCCCACCCTCTGCAACTCATCCTGAACAGGACTGCAAGACTTGTCCTTGGCCTCAAGCCCAGGGATCGTATCTCTCCGGGATTGAAATCTCTCCGTTGGCTCCCAGACGCTGCAAAGATCAAGTTCAAGACCCTTTGCATTGTCCACAAGGTTGTCTAGGGCCTGGGACCAAAATATTTCCAGCTTTCTCTTCTGAGGTATCTTCCAACTTGAGCTTTTCGCTCCTCCAACTCCTTGAGGGTCAGTCGTTTTGCCAAGCAACGAGTTGGGGGCAGATCTCTCTCTTCAGCAGGCGCCTCCCTCTGGAACAGACGCCATGCTCTCTGAAGCAGCTCAAGACTTTCCTCTTTGATTCTGCCTTCTCTCTTCCTCTTCCCTGCTGATATCCTGTCTCATACTGCACTGTTTACCGGGCTACCCTCTGAACCACGGACCCAGGTCCCTGAGCCATCCAAGCTGCACACCTCCACTGCCTTCTGGCAATCCTGCACTTGGGGCTGTATCTGCAACCCTACAGTCCCCCTACCTGCACTTATCTAACACTTGTTGTCTGCAATTAAACCCTGCATTGCCATCTGCTGGCCATATTGTTAGTTTTTCTAAGTTTTTATCCTAGTTTTGACCCTATGTCTTGCACTTGCCCTTCCTCCCCTTTCCCTGGCACTTTTTCCCTTCCCTCTCCCCTGCACTTGCACAATCTCAATGTCACTTGGCTTAGTAAGATCGTTGTCTTGTCCTCCCTTTGTTTCCCTCCCTTGCCTCGTTGCATCTTGAAACTCTTATAGCCGCGCTATAAATGTCATATCATATCATATCATATCCTATCATATCATGGTCGATTCAGCAGGCTGTGAGGCCTTGAGCAGCCATGATTGCTTGGTGGAGGGGAAGCCATGTCCTCAACGTGAAGCCTGTTAGAAAAACCCTATGGAACAGAAGCTTTCTAGGATGACAGACATTCATACCTTGTTGTTAACTTTGGAGGGTTAACATTATCTATTCTATTCCCCCCAAGGCAGTAGGTGGGGTGTCATCCATCTTGTGGAATTGCAGGCAGGGATTCTGATCCCTCTAGATCCTGGAAAGATATTCAGTTCATGAATGATCGACCTACATCTGGCACAGCTCTGTTATTTATCAGACCTTAGATTATACCTTTGGATAACAACAGACGCAAATGTCGCTGCCAGACTGCACTGAATCACACCACTACCCAGGACACGGGTTCATCTGGCATGCACTCAACAACCCTTCAGGTTTCCCCTTTGCCCCCCCCGCCTTTTTATCTTTATCACTAACGCCCCTAACCACTCTCTGGTCTTGCAGGTCCCTGCGCAACAAAGCTGCCAAAAAGGCAGAGGTGTGCTATACAAGACAACGTAACATTACTTTGCATTACATTACAACCTGAAGGTCTAATCACTATTATCAATCTGATTTGTGAGTCTTGCATTCGATGATATCCCTCGGTTGATAAACTACCAGTGCAACTGCAACAATGCAACAGGATATCACCACTTTTCTAACATTATTGAGAGCTCTTCTCTACCTGGCATACATGGGTACCGTTAGGAAGGATAAATATCCATGGCATTATACAATATGGGCATGCTGACACCTCTCCTTCATCAGATGGTTTCATGCCTAAAGAAGCCAAGGGCAGATGGGAGCCCAAAAAAGAAAGCTTCTTCTCAAGGAGATCAGGTCTGTGAAAGAGAACACAGACCAAATCGAACCAGACAGCCTCAAAGATAAACCATGTCACCAAATTGCTGAGGCGAGTCTCTAATGCCAAGATCCAAATGAATGATTGTACAAAATACATTGAGGGGATGGAACCCCTTATTCCTGCTCTCTCTGTGTCTGTCTTTGTCTCAAATAAATACATTATTCGATAAGTGAAACAAAGCAAAGATCTGTGAGATGGCAGATGAGAGAAAGTGGCAGTCTGCAAACTGAACTCATGAGCATAAGCTACAGAGGGGTTCTGGGAGACAACGAAGGTATGTTCAGAGAAAGGGCTACCTGAAATTGGAGGACCCATTTCACATTCTAAAGTATGTTGGTGGGCCAGCTGAGGGATTACTTAAACCTTACTCTAACAAGCTCAGGTTCTTCCTTCAGTGGCCTGCAGGGGCTTTTCCCATCCTGGTAAGGACCATTGGGTGCAGTGCAGGGCGTCTGTCAGGTGTTCTTCAGTTGATTGGGGAAGGTGCCAGAGTCTCTGATAATTTCTCCCAGATTTCTACTCTCCTGTCTTAGACTAGCCCCAAACTCTTCTCACATAGAGCACATACTTGCCAACCCTACCGATTCAGGCGGTAGGCTACTGCTTTGTAAGCAGTCCTGGTGCCTAAGATTTGGCTGTCAAAACATACAGATGTATGGCTCCAGGCCTGGCTGCCTGAGGCCCAGCCAGCCCAGTGTGAGCAAGGAGCAGCATCCTTCAGTCTATTGAAGGTGGGCCTGTTAGCCTATTAATTAGATTGATGCAGTTGACATTCTGCCTGTCCATGACCCGTGACACAGATACACTCTCTCACTCTGGGCACCTTGAGGTCAAGTGTCTAAGATTATCTCCACTGCTGGGAAAATGGAAAAGTGAAGTTGACCAGTCACTTAAGGAATAGTGACAGATGTGTTTACATGAGAGATTGCTCTAAAATGCATTTGAAATGTAGACTGAAATGTAGATTTGGCTTCAGAAGGGAAAAGCTATTGCTTTCACCTCCTGTTTCTTTTTACTTTTTACTCAGAACTTTGTGTGTTGTATCTGAGTGATTAGCGGCTTAATCCCTTTTGTCATGCTGCAGAAATGCCGCAGAACTATTATTGATCCGATTGATGCCTATTCTGGCAAGATCCTTGGGCGGGTTTCCAAGGCTTTTTTTTCACTGTGCATCTGCATTACCAAAACGTGACTTGGCTTCCCCTTTATGTTTTATCGCAGCAAGGGCGAGAAGCGAAAAGCACATTGTACTACCCCTCCAGAGTGAAGGCGTTCTGGCAGTTGCTGGAATACCTCACAATGGTGCTATGGACGAGGTGAGCACGCTGTGCCTCTCATCCTTGAGGGAAGCCCCACTGCTGTTGGCAGAATCCTACTCCTGCAGCCCGAGTGGTCTTTTCGGCTATGAATGCAGGCACTGAGGCGCTGCTCCAATGACCGAAGCGCTACATTCTTCAGAGCACTTAACATAACACTTGTACGTTAGTCAGAATCCATTGGCGAGGGGGGTAGAGTGTATTTGCATCTGTATACAGGCTGACGTTCTGGCAAGTACTTTCTAGTTTCTACACACGGAGCTGCAATAACAGCATGAGCATTGCTCGAATCGGGGAGCCCTGGAGTAACAGCCCCACAGTCTCACAAGAAAGGCTGCGATCCAGGAGCAGAAGGCATCTAGCCCAAGAGTATGGCCTATGTCCAGGGGAACCCCAGGACATAAGGCCCCGGGCAGAGTGGTGGATGAGGCACTCATGGTGTCTGTTCAGTGTGACTCTCACTATTGTGAAGCTTCCTCTGAAACGTTTCCTATGCTCTCTCCTTTTGACTAGCTCAGCAGGTAAGAGGTGGACATGCATATTTTGCATATTTTTTATTTTCCCTTTAAGAGAAGCATATACTAGAAAAGTAGAATGAAAGAGCTGCAAGCCTGAAACGCACGCGTTACCATTTCTTTTAAAAATATTTTTAAATGCCATTGCACCACCTAATAGCCACAACTAAAAAGAGAGAGAGTTGTAGAGGCAGCATTTCTGGAGTAAGTGGGTTGTTGACGAATTTGAGCACTAGCATTTACAACATTTACACAAATGTGTATGTTTTCTAAATATGAATGTCAGAAAACTGTTTGCATAGTTTTGAACTGGTTCTACAAACTGCAAAAAGACATGATTTGGCGATGTAGCCTCACTGTGTTTGCCTGGTCATTTCCTACCTTCTTGCAATGTGTGGGTTCTTAATTTAGTGGGGTATTGTGGCTGTCTAAAACCTGAACATCCAAGGGAAACACTATCCAATGTATGGGGCAGTGCTTTTGTAGGGAGCCTGGCCATTTACAGAGTGGGGCATGCTAATTAGGGAGATTGCTCTGCTTTCTATAACCTGAACATGTGCAGTGTAGAACATGAATTTAGGGGGGAACCTCTTCTATCTAAAGCTTGAACATGTAAAGCACAGAGTGTG
Organism: Ambystoma mexicanum; assembly: GCF_040938575.1. NCBI lineage: Eukaryota > Metazoa > Chordata > Amphibia > Caudata > Ambystomatidae > Ambystoma > Ambystoma mexicanum. The sequence goes on from NC_090931.1 coordinate 1,332,310,882, forward strand.
CAATTTAGGGGGATAATTCCGATGTCTAAAATCGGATTTTATGTATGTGATTTAGGTGGATAGCTCTGCTGTTTAAAGCTTGAACATGTAAGGCACAGTGTATGAAATTTAGGGGGATAGATCTGATGTCTAAAACCTGACCATGCACATTGGACGACGTGTGATTTAGGAGCTATCTCTGCTGTCTAAAGCCTGATAGTAACATCTCATCTGTGTTCAAGGCAGGCGGTTAGGCAAAAAAGATCCAAACCTTGCAGCCTAACCTTCACTACTCTTTCAGACGCATAGGAAATGGCAGAGAACTGCACTGAACTTCACTTTCCAAATTCAACATTAACTCTCACCCAAAAAGGCACAAGGGTCCGGGCCCACTCAAGTGCGCAAAGAAATGAACTAGACTAATGGATCCATTGAAAATGACTCACAGTCAGACAAGACATGCAAAGCCAACAACAGCTCATGCCTCGTGCTAGAGAGCCGAACATCCAATGGAGAAGTTCTCCTATTCAACAGAGCAGCCAGAGCAGTGCCTCTCCAGTCAACACTGCTATCCATTATTACAACACGAAATTCAACTTGTGTCAAGCCACTAAGTATGTACTCCTGAAATCATAAACGAGTTCTAGACCAAAACTCCAACTGAGCGGGAACATTAAAAACCTCATAGCAACTCACTGCTCCATTATGGCTGCTATGACGAATTACAATTAATGGTTAAGCCAGGTCGCTGCCATCCCTGGGTGAGCTCAAATGCCAACATGTCAGTGTTGATCCCCCTACATAAATGGATTGTGCTGCAGGGGCTGCTTTTGCACTGTTTTATAGCCAAGACTGGAGTAGGTATCAGAGCACAGGTTTGTGTGTGCTGAACATGCTTTACAGTCACAGTCAAATGTGCATACATTATATTTCAGTCTATCTCAGGATTCTCCGGCCTCCACCCCTGCCCTTTAACCACTACTGAAGTGTAGTCCTGGCAGCCAATGGCAAATTGAAGTCCTTCTTTTATGTTGGTGGCCTGACCTGTTTTATTAATTTGAAAATCCGATCACCCTGAGAAAGGGACGAGGATTCAGCAAGATGGGGTACAGATGATCAATGTCGAGACATCCACTTCAAAGCTGTTGCTCAGTTATAATGCAGTCCATTGAAAAACTCCTAATAATTCAATAAAATCGATATTATTATCAATATATATATAGATCAATACTGTATTCATACACATGTGGCACATTTGTATACTTTATCCCTAATCGAATCTCTTCTCACTGATATCAATTTTTGCAGCCAATGGAAAAGTCATTTGCCCAATAACACAAATTGGTAAAGTCTAGAAGCTGGGCCCTGAGCCCAGATTTTCCCAGCTTACCTCTTTGCCTGGTTTGCAATGTTTCACACATCAGACTACTCATCCACCCATTGCATCTTTACTTCTGAAACATCATAGAACGATGTCTGCATAATTGTCTGCCAAGAGTTAACAATTTCTGGGTTTTCTAGATGAACTTTGTGACATCAACTTTAAATGCTCAACCTTTCATAGAGCCAGAAGTGAGATGGGTGATCAGCCATGAGACAAGTGGTTGGTGAAGGGGAGGGGCTGGCAGGACATCTGCCCGGGTTTGAAAATCATCTCTTTTCATATTGGACCTACCCATGTTCTCTGGTTCTCCATGTTCTCAGTTCCAAGCAGTTCCAGTAGTCCGGGAAAGGGGGACTAAGGACTGGCACAATGAAAGTTGCATATTTACACTAGTATTTAAAAATATAGCCAGTAAAATCACTTACAAGTTGTCCCCAGTAAAGATTGATATGTTTTGCATGTGCTACTTTTTTTAACTTGTATGGTCTGTATTCTTTTCCAGCCTTTGTAGCTTCATTTTCACAACATGAATCACACTGTATTGTGATACTGGTTCAAACTAGTCAACCTTACACAAAACATTAAAACAAACACAATTAGGAATCACAATTACAATATCAACAATGTTCTAAAATTCTAAAATACAACCTAAACATTCTAAAATTAACAATTCATTCACATTATTGTTTCTACATCTGCTTCTTGTGCCAGTAGGGATATCAGTGTATGTTCAATTAAGCAAACGCCAATCATGTCATTACCTTCCCTTTCAAAGTTCCTCCTGTGCAAAACACGCAAGCAAAAGAACGAAAAAGCCAAAGTACAAAATGGTGGGCATTCTTAAAAGGGCAATTAATACAATTTTACAATGCCTGCTAAAACCAACAACTTCAATGCTGCTATATAGTTAATAACGTGATCTCCTGCTGGACAGCCTAAAACATAGTATTTAATTATTCACAAAATCTGGATTCCAGAAGAATCTTTTGACTAACTCCCACCTCTTCGTCTGTAGCGCTTCACATTGTACCAGAATATGCTGTCGGGTCTGCAAAGTAGTAATAGACTTACACAATGGACAGTTTCCCAAACCCTCCCCATCGTTAACTTCTCCGCCAGACCTGACCTTCTTAATTTCAGCAGTTAATAACAGGTTTAATAAGGAATTCTTCCCGCCAATAAGGATTCAGAACCCTTCTCAAATAAAGGGGTAAATAATCCAATGGTTTAGGACTGGTCAAGAGAGGCCTATCCAGTTTATGTGTACTAACCTTTTCTAATGTAGTACACCAATATAACTCTCTCAACTTCTTCTTAACCAGTCCAGGGTTTAAAACAACAAGTCCCCATTTGCAGTACACTCGCTCAACATGAGCTCTGCTGCTTTTCCAAATTCAGCCAGTGGAGCACAACTACCCCTCTCCAATGCGATTCCCAAATCCATATATGTCTCGGGAGGATAGCTCAGTGGCAACGTGCTTGCCTTGGAAGCAAGAGGTCACGGAGCAACACAGGTTGAGTCCGCGCTTAGAAGCCTCTGGGTATTAAGTGCATTATAAATAACCTATCATATATAGACTATTCGATGGAGGCTTTACTATGAGCCTATACTGGGTCAACAATAGGCCAAAGAATTCAGGCCCAGTGTCAAATGAAGTGCGACAATTGGTAAAATATTTGGCAGAGCCAACACTTTTTTTCAAATAATAGCCATACCACCTTCATGTTTTAGAACTTCAATATTAGGATGAGTGAGAATTTACAGTACTTTACCCGAATTCTTCTCATCTTCGCAGCTAGAGATTCTGCTTTACATCTCAACCGCCTAAGACGAACTCGCTTATTAGGGCCAGAATCTATTGAGAAGCCCAGATAGGTAAGGTTCATTTTCGGGATCACCGTTTCACTACACATTGACCAGGAGAAGTCCAGAGGCCACTGTTATTACAAAATCTCAATACATTTGTTTTAGCACAATTTACCTCCAGCTTATTTAACTTAGCATATGTTTCTACTGCACTGGCCAGTTTCTGTAGCCCAATTTGTGTACAGTCCATCAGGATAACATCATCTGCGTGGGACAGGCGAGATACCCGCAGGTCTCCAAGCTAGGGCGCCACAAAACTCTCTGCACAGAACCATTCCCCCAGGTCAGCCAAGTACAGGTTGAACAGACAGGGGGCCAATACACCACCTTGTCTCAGCCACCTATGGGCAGAAAATTCCCTCGACAAGGACCCCTGTCTGTTCATCCTGACCTGTCTAAACGCCCCCTTATGTACATGTATCAGTATTGCCAGGAGGGAATGCGGAATACCCCAGGCATGCAACTTTGCCCAAAGGTGTGAACGATTCACCAAATCGAACGCCATCAAGAAATCAATCGCCATGACAAATACCTGCCTTGCCCACTCCATCCAGGCATATTCCTCTATACAGGATATTACAAAACCATTCAAAGAAGTGGAAATGATTTTTCTGAAACCTATTTGAAATGTCGTCAGACGACGGGCTGCTAATGCCCAATCCTCCAGTACCTGCAGGACCAGACTGGCAAATATTTTACTTTCAGAATTCAGCGGTGAAATGGGGCGATAGTTAGATGGATTATTCCTGTTGCCTTTCTTGAAAATAGCAATGATCACTGATGGCTTCCATGTGCTCGAAGCCTCTTGATTTGCCAGCACCGATTGAAATATAAAGAAAGAGATCACAGCCCATACCCCAACATTAAGCTTCATGGTAGCATTAGAATGGCCATTCGGCCCAGCCGCCCTTGAATTAGATTACTTTTTAATAACATCCTCAACTTGTACTACCCCGATCTTCATTCTCCATGGACAAATAATAGGTGGATCTAGACCAATAATTGCTGAATCACTGTAAATTAGTTCAACATGTCCACACCACACTGCTTTCCAGATTGGATTATCTAATGTGTCATCCTGAGGCTGAACCAGGTTGTTAATAACCCCACAGAATTGTTGGGAATCCTGGCTAAGAATGATTCTCAATCTTTTTTCACCTTCAAGACATGACCAATAGCAACAGTGTGATGTATACCAATTTTTAAATCCTTGCTTCTGTTTTTTTACTCGTCCAATCCAAGATTCTTTGCACATAAAATGTTTGCCAGCCCAGCGTATTTCTTTTCCAAGATTTGTTTTCTCTCCTGCACCAAACAATGAAATTGGTGGAATCTGGCCCTCTTATTCCTCCTCTTCACTTCCCCAAACTCAACAAATCTATCCAGCAGGCAGATGAAAGAGACCACTCTCAAAGTTTCCATTATTTCAGGAGAGAGGTTTTACATAACAGATGATCAAAGTATTCTCTGCATTGATGCACTGTAAATGACCTCTTCACCAATCGATTACCCCATTAGACAGAGTTAGGTTCACTAAACCAGGCTTAAAAATGGACAAGCAAACATAGGGGATTATGTTCACTCAACACCATTGGTGGAATTTGAAGTTCTAGCCCGGATGACATAACACATTTGGTCATTACGATGTAATCAATGCACAACCTACTAAATTCATTTTCCCATCTAGCTTTGGGGGGAATGTCTCCTTTGACATTACCATTAATCATTAAGAGACCCCACTTATCAAATAAAGCCACCCATTCTTTTCCGTCCTGTCTCCCACGTTGATTTGATTTTCTAATTCCCGTCAAACTCACAACAGACTGCGTTCAGGTCGCCCCCCATCAACACATGTACTCCACCTTGGTCGCAAAGGAAATGTTCAAGGATTTCAGATAGTTTGCTCAAAGAACGAGCAATTTGATACTCTTCAGATTATTATTAACATTAACCAGTTAGCATTAACATTAACCATTAACCAAGGCCCCTACTAAAGTTTTGTTCAGTTTTAATGTACTGGCCAAAATACCAAATGTATCGTCTGATAGCAGCTTTATTTCAGTTATCAGTGAATTCTTTACAGCTGTGATCAAACCACCCGATGGTCTACCCCCCCCCCTGTCTTCTTGCCCAGTTGTTCGGGAATTGTAAAGCCATCAAAACACACTTCCTGACACAGACATACTTCTTGTAACAATAACACATCAGCAGCCAGCAGAAAATCCTTTTTGGCTAAACTAATAAAACCCATAGAGTTCCAACTGGCAACTGAGGAGGACTGCCCTGAGGCCTGTTTCGCAGGAGTCCCATCCCTCTTTTACTCATCGGTTTTCCACCACCTGATAAGGAAGACGGTAGCCATGCACACAAATCCCCCAAAACCCTTGTCCTTGTGATTTCACGGAGGGTTGGCAGGGCCGTCCGAGGACCTCTGGTGTTAGGGAGGCCCCAACTCCTCCCGTGGCCCACAATGAGTATGAGACACACGCAAGAGCAAGGTGTTACTGCTGTTTATTAGACAAAACGGCAGGGATAGGCTCTGGGATCACAAGTCACCCGGGAACACATCTCAGCAAGAGGGGCTCGTAGGCCCTTTTTTAGCTTGTGTGACGCCACATCGTGCGTTGCATGGGAAAACTTCCCCCAAAACCTAACGCCATTTTGGGTTGGTTACCCGAGTAATAAGGTTAGTATAGGAACATGTAGGTGAGTTAGTGGTTGGTGGAGAAGGGGTCAGGTGGCACACTTGGGTCGTCCTTAGAAATTGCTACACTAGAAATGTTACATGAGAGAGGTTAGTGATTAATTGGCTGGGTTGTGGTGCCGTCAGTGGTTAGCCCCTGTGCCCTGATTGGTTCCTCTGTGAGCCCCCAAGCCTGGGACCGTCCTCGTTCCCAGCTCACAATGTACCTGGTGCTAGAAACAATGTATGACTATATGTCAGTGATGGACAATGGACAGGTTAGCCATTCGCCGTTGGAGCGCTGCTTTCTCAACGCTGTTAGTGTCCAATGTGTCACTTCATTGTTGCAGTCTGTGTCCAAAACATGAGACCCCAGAGTTTCACTGTTCCTGCGACTTGGCATCGTATTAGGCTGGCCTGGTGACATGTGGTGAGATCGCGGCTGAAGCAGAATTATGAGCATTTGATTTGTATTTCGGCTCTGAGGGGTGGTTGGCCGCAGCAGGTGTAACCTTGGCTCGGGGCGCACTGCCTGTGAGTTGCAACTTCGTGGCCTTGTCTGTGAGGCCCTTGTCGGGATCCTGGTATGCACGATCAGCATCTTGCAGCCCCGATCTGAGCAGCCTTGGGCCTGTGGTTTCTGAGTTTTACGGCCTACTCTGGCCTGGTTCACGGGTGACGGCATATGGTTCACAACACGGGGGTCGCATGGCGACATGGGTCCTTATACATGAGTGTCTTATGTCATCGTGGTTATAATGGCGATAAAGCATTTGCAATCATGTACACAAGCTCTTCTTGCGTCTTTCTACGGTGCTGTAGCTTGGCCTAGGTGAAAAATAACAACGATGCATCAGTGTACGTAAGCGGTACGCTACGTCATGGCATTGAGTATGTTCTTCGTGCATGATTGGTGTGGGTCTGACCATCGTGCATGGTGGCATGTGTGTTACCGTCCGTTGGGTATGTCATCATGGCATCTCTAACGATGGTTGTTTTTATTGTTGCTGTGCTAGTCGATTTGATCCATATGGTCTATGTCAGCATCACCCGAGGTTCCTGCGTGGGGTTTGATTGACGGGCAGTTGCCCTGGCCATGTGGGGCGTGGCCACGGTAGATGTTAATGTCTGGAGCATCTGTAAGTGGGTCGATTTCCTCTCGTGGTGGGTGCTTAGGTGGTGACGATCTAAGCCATGATTTAGCTGAGAATCGGGGAAGGGAGTGTCCCATTTTCCCTCTTCACCCTGGTTTCAGCCATTGGTTTTCCTACTTGTTCCTGAATGGACCCTGTCCTTGCAATCAGGTCACAGGTCACTTTCAATGGTTGCACCAAGCCTTCTTTTTACACCCTCTTAAAATTGACAATTTCTTCTTCCTCTCTTACTCCCTTGTGAACTTCCATGGCACATACATCATAACCAATGCGACAAATTGAATCTACTTCAGCAAGGACCAAGTCCATCACCAATTTAGATTTTATAACCATTTGAGTAGATTCTAGAACATAACTGGACAATACAAATAATAATATACAATTTTTCTATAGTGGTGTGTGCCATATTCCACGTGCTTCTCGGCACTGTAATAATGGATGGTATTATTACCCAAAGTTCTGGGGATCAAATTGGAAGGATGAGGGGCTGGAAATTACACCTCTGACTGTAGGTTGCACAAAAATATCTGAAGGGAAGCCTCTCGCACCCTTTCTGAAGCCTGTATCCTTCTGCTGTGATGTCATGGAAGAGGATTACAGGATTCATAATCACCTGCTGTGACATCACAGCAGGGAAAGGTGAGATTTTCTCTCTGCCAGTTACTTTATTTTTCAGTTTGGGCTGTTTCCCTCATGCTTCCTATCTCCACCCTTCCGCAATGCCTGCGCAAAGGGACAGTGGAGGGCATGGAAAAGGGACCCAGGGGGCGGGGGCTTACTTAACATACAATTATAGATGGGTAGATTTCATCCACAGGATGAAGTGCACCCTTGAGTTCCTAGTGACATAGATAATTGAAGCCTAGCTCTCGCCATCCGTCAGATGCCACTTAGAAGCACTCTCTGGAATATATGTACTTCCCCCTGGTGGATAGCTACCCATCAATATATTTTGGACATTCTCCAAGTTTATTGCTGCTCCTTGGAGAAGCAGGAAAAGGGATCATACATGTATTATGCACTTTAGTGATGTGATACACTCTGAATATAAACATCAACACTCGTTTGAAGCCTGAGCCACATTACAAGTCATCAAAACACTACATCTGAAGATATTATTCCATACAGAGTTCATCATGAATTTGCTCGTGGAGCCAGGACTACACATTGTGGAGGCCATATTTTACATTAAGGAACATTGCACTCATGAAGGCACAAAAACTCAAGATATGCTGCATTACCCCAGGATGCACACTTGCAGGGACTGCAGAGCCGCAGGCGGGGCAGGTGCTGAAAGAAGGCCAGTCTAAGCAGCTGCCTAGGGCGCCACCAGCAGGGGGGGGCGAGGGGCCACCGTTTCAGCCCGTAAAACATCAAATCCGGAAGTGTGGTGAAAGGAATCTTCGCTTTGGGTGGCATAAAGCTCTGCATTGGTGCTGGGCCTGGAAAAAGAGCCTAGTCCCAGAAGTACAACCCTCCCACATTCCTCTGAGACGACTGGTTTATCAACCAATGCCTGCAGAATATAGGTGTTGGAGCCGGTAGGATAGCATGTCTCTACCTTTACTATCACAGATAACCCCACACTGCATGACTGAACAAAGCTGCACGTGCTTAAGCTTCAGGAGCCCCACCACTGGAGACTGAAACTCGAGTAAAAAAAAAAAACAGAAAGCAAAGCCCCATTCTCGCCTGCTGCTTCTGGTAAGATGCGGTTTCCTTCTCCCAATTACCTTATTTTGCTTGAAAGCAGTTTTGCTGGGGCATGTGCGCGCGTGCGTCGCACATCACACACACAGGCTTCTGCACACACACACATGCACATGCACACACATAAGGCTCTGTTCTCTATCTGAACCCCCCTGATTGCCGGAGCCCTCACAGTAACAGCGCTATCTACGTGACATCGTTCCCTTTCCCTGACCACCTCGCTGGGGAGTTCGCGGAATGTGCGGCTCTTTCATGCCGCCTTATGCAGTGATATATGTCTCGCAATCAGCAGAGGGGAACCTTTCAAGGCTTCATTAGGGTGTTTACTTTCAGACTTCATGTAGCAAATTGCTTCTGCTTCGTTTCAGCTCCTACACACACAGCTAATTGTGTTGGCAGCCCTTTTCTGTTTGGCCCGATAGAAGCCTTCAACAGGTTGCCAAAACTTGGCTTAACGTCGATCTCTGGCACTCAGCGTATTTGTGGCATATTTCCTGTATTCTACGCTGCCAGCCCGCCTTCTTTTGGGTTTTCCCTTTTACTATTGCAATCTGGCTATCAGGTGGAGTGTGCATAATAACGTTTACTCGGCATCGGCTAGTTCAATTTTTAATCTGTTACATACACAGGGATTTACAGAAAGGATAGCATGAATTCGCTTTTCTTTATTACGCTTCGACGTTTAGAAACGCTTTCAGTGTCAACCCGCCTCTGTGGGTGAGTGTTGACTCCTCTACTGGTGCATTACTCGGCAACTCCCACACTTTGGCAACGTTTCAGGATGGCTTTCCATTCCTTGGAAGGCGCAAACAATCGGTCTGGCCAAAGCCAGCAACCTTTCGCTCAAGGCAACGTGGAACTATGGAAGCAGAACAGGCTAAAACCTACTTACCTGAAGCCCTCTAACGCATGCCACAATTTCACAGTCTTCATCGGGTGTATGCATTTAAGATATTAAGATTAAGCAACGAATTGTGGGCCAAAACCTCCAGGGTTCGAAAGGAAGGAATGAAACTGGTTTCTCGCTGTGCTCATGGCCTAACTCAAGGAGCCTGTCTGCATCTATATTAAAAGGGTACGAAAACAGGACCTGCATTTTGTAGCTTTTCAAGTGGACACCCAGTTACTAATATTGAACACATCGACTTTCTTTGAGCATTCCCGAAAATCTATATTAATCTGCACAGCCTAGGACTAAACGACTCGAGACACAAGGCCTAGCCCCTGGCAGACAGGCTATAATGCTTCTAGATGATTCCACACACTGACAGCAGACTGTTCTAACAAATAGTAATGTTGGCAGCGGTCATTGTGGATCTTAACACCAACAGAAGGCGAGTGTGGGGGCAGCTGTAGCATGGCTTAGCTTCACCACGAGCCACGTGGGGCCACGCACAGCCTCTTGACTCGGAGGGTTCCGATAAAGAACCCTGTGGGGAGAGATGGTTGGAGAGGCAGTGTATATCTTTATTATAAATCAAATAAATATCATAGAACTTACCTTCTGTTGTGGGATGCCACCGGTCTCCGGGGCAGCCCACCGTTGGTGTCGGGATCACCCGACACGAGAGGCGAGCCAAGTAGCAGCCGGCGAACCTCGCGTAGGGTAGCACCCTACGGCGCCCGGTCACAACGGGCGCAAGACTCACGGTGCGACGGTGTCACCCTCAGTTGTCTCAGCCGCGGCTCCGAGGACACTGGGGCCGCGGCACACAATAGGCCACGTCCACGTGGCAGGCCACACATACAGAAACACAGACACGAGTTGCCACTTCCTGGGGCTCTGCTGCTCTCCCTAGCAGCGCCAGCAGAGCCCCTTTTATTACACACGCACGTGAGCGTCATGACACAGTCACGGCACTCACATCAACCAGAACACTAGACCCCCACACAACATCCCTCCTTTATTATAATCAAACAAAAACAAACAAAACCCACCGCAAACATTTGGTGCATTCCAGTCCGCGCACCACCTAAACGCTAATAAACTCAAACATTGTCAATACTTAAAAACAAACAGGTGTGTTCCAGTCCTCACCCCACGGGGCCCCATGACGGACTCGTCCACCTCAGAAAATCCCGGGATGAAACAGGCCCCCGGCACTGCTGCAGGACAAAAAGAATATATTCTCTTCGTACTCCTCCCCCATATCATACTGTGTTTCTCGGGGACTCTCCGCCACCTGGACCGCCGCCACCTTGGGGGTCTTTCTCCCCTTTGCCTTACTCCCCGCTGATGCCCCTGCCATGCCAGCTGGGGCTGGAGCGAGACACACTCGTGCGAAGTGATCTCGTTTCCCGCACCTTCCACATATTTGTCTCATCTCCGGGCAGTCCTGCGGGTGTGGAAGATCCCACCCACACTGATGACATATTGTGGCGTTGGGGTCTCTCCTCGGCCAGTCTCCCCTCCTCGTCACTCTTCCTCCTGGCCACCTGCCGACCGCCGCCACCTCCTCAACATTCACTTGCTGCATGGGGACCTCCATCTTTAGGTGGTGTCTAGAGGAGTCCATGACCGAGGCCCGCACCTCTGCCAGTTCCTGGGCCCGGCCAAGCTCCAATATTCGATCGACGGTCAGCACTGGGTCCCTCAGAACCTGCTTGCGCAGTTTGGTGGAGCTGCAGCCATAGATGATCTGCGCCAGGATCTCGTCCTCCTCAAAATTCCCCATGCCACAGGAGAGTGCAATTCTGCACAGCTTCCCGTGGAATGCATCAAGGCTTTCCCCTTTCTCCTGCCTCGCACACCTCATCCTGAACCGCTCATAGTCCCTGTTGACCATGGGTCTGAAGTACTCGTTCAGGACTGCGATGGCCGCATCGTAAGACTGATCTCTGGGCCTTAATGTCTTGAACAGCCTCTGGACTGCTAGCCCAGCCGAGTACAGGAGTGTCGGGTGTTTTGCTGCGTCTTTGATTTCCATCGCCTCAAAGTACAGCTCCAGGTTTTCCACCCAGGCTGTCCACCAGGGTCCCAGACTTGCAGGCGCACCCAGGACATCGAAGTGGGGTATTGGTGCCAGCTGACCCCAAAATATCCTCTCGTCATCAGCCATGCTGACTGCAGTTGGGGATGCCGGATACAGTCACCGGTGTAGATGTATGCCTGCTGTTCCCGGGATTCAGGTATCTTGACCCCCTGTGGTGATGTCCTTTTGAGGGGTCCACCTACTCCCGTGGCGGCTGATCCCTTGGAATGTATATGGGAGCAAAGGTTTCCAATACAGGCCCCTCCTCGCAGTACCCCTCCCTGGACTGTGCCTCAGTGGTGCAGTGGTGTCACATGCAGAGTTCCTGCCGGGGTGCATGAGCACTCTGGGTGGAGCCGCTACCCTCGGTGCAAATGTGGCCTGCAGGAGGGGTTGGCGTTTCGTCTCTTCGCCCCTCTTGTGGTTGCCTGGCCAGCCGCGGGGTCCACATATGCCAGAGACCCAACAGGGGCTACTTTCCTCTTCACACACGCCCCACGCCTTTGTCCCTGGGGCTAGGCTAGCGCTGAAGGCACGCCCCTGACTCGATGTTGGCTGGCGCTGGGCCACGGCCCTTTTCTGGGCAACCTCCGGTGTGTCCTCCACCCAGGGAACCTCAAGGCCCGACGGGTCTAGGGTTCTTTTTGTTTTTTTTAATAGTGGACGTTTTCACCGCCGGCAGCCCGGGGCACAGCGGATGCTCTCCCCGCCCCAATGGAGAACGCCGCTGCGGGCCAAATCTCCCGGCCCCGCCCCTTCCTTTGTTGTGTGGCCTAGGCCTCCACGTGGCCCACGCCGCAGTCCAGACCTCACCGGCCCAGTGAACGACTGCACCGCTCCCTCCAGGTAGGGCGGACACCCCTTCCAGCGCCACTGCGGGCACCAGGCAAACTGCGTGGCAACACCCCTGCAGGTCCCTGGGCCCCCTGCAACGCTGCCACCACCACGCTTCTCTCCCCACACGGCCGCCGACTGCGGCCGCGTGCGCAGGTCCCTTTGTGCGCCCACCCGCCACGAAAATCAGCAGGTGGAGCGGCTTCCTCGTTGCCAGTGTTGTGGGCTGCAACCGGTCTCCGGGGCAGCCCACCGTTGGTGTCGGGATCACCCGACACGAGAGGCGAGCCGGGTAGCAGCCGGCGAACCTCACGTAGGGTAGCACCCTATGGCGCCCGGTCACAACGGGCGCAAGACTCACGGTGCAAGGGTGTCACCCTCAGTTGTCTCAGCCGCGGCTCCGAGGATATTCGGGCCACGGCACACAATAGGCCACGTCCACGTGGCAGGCCACACACACTTATTACACACGCACGTGAGCGTCATGACACAGTCACGGCGCGCACGTCAACCAGAACACTAGACCCCCACACAACACCTTCCAGGTACCGGGTTTCGTGCCTGCAACAATACAAAGTTGGCGACGGGCGATGAGGACCTGTTCGGAGCCCCGCAGCCTGTTCCGTCCATCAGGACACGGCATGGATCTCATCAGGTGAGTCATTTCCTGGAGGGCCAGTTAGTAATGCGAGTGCAGCCACGGGTGAATACCCCTATATTTAGACATCAAATCCCTTTAGCCAAGAGGCCGTGAGCTCCCTGATTCGCTTTCAAGGTTAGAAGATAGGACAGCAGAGCATCGATACCTCCTTGCAAGCAAGCACATTATGATTGTATTGCCCAGAGGAGAAACAGAGCTTACTTACAGGCACACAGAGTGATACCATATTACCCAGTGGGAGCCCCCTGCATACGTTGATATCCCACAATCCGCAACTGACGCTTTCAGAGCCCATGGAATGTATCCACTATCACAGATCTTCCTTGTCCCAGTGTTGAATAAGGTGGGTAGAAACCGCGTGTCAGAGAAAAAGTTGAAAAGTGTGGTGGAGAATATCAGGAAGGGTCAATTGAAAAACAAATTGCTGCGTGACAGTGTGGGTGTGAAGAGGAGCAATGTTCTCCCCGCTGAGGGAGAAGTGGTCAGAATGAAGTTGCCTGCAGTTCTCAGAGGCGTGGGTTGTAGGTGGTCGGATCAGTTTTCAGATTCCTTTAAAGTGAAGGAAGTGTTCAAGCATGCCATTAGGATGTAAAATGGGAGTGACATTGGTGAGGAGGAGATCCTATAGTATGGGGAGTGATGGAGGTGTGGAGAGTGATGCCAAATGAGTGGCCAGAAGAATGATAGAGAACATTCCATGCCAAGCACATCAGATGGGAGGTGTAAAGACTGGAGGGGGTGTCTGTACTTCTGCTCTCTATATGGTAGAGGAGAGGCACAGAGGACCCCAGCCAAGATTCTCTATTATTGGTAAACATGGGTGAGCAATCAAGGCCTAGCTTCTCAGGAGGTTATGCAGGCTAGTTCTTAAGTACAGTGTAGTCCTCACGCCCCCACAAAAGAATGTCCACACACTGTATTAGTTAAAACACAGTGTTTATATAATTAAGTTAAAGGCTATGTACACAATCACAATAACTCACTTTGTGCTTGGTTAATCTACAATGGCAAATATATACAGTTCTAAGTGGGACCACAATTATTATTAGACCTCATAAAAGTGTATTAACTGTACTCTGGTTAAATGTCACATAAATCACTTAATAAAGGTAACTAACAATAGACATAGGAGGAAAGCAGTTGGTTAGAACAATAGGCAGAATACTGGCCCTGCTACCTAGGCAAAGCTCTGTGTGGAGATCCCCCCACCTGGGCAATCTCTAAAATAAAGATTTATCACAAGCCCAGTTCATATATTTTTCTATAAGTCTTATTTCTTCTACAATGTTTCTACCACCCCAATGTACTTGGAATAGCAGAGTTCGACGTCGGGTCGTCAACGGATCCTTCTTGAGCGGCTCCCTTTAAAGCAGGAGCCACGGACCATCGAGATCCCACGAAGAAAGTGAACGCGGCGTCGAGGCCGCAGCTTCGGTCCCAGCAGTGCTTGTCGATGACGGAGCGAAGACGTCCTGCAAGTAAGAGGTGTGCGGGCCACCTCAATGTTAATAGTCCAGGACCACAAAGAGATGGTGAAGAACTGTGGCCCAGCAAGGGCATCGAGTCGTCCGACATCTCTATGGGAAACCCATCAGCGGATGCTCCTCGGCGTGTCGACAGCCTGGCCTTCTCCGGTGGTATAAGGCGGGGGGTGGTGCGGACGAGCGCATCTGTGAATCAAAAGTCTTAAGCAAAGGAGTGTTCGGCTCTGGTCATCGGTGGCATGGCGTCAAGCTGTCCCTGCTTCTGAGCAACATGGCTACGATGGGCCGCCAGCGGTTACAGCAAACATGCGAACCCTGGTCGACGACGGTGGAAGGAATGTCTGGTGCTTATCTTCGTTCTCTTCGGCAGTCCTAGTCTCCGGTCGGCAGCCTTTCAAGGGTCTGACTTCCAGGAAGATTCGGCAAAGGTTAGCAGTGCTCGATGGTCCCTCGGAGCATGGGAAGGGGGAGCCTAACCAGGTCCTCTCTTGGATCAGTCTAGATGGCTTTCAGCTTTTGGATTTCAGTGAAGGGAGACAGCAGTCAACCTTCTTCTTCAGGCTTGGCTTCGAGATTAAGTGTCAGTTTCAACCTCAGCTTCTGAACGATTTCTAGCAGTGAGAGGCCCCCAGATATACTAGTTGATCTCCCATTCATTCTACTGGATCACACTCAGCCAACTAATCACTCAGAAGGGAATTCAGCAGTCAGTCCGCCAATCAGGCATACATTGCATTCAGGCCATTCTCCTCCCTCTCAGACACTCACAGCAAGGAATGTGTATTCGGACAAGTACCCAGCCATTCAACACTACACACTGCATTCATACCAGTTTCGGGCAGGGCTGTCTCAGTCATTGTATCAAACACCAGAAACCAGACATCCACAACAAGAAGTGCATATTGGTCATACACTCCATTCACTCAGGTCCCGCCCACAGGCTGTACACACAACATACAGTCACTGGGAAGGCTCCAGCCAGTCTGGCCTGGACTTCACAACAACACCATATATGGAACTTCCACCCAACAGCCAGTCAGGGGGAAGGGACAGAGTCAGGGCTTCCCAGGAGTTTTGGAAAACAATGTAACAGGCAATAGAAAGCAAGAGGCCACAGGGGCCATCTTGTTTCCTATCAGGAATCAACTGATTTCAATGGCAGGGCCTGGGCATCCCAACATGGAGGATACTGAGAGCACATGTCAAATTCAGCATGGAGCTGCCACCAGCCCATAACCTGCTCTGTGGGCCACACACAGGTGTGCAAAAACATACACTAGGGGCACAGGGTTGTACCCCCACCCATGGGTGCATAAGGGTATCCCATGGGTCTGTACACCAAACCAAAAACAGGAAGAGCTGCACTGCCAGGAGTCCCACATGGACTCCTGGGCAGAACACAAATGAAAAAGGACTACAAGACAAGAACAGAGAGGCCCTGTCCCTCCAATGCATTTCCAGCATCACAGTGACCCCCCCCACCCCGCAGACTGAGGTTAGGGTGCCTAATCTCCTGCGGGATAGACACCCTCATCCAGACAGTCAACATACCTTCTGGAAAGGCCATCTGCATTATTGTGACTCTTCCCTGGTCTATGCTATATGGTGAAGTCTAGCTCTTGCAGGCTAATCGACAACCTGAGCAGTTTTGGGTTCTCACCCTTCATCTGCATAAGCCCATTCAAGGGCTTATGATCTGTTTGGACCTTGAAGGTAGACCCTGTAAGGTAGGGCCTAAAACACCTAAGGCTCCAAACTATACTGAAACATTCCTTTTCAACAGTAGCCCACCTATGTTCTCTACCCTTGAGTTGTCTACTGATGAATATGATCGGATATTCCCTCCCTTTGTCATCTAACTGGGACAAGACAGCTCCAATTCCGGTGTTGCAGACATCCATCTGGGCGATAAAGGGTTTGCTGTGGTCAGGCACACACAACACAGGTGCCCTACACAGATTGTCCTTCAAGCCATCAAAGGCCCTCTGACAGTCTTCAGTCCAATTAACCTTCCTAGGTTGTTTGGGTGAAGTCGGAGCTGCCAGGGTTGCAGCTATGGTTCCATAGTCCGACATGAAATTGCAATAATACCCGGTGAGGCACCAAAAAGGCTCCCATCTGGGTTTGGGTAGTGGGAGACTCCCAGTCATGTACATCATGTACTTTACTGGGGAGAGGTTGGATTTGACCCCCTCCTACCTCATGACCAAGATACGTGACTTGACCCTGAGCTATCTGGCACTTGGAGGCCTTGATAGTGAGGTTAGCCCTTTTCAAGGCCTGAAACACCTTATCCAGATGTGTCAAATGCTCTTCCCAGGTGGAACTGTAGACGGCAATGTCGTCTAAGTAGGCCCCACAAAAGGCCTCCAGCCCACTGAGCGCATGATTGACCAATCTCTGGAAGGTGTCAGGGGCATTCTTCCTCCCAAAAGGCATGACCCTAAACTGGTAGAGTGCCTCAGGTGTTGAGAACGCCATCCTTTGTCTTGGCATGGTCCGTCAGAGCTATTTGCCAATAGCATGAGGTAAGGTCAAAGGTGCCCACAAATTTTGCAGCACCTATGGTGTCCACAAGCTCATCAGCCCTGGGCAATGGGTGTGTGTCAGTTTTGGTGACGGCATTGACTCCTCGGTAGTCCACAAAGAACCTCCAATCCTTGGTACCTGCCTGGGAACTTACCTTGGGCACAAGGACCACGGGACTGCTCCAGGGACTGGCTGAGGGTTCAATAACACCCAGATCCAACATCTTGGCGACCTCAGCCTGGATGTGGTTCTTAACTGTATCTGGCATACGGTAGCAGCTGCTTTTGACAGGCACAATGTCACTAGTGTCAATTTCGTGCCTACACCACGGTGTAAGGCCTGGTGTCAGTGAAAACAGAGAGGCATACTGCCGGAACAAAGCCCTGTAGGCTGTCTGCTGCTCTGTCGTCAGATCGGGAGAGAGATGTACTCCCTCCACGGAGCCATCCTGAGGGTTGCTATGCAGCAAATCAGAAAGGGGCTCACTATCAGCCTCTTCTTGTTCTGAAGCTAGCAAGAGAAATGAGACTTCTGCTCGCCTGGAGAAAGGCTTGAGCCTGTTAGCATGGAATACCTGAGGGACTACCCCTGGGACTCTCATGTCCCTGGGACTCCCATGTCAACCAGATAATTGACTTTGCCCATCTTGGAGATTATCCTGAAGGGTCCAATCCACTTGTCTTCCAAAGCTCTATGCTTGGTATGCTCCATCACAAGGATTTCCTGTCCCGGAGTCCATTCCACTTGCGAGGCTTTAAGGTCATGCCAGTACTTATTCAATTCTTGGCTGGCCTTGAGATTCGCTGTTGCCTGACCCATCATCTGTGTCATCCTCCATCTGAGGACTAACACATAGTCCTCTACTTGCTTGGCAGGCCCTGGAGTGGTGGCCTCCAAGCCTTCTCTGATCAAGGCCAGGGGCCTCCCCACCGGATGTCCAAAGAGTAACTCAAAGGGGCTGAAACCAACACCCTCCTGAGGTACCTCTCCGTAAGCGAACAGCAGGCATGGCAAGAGGAGATCCCATTTCCTCCTTAGGGGCTCTTCCAAAGCGCCTAGCATGCCCTTGAGAGTTTTATTAAATCTCTCAAAAAGACCATTGGCCTGGGGATGGTAAGAGGTGGAGAACTTGATGGTTACCTCGCACTCTTTCCACATGGTTTTCATGTAACTAGACATGGAGTTGGATCCTCTGTCTGAGACAACCTCCTTAGGGAATCCAACACAGGTGAAAATGCCCAGGAGAACCCTGGCAACCACCTTGGCAGTAACAGTCCAAAGGGGTATAGCCTAAGGGTACCTGGTGGCATGATCAACCAAGACCGGGATGACCCGATGTCCACCTGAAGTGGCAGGGTCATGGCGACCGACAATATAAATGCCCAGCCTCTCAAACGGTGTGACAACCACTGGCAACGGCTGCAGTGGGACAATGCCACAGCCTCCAGTCTTGCCAGACAACTGACAAGTTGGGCAGGTCCTGCAGTGGGACTCCACTTCTACCCCTATCCGAGGCCAGTAGAAATGGGCAGAGAGCCTCTGCTTAGTCTTTGTGGTACAAAGATGACCCGCTAAGGGCACCTCATGCGTCAACTGCAGCAGGAAGGGCCTGTAAACCTAGGTTACCACCAACCTCTTGAGGGCACCAGGTTCAGGCTTAGTGGGCTCACTAACAAGGAGCTCACCCTCCCAATAGGTCCAGAATGTCCCAGGCACTTCTCCATGTGCCTGGGACAGGGCCTGTTTCCTCAGACCCTCGAGAGAGTGGCACTTTCTCTGTCCTTTACAGAAGTCCGCCCGGGAGGGTCCCACTTCAGCCAACAGGCATTGAAGGTCGGAGTAGTCTTCTGGGTTGAGAACCTCTCTCACAGGAGGATCTTCTGCCTCTTCTCCCTCAGGAGTTGAGTTTGGGTTTTCCACTAGACCCAGCCTGTCCGGAGCATGGATCCTAATGGGTGCTGTAGGAACAGCAGGAAGAGAAGGAGCCCCCTTCACAGAGGTGGCCTTCTTGTTCTTCCGTCTTCTTGCTTTAGGCCTCGCCTTTGGCTCGGGTACATGACTCACAGCCAGATGAGGTGTCACCTGTGACCTAGTGACTGCAACAGCAGTCATGGGTAGACCATCCGAGATCAACCCCAACTCTACTAGATCATTTCCTAACAGAATGTTAGCAGGGACATTGTCCTGAACCAGGACCAGAAGCTTTGCTGTCTTGTCTCCAATCATGAGGGTGACTAAGGCTAAAGGCGATAATTTAGGAGGCCCACCAGCTAACCAGGTGGTTCTCAGCAGAGCACCTACATAGTCCTCTGGCTTAAGCAGGGTCCTGTCTACCACTATCATGCTTGCCCCAGTGTCTCTCAAACCAGTAGAAGGCTGGTCATTCAAGAAGACACTTCTCAAAAACCTACGGGTGTTCTGTGGGATAGTCGCCAGTACTTCTGCATACTGGTCCCAGGCCCCAAGGGACACTAATGAAATCTCTACAGGAGCACCAAATGTGATTCCTGTAGAGGACGGGAGGACAGTGGCCTCCACCTCAGACATGGGGTAAGGTTAGGTCAGGCTGACAGCCTCGACTCCAAGTGCCTTACCTTTACACTTGGGGTCACCCCTCTTGTGATCCAGAGTCCCACAGTCCCAACAAGTGCCAGGAATGTGTGGTACGGTACTTGAACCAATGGGAGCCTGCTGTGTAGCAGGTGACCACTACTCATATTCCCACCCATATATAACTTATCCCCACTAGATGTTTGGGTCTTAGGAGAGGAAGGTTTTGGTTTACCCAACTGTGACTGCTTCTGGGACTCCTCAGCTTTGCGAGAGGTCCCCTTTTCTTTGTTCTTGTTCTTCCCACTAGAGTCCTTTCGGGGACACCCGATGGGAGACCAACTTGTCAGCCAACCTAGCCAGCTTAAAGGGAACCAAAATGTTCTGGTCAGCAACATATTGACGCAGCTCTGGTGAACAGGCTGCAGAAAAATGCTCAAAAAACAAAAGGTGGGACAATTCAACAAAAGTGTTCAACTTGTATCCATCAATCCACCCCATCATGTTCATGTGCGCAGCACTCACCCAGTCAACCCAAGACACATTCTCTATGTTCTTAAAATCCCTGAACCTTTTAAGGTATTGGGTAGGTGTCTTGCCAAATTTGGCAATCAAAGCAGACTTCATGCACTCATATTGACCCCTTTCTTCCACACTCAGTTTCAGAATACAGTCATAGCCAGTCTGAGGCACTCTGCTTAACAAACACTTAGCCCAATCTCTCTTATCAACATCATGAATTGCACAAGCTATTTCAAACATTTAAATCCATTAGAGGATATCTGAACCCTCCACAAACACACCAACCAAAACTTTCATAAACTTGGTGGCTGTGGACCTGACACTCTCAACGGGTTTAGCTGAAGTCTCCACTCTAACTTTCTCTAGCTGGATTCTCTGACATTCAGTGTCCTTGTCTTTGAGTTCAAGATCCCTATTCTTGAGTTCCACTTGCTGTGCCAGCTCCTCTTTCTTAAGCTCAACTTCTATTTCCAACTTGAGGTATTGAAAGGCCAATTTCCTCCTTAATAACTCAAGTTCCATGGAATTGCTGGGGGTTGGAACAGAGGCAGCAGGAATGGTGCCATTCCAAGAAACCGATTCAGCAACAACTCCAGGGGCAGAGTCCTCATTGGTTGCATCCCCCCTTCAAGAGTTTCCCCATCAGTCTGGTAGTCCACAAGGGCAGCTATCAGCTCAGCCCTAGACTTATCCACAAAGTCTAACTCCCTTGCTTCACAAGCCCTCTGGAAAGCCTCTAAACTCATCCTAGTCAATTTCCATGTGCAATAGACTCCATTGCTTGTAATGCAGTAATCTTGTACACAACTAAACCTCAATTTAACAAAGTGCAGATATTTTGTAAGTGGCACGGTTATACACTGATTCTTAAAAGCATAAGCATCCCACTGCTGCCACCAGTGTAAAGGCTGGAGGGGGGGTCTGTACTTCTGCTCTCTATATGGTAGAGGATAGGCACAGATGGCCCCAGAAAAGATTCTCTATTATTGGTAAACGTGGGGGAGCAATCAAGGCCTTGCTTCTCAGGAGGTGATGCAGGCTGGTTCTTAAGTACAGTGTAGTCCCCAAGCCCCCACAAAGGAATGTCCACACGCTGTATTAGTTAAAACACAGTCTTTATATAATTAGGTTCAAGGTTATGTACACAATCACAATAACTCACTTTGTGCTTAGTTAATCTACAATGGCAAATATATGCAGTTGTAAGGAGTACCAAATTATTATTAGATCAAATTAAAGTGCATTAACTGTACTCTGGTTAAATGTCACAAAAATCACTTAATAAAGGTAACCAACAATAGATATAGGAGGAAAGCAGTTGGTTATAACAATAGGCAGAATACTGTCCCTGCTACCTAGGCACAGCTTTGTGTGGAGATCCCCCCCACCTGGGCAACCTGTAAAATAAAGATTTATTACAAGCCCAGTCCATATATTGTTCTATAAGTCTTATTTCCTTCTTCAACATTTCTACCACCCAAATGTACCTGGAATAGCAGAGTTCGACGTTGGGTTGTCGACGGATCCTTCTTGAGCAGCTCCCTTTAAAGCAGGAGCCACGGATTGTTGAGATCCCATGAAGAAAGAGAACTTGGCATCGAGGCGGCAGCTTCGGTCCCAGCGGTGCTTGTCGACGACGGAGCAAAGAAGTCCTGCAAGGAAGAGGCATGTGGGGCACCTCGATCTCGATAGTTCAGGACCGCAAAGAGATGGTGAAGAACTGTGGCCCAGCAAGGGCGCTGAGTCGTCCAGCGTCTCTACAGTCTCTGGGTGGTGGGAAACCCACCGGTGGAAGCTCCTCGACCTGTTGACGGCCTGGCCTTTTCCGGCGGGATAAGGCGGGCAGCGGTACGGACGAGCGCACCCGTGAATCAAAAGTCTTAGGCAAAGGAGCGTTCAGCTCCGGTCGTTGGTGGCACGGCATCAAGCGGGCCCCGCTTCTGAGCAACACGGCTTTGACGGGCCTCCAGCGGTTACAGCAAACTTGCAAACCCTGGTCAACGACGGTGGACGGAATGTCTGGTGCTTGTCTTCATTCTCCTCGGCATGTCCACAGCCTGGCCTTCTCCGGTGGTATAAGGCGGGTGGTGGTGCGGACGAGCGCATCTGTGAATCAAAAGTCTTAAGCAAAGGAGTGTTCGGCTCTGGTCATCAGTGGCATGACGTCAAGCTGTCCCTGCTTCTGAGCAACATGACTACGACGGGCCGCCAGTGGTTACAGCAAACATGCGAACCCTGGTTGACGACGGTGGACAGAATGTCTGGTGCTTATCTTCGTTCTCTTCGGCAGTCCCAGTCTCTGGTCGGCAACCTTTCGAGGGTCTGACTTCCAGGGAGCTTTGGCGAAGGTTAGTGGTGCTCGATGGTTCCTCAGAGCATGGGAAGAGGGCACCTAACCAGGTCCTCTCTTGGATCAGTCTCGATGGCTTTCGGATTTCGGCGAAGGGAGACAGCAGTCAACCTTCCTTGTTCAGGCTCGGCTTCGAGATTAAGCGTCAGCTTCAACTTCAGCTTCTGAACGATTTCTAGCAGTGAGAGGCCCCCAGATATACTAGTTGATCTCCCATTCATTCTGCTGGGTCACACTCAGGCAACCAATCACTCAGAAGGGCATTCAGCAGTCAGTCAGCAATCAGGCATACAGTGCATTGAGGCCATGCTCCTCCCTCTCAGACACTCACAACAAGCAATGTGCATTGGGACAAGTACCCTGTCATTCAACACTACACACTGCAGTCATACCAGTTTCGAGCAGGACTGTCTCAGTCATTGTGTCAAACACCAGCAACCAGACATCCACAACAAGAAGTGCATATTGGTCACACACTCCATTCACCCAGGTCCCACTCACAGGCTGTACCCACAACATACAGTCACTGGGAAGGCTCCAGCCAGTCTGGCCTGGACTTCACAACAACACCATATATGGAACTTCCACCCAACAGCCAGTCAGGGGGAAGTGACAAAGTCAACGCTTCCCAGGACGTTGGGAAAACAAGAGGTAACAGGCAATAGAAAGCAAGAGGCCACAGGGGCCATCTTGTTTCCTATCAGGAAACAACAGATTCCAATGGCAGGGCCTGGGTATCCCAAAATGGAGGATACTCAGAGCACCTGTCAAATTCAGCATGGAGCTGCCACCGCTCCATACCCTGCTGTGTGGGCCACACATAGGTGCCCATAAACATACACTAGGGGCACAGAGTTGTACCCCCACCCATGGGTGCCATAAGGGTATCCCATGGGTCTGTACACCAAACCAAAAACAGGAAGAGCTGCACTGCCAGGAGTCCCACATAGAGTCCTGGGCAAAAACAATACAGAACACAAATGGAAAAAGACTAGAGGACAAGGACAGGGAGGCCCTGTCCCTCCAATGCATTTCCATCATCACAGGAGGTCACTCCGTTCAAGGTCTGGGAGGTGATATCGAAGATCAGAGTATCTCAGATGACAGGTGTAGAGGAAGACTCTTCTTGTCTCATGAGAAAATAGTGGAACTTTGTGAAGAGAAGAGGATGTGTAGTATGGCTTAGCATTACAACGACCCACACAAGGCCATGCACAGCCTCATGACTCAGAGGGTTCTGTGAAAGAATACTGGGGGAGAGATGGTTGTAGAGGTGGTGGAGGGGCGTTCAGAGCAGGAGGGGCTCGATATACTTATTCCATATATCTTTATTGTAAATCAAATAAATATAATAGAACAGACCTTCCGCGTACCATGTTCATTGCCTGAAACTCTACAGGAGCAAAGGCGGGACAGAAGGAGGTGCAGGGCGCTAATCAACGCGATACTGTGCAGTGTCGCAGACACAGGAGCATTTAAGTGAAGGTCGGATACAGCCGCGTGCAGCATGGTCACTCCTGCTCCCCACTTGAAAGGCACTCACTGCACAGCACCCTGCCACTGAGATGAGATGGAGCAGGGCGATCTAGGCAAAGTGATAAAGCATGTCAGTATGCGGGGAACACAGGATTGTGTGCAGGCCTTTACTGCTGAGTCAGCTCGTGTTCCCTTCTCCTTGCTTGGCTATTACCAATTCAAAAAGTGCTCATAATAGATTAAGACCGTATAGAAACATGGGGATGTTTGATCAGTCGGCATAATCTTAGCCCTATGTTGCACCATGGCTTCAATCGACCTACCAACTTTCCAATGTTCTAATCAAGTGTTAAAGCCTGCAGAGCTGGGCAGTTACAGGGTTAATGGTTCTGGAAGCCCAATGTATCAGCTTAAGTGAAGGGAACATGAATAAGCAGGGATCAGAACTGCTACGATTGCCTCCCACCTTCTTGGGCTTTACTGCTATTAGAAACCCAGCGAAACCCCAGCAGCGGGTTTAGGTGTTAGGTATGATGTTATGGAAATAACACATCGTTATCATTATCCTTATCATTATCCTTATCATTATGTTTGGACACTCGTTATGATGTTTAACCAGTTGCCCCAGCCACCAACGGGGGCGATAGAGGTGCAGCTGGCCTAGTGGGCTGCGTTCTGGCCTCTAGGATGCCTCTACTCCTCTGGAGAGGAGGAAGGAAACAGAGGTGCAGCCTGTTAGGGCCGGGCAGCGCAGCTGGGAACAACCCCCTTCCTGCCCACTGGAGCACTTATATTCCCGGGCTGCACATAGGTGGTCCTCTTTATTGTTGGCAGCTGGGAGGATACACACACCCTCACCTGGCATTAAGTACGTTTGTTTCAGTGGTTAGGTAGGTTAGATGATCAATAATGTTTCTCCTTTTGCCACAGACATTACTGGGCGATGCTAGCTGAGGAGGAGTCACTCTGTGGATAGTAACTGCAGGCCTTATGCATGAGCCAAGGCGGGTGCAACAGGCACTTCACTCCTGAGGAGAGTTGTACTGCTCAACAACTGTAGAACAGCCTGGGCTACGCTCCACACTGTGGTATGGGAGTTAATAGATTGTTCTTGGTAGAAAGTCCACAAGGGGTTGGCTTTTAACCCAAAAGACTGAACCGGACGAAACATGTTCACCTGGAAGCAATATATAACCAAAGTGATGGGCTAACCGGTTGGAAAGCCTGGGAATGTTCGAAGGCCACCTGTGGTTTATGCTTAAAGCCTGGTTCACTAAGGACCATGCATTGCTGGTATCATCTGTAAATGAACTCTTAGTACAGTGACCCATTTTTATTTCAAAATAAACGACTGTGTGTAAGTTATTTAAGGTACACTACTAAAGGGGGTCATAGTGGGGGCTATCCTCCCTATGGGCTCAACCTAAGAGATCAGCATACAGACATTATAACAGGTGTCCCCACCTGAGGAAATTAGCCATCTTGATTAAGGACTTGTTTCAATGATGTTGCAAGAGAAATCCTCTGACCATGTCAAGGAACAGGAGGAGGGCTCCACGCAGCTCAGGGAACACCACAACACGGCTCAAAAGAAAAGAAGCTTAGCCAAAGACTTAGGGCCTCATTACGAGTTTGGAGGTAGCCATGGCTGCCTCCAAACTCGGGTCCGGGTCCGTGGTCCCTGAATGGGAAAATACCAGGCCATTCCGACTTTGAAGGGCCCGGTATGCCCCCATTCAGGGAACCCAGAACCGAACAATCCCCATTCCCATTTGAGCCCCCATAGGGCTAAATGGGAATGGGGAGCATGCTAACAACGGGGCCGTTAATGACGGGCCCTTTGTTAGCATGCTGGTCCCCGAGCGGGACCCGCAAAGGACGTCTGGTCTGACCAGACGTCCAGAGCGAGTCCCGCGAGGGAACCTGGTAATGAGGCGGTACGGGGTTAACGGCGCCGGCACCTTTACCGGCCCCGTTAAGCCATTACCGCCTCAGTTGTAATGAGGCCCTTAGTCTTGAAGTATGGCCTGCTACTTACCGAGTTATGTGGAGGTGTAAGTGGGTCAGAACAACTGTAGAACACAATCAATGTTTTTGCATAAAGTGGTGTTGATTTGCAGTACCTTATGGCAGGGTAGGCTTTCTTCAACAATATTGCAAGCATAATGCAGAATGCACCCATTTGTCATCATATGGTAGTGCAGGGTCGGCACCCTTTGACTCTCCAGCTGATTTGGATTACAACTCCTGTTAGCCCCGCTCAGCAAAGTCAATGGTTGTGATCCTAGGAGTTGTAGTCCAAAACAGCTGGAGATCAGCAAGTTGCAGACCTCTTTAGTGAATGTGCCCGTTTCCACGTCCCACTATTGAAAAGCTGCTTAGACTATGTAATACTGTAAATACTGGTTCTTTGCTTCCGTACAGTCAGGGTTCACATGCTTCCATGCCAACAATGAAATGCTTAGGATTGGCTCACTGGTCAATTGATATAAGTAAGATGGTTATGACATTACATTCTATTAAAAACAAAATTGCCACCTTGATCATGACAGAATTCTCAGATATAGTGCAATGCTACTGTCATGGGAACATCTAATTGGTGCTTGGCACGCACCGCTGGCTGATAATGTGCTTATGAAAATACGGTCACCTGAATAACGCAGGATTATTTTTTTAATGAAGCGACTGATTGTCTTGCCCCATAGGGGGCGCATGAGGTGGCTATGCGGTTCAGGGGCTAACAAACACAGCTTCATTTTATGCTGATGATCTGTGAGAATCTGATCAATATTCTTAGAGTGTGTTGAGGGGCCATTTTATTAAGTAAAGAATTAGGACCATTGCCGAGGCAATGCTGTTGCTTTCATGTGTCAACGATATTAATGTTGTAAGGGACATATGCACATTTGTGAAAGCAGCATTTTTAAAGATTGGTAGACAGTTTTAACGAAACATGGCATTCTGCATACTTTCATGATTTTTCATATCTGTAATTTGAATGTTGTATTATTATATAATTGTACTGTAGTATAATGTTAATAGCTTTGCCGAATAAAAATATATTTTCCTTCCTGGTGTTGAACCAAAACCAAAATATTGGGCTTGCTCTAACATGCAAATATATGTGTGGTACTGCTATTAAAATATTTCACAATTTACGTCACATGCTATTTTCCAATGTGCCCTTCTGTTTGCACAGCTTGTTGTTGCACTGCCTGTGCTTCCCTGCTAGGCACACTTCCACTTGCAACAACAGGGCTTGGAGCATGTGAATGCGAAATGCACACAGCGGTCTGTTGTGATCTCTGTGTGACTTGCCATGCTTTGTGCAGCAGGGCTCCTGCACTGTGTGAGCGCTCCTGCACTTTATTTATTTTCATCCGTCTAAAAGGGGTGACAGTAAATACATCTGCAAACAGGGAAGTCTTTGTACAGCATGCCATGACAATGTTATGTTCTGCTTCGTTAGAAGGGACAGCTCCTGTCTCCCCAGTCAGCCCTAATCGCTCCGCCTTACGTATTTATGTATTTATTTATTTATTTTTGCATTTATAGCAGTGCACAAAGCCCTCATGCATCTAGGTACTAATTGCGGTAAGTGCAAAGTGACATTCTCAAAAGTGCAAGACCACTCATAAGTGTTACAACATATGGGTCGAACTAGAAAGCATAATCTGGCAGAGCCATGCCTCATGTTACGGGTGGCTACATCAGGTATACTGATTAGCGATAGACAAACGTAGAGTTGGGGTACAATCTGGAAAAGCCACACATCATGGTGCTGGGGGACTACATCAGATATCCAGAGTGTTATAACCTGCACTCCTAGTTAAAGTGGTTTCTGGTATAAAGAATTGTATATTTTTTAGAATGTTGTAGTCTGATTCGAGGTGCAGAGGAG